>NC_057862.1:578647556-579019431 GCF_019393635.1 Dromiciops gliroides
CTCTTTCTCCCAATTCCCACTCCCACCTGTGAGTTGGGATTCCAGAGCCAGATTAGCTGTATCCCTTAGGGATCTAGGGTTAGCCTGGCAGGTCAGGGGTGATTCTCCAATTCCATTGGCTCAAACTCCAACCTATCTGTCTCTCCCTAAGATTATCAAGTGAGAACAATCTACTATCCCAATAGTTTGCTTTTAAAGAAAGGATTATTACATGTGCAATCTTTTTTAAAAAATTGTACTATGTTATAATTCCATAAACTAATTTTTTTTAAATTAAAGAAAGGATTATTTACTAAAGTGCTACAATAATAACAGTTAATACAAAACATACTACCACCCTCCCAAGTATGTGGCACACTCCCACTCCAGTACATAGCGAGTCAGAAGGAAAGTGGGATCAAGTGTAGAGAGCACATATGGCAAAATTGTGTAACTCAGTTAATTCCTAGCTGTGGAATTTCTTTTCTCCTGGTCATGGGTGGTTGAGAAGTTATCCTTAGGCATGATATAACTTCTTTTGTGGGCTCCTTGTTTAGTCTTGTATTAGTCTTTCCTTGGCTCCTGATGATATAGACACAGACTGATCTGGGGGTGCTTTTGGGGAGAGCATTGGGAAGATGGGAACTACCACTGTCCGAGGGGTATGATTCTGGGACATCAGTGGGAAGATGGGGAGATTCAACATCCTTAGATCCTTCAAAATTAGCAGGGTCTTTCTCTGGTCAAAGGGAAGATTTTTTTTCAGGGGTTCAGCCAGAAGTCTACATTTACTCTAATTTCTGGAATTTCACCCCTTCTAAATTTTATTGATAATTTATAGAAGGTCCCTGGGGTATCATCAGGTTTCCTCAGTTTAGGCAAACATAATTCTTGTGCAGTGTCATTCCAGTCTTAAGGCCTTTTGGCACTCAGTCTAAGGTTCTTTGATTGATTGCTTCATTGAGACATGCTCTCAACCTTGTTAATGCATCAGAACTAAAATGGGTTAGGGTGGTTTTGACCCCATCCTTACAAATGTATTCAATCGTTTTGCATTTTTTCTCTTCTATCTCTTTTGATTTTAATTTTTTTCATAAAATATGCTATAAGGGATGATTATGTATGTGACATGGAAACAGGGAAACTTTATGACATAAAAACTAAAAATATCTATATAAAATCTAGTTTTTTAAAAAAGGAAAGCACCCCAATTAAGCTTTTCCAAAGATCCAGGGATTTTTAGCTTATTTAACCTAACATAGATTACTTAACCCAAAGTGAGGTGGGAAAATCTAAGACCAAATAGGAAAGCTATGCTTAAGAGTAATTATAGACAATTTTATATATATGTGTGTGTGTGTGTGTGTGTGTGTGTGTGTGTGTGTATGTATGTATAATCCCCTATATGGGATATATGACTCTGGAGTGATTCTGAATAAGAAATGAAGCTGTGATTGGTAAGTTGGGATTTTGTGTAGAACAGAAAGCATAAGCTATTTGTTAGAAAGCTAAATATAGGCCTTATACTTTGAGAGACAGGCAGAGGAATTTATGCTTCCCTTGTTGGCATGATTTGTCAACCACTTGTCCCAGAGTCCCTTGTACACAGAGCATGGAAGGACAATATGCCATATACCTAGGAAAATTCTAAGAAAGGTCAGTAGAAGCCGTTCTTTTACTTCTGCTAGAGAACATATAGGTCCAAAAGTGAGTGTAGGTTAGGTCTAATGGTCTATAAATATAATTGAACTATGCCAACAGAACACAAATACACAAAATATAGCACCAAAGGATGGAGGTTCAAAGCTGTGATGAGGAAAAGACATTTCTCTCTGTTTCTCTGTCTCCTTTCTCTCTCTCTCTCTCTCTCTCTCTCTCTCTCTCTCTCTCTCTCTCTCTCTCTCTCTCTCTGTCTCCCTCTCTCTGTCTCTGTCTCTCTTTCTCTGTCTCTCTTTCTCTCATCCTCTTTGTCTCTCTGTCTTATACTTACAAATACACACACATTCATGTCTTTCATGATATCTGACTTATAAGTATAAAACGAGCCAGAAACACAAAGAACACTTAAAAACTGATGGTGTGTAGGAGAGAAGCAAAGAAGTAAGAGGCCACTAACCAATACTCCAGTTCCAGTTTTCTCAATCCAGCAGGGCCTTGACAACTAGTGATGAGGAAGAAAAAAGCTGTTGCCGGATGTGGGCATGAAACAGATACCTGCAATGATTTGATTCTTTCACTGAAAAAAGAATGTCAGTTAAAATCACAGTCACAAAAAAATGACTTATAAAATGAGGAGAGAGCAAGTGTACCAGTCCTACACCTACAGTGTCTGATTTATGCTGTTTCAAATTAATGAATGAAAAAATCTTTATTAAGTGCTTACTATGTGCCAGACACTGTCCTCTCAGGAAACTTTTACTCAAGTAAGAGAAGACAACAAATATTTGGGAGTAGTAGCCAGCT
Organism: Dromiciops gliroides; assembly: GCF_019393635.1. Taxonomy (NCBI): domain Eukaryota; kingdom Metazoa; phylum Chordata; class Mammalia; order Microbiotheria; family Microbiotheriidae; genus Dromiciops; species Dromiciops gliroides. Next base: position 578,649,999 of record NC_057862.1, read on the forward strand.
AAGGAAATTTCCGTGAAGTAAGTAAATAGAATGTTTAGTTGATGCATAAAGAAAATCAATTGATATGCCCTGTCCAGGCACAATGGGAGTACAGTAGTATCCATATGGTTCCTGAAACCAGGGCAAGAGTGGAAAGTAGAAGAGGTAAACTTTTTGGTCTACTGTCTGAAAGGGAAAGAATGAAACACCATTCCATCACCTCCCCTAGCTAATCCCCCTTGTCTGAGCTTCCTAACACCCTGAGAAACCTCCACCCTGAAGTCAGACTCATAGAGATGTTGATAACCCACCTGAATTCATTCTTTAATGATTAACAAACCTACCCTGTTCCTACCCAGCCCAGTGATTCAGAATCCCCAATTGTCAATATTTAAACCCCAATCTTTGTCTCTTAAGCTCATTCCTAGACCCCTAAACACAACTTCTTCATCTCTGGTCAATGTCCCATTCTAAAGCTACCCAGACCTTCTAGTGTGCTATCTGGAATGTCTGCTTCTTAGCTAACAAACTTGCTTTAATTTTAAATATTTTCTTTTCTCATGACCCAGTCTCTCTGACCATCTTTTTCCAATACTGATTGTATTTTTACTCATTCCTCTCAACTCACTCAAGGTTGAGAAGTTAGAATATGAGATGTTCCCCATTGCCAGTTCTAAATTTTCCCTCTACCTCCATCACTGAGTAACCTGTATTCCTTTGAGACTCCCTCAATCTATATTCACCACCCAAACAAAATTCTGGTAATTATAATCTATCAATCTTCAGGATACTTGCCTTCTTTCCTAGTGAGTTCAGCTTCTCTCCAAAGCCTGCCCTCATATTAGGAAACTTAAACATACATATTCTTTGATACTCCTTCAAACCTTCTAACCTCCCATTTCCTCAATTTATTCACTTCCCAGAACCTAACTCCTCTACTTCACCTTAATACAGTGATCATATGTTGCCATCACCCACTATTTAGTCCACTTCTGTGTTCTTGAACTCTGAAGTTTCCTTATCTGATCACAATCTGATATGATTCTATATCTTCCTCTGCAACCCAAAGCCCTGTTTTTACTCCTTATCACGACCTCCAGTCTCCCCACCCCCTCAGTTCTTTTTCTAATCCATCTCCCCTACACTAGCTATACTCTCCTCTCTTCCCCATCTTGACTCCTTAGTGAACCAGCTTAACTTTACACTACCCTCTTCTCTTTAGTCCCTTGCCCCCTTATCCTTATCTTCAATTCTACTCATATGCTGCTGAACAAATCTGGAGAAAATCATGAAAATGGGCCGAATAAGTCCACTACAAATCTCCATGGGCTGACACTACAGCAAAATAATCCTTTTCCACCTCCCTCATTGACTCACTATCCCCCTCATAACAGCAGGTTCCCTAAAATTTCACTGTGCCTCAACCATCCCATAGTTTCCCCTACTTCCACTGTCTTGAGTTGAGAACTTTGTTTCGTATTTCACTGAAAAAAAAAATAAGGCTACTTGCTGAGAGGTCCCCCTTCTCCTCACATCCTTATCTCATATTTCTCAGATGCCTTTCCCTTTCTTCGCCCCTGTCTCTCATGAAGAGGCATCCCTTCTGCTTGCCAAGGCAAGAGCTCTTCTGCATAAACAAGTGATCCAGGTTGCTTCCTCCAGCTTTCTCACTCTCACTTATCTTCAATCTCTCTCTGTCTCTAGGCTGCTTTGCTACTTCCTACAAAAGTGCCTATGTCTCCCCTGATTTCATTCTCTAATCAACACAACTTAGCCCCGGGGCATGAACTCTAAACTGCATGGCCTAATTTGTTGGGACTAGGGACATTTTTTGGTGATATATCCCAGGTGGAAAGAAGACCCACATTTGTGGCTTAAATTAATGAGTCTAGCCATCTAAAGATAAGAACAAAACCAATTATCTTCCATCTGGTTTCCTGACTTTTGGAAAAAAAAAAGAAGAAGAAGAAAAAAGCAGTAGTTTTGGAGTAAACTACTCCCAAAAGAATCAGAGCATAGAATGGGAAAGGACATCACAAGCTATCTAGCTCAATGCCTTCACTGTACAGGTGAGGAAATTTGAGGCTCAGAGAGATTAAGTGACTTGCCCAACATCATAGTAAATGGCAGAGTTTTTGCCTACAAATGGTGAGATCTTTCCACCTTACTTTACCTCCCTTGAAGCACCAGCAGCTATCTGCTTTAGAGGGCAGCTGTTGGCCTTGTAGAGCTGCCCGTGCCAGGCCAAAACTCCTTTTTGAATTTTACAAGAGAGTGGACACCAAACTCAAGGAGAAAAGATGAAATTCAACCTGCACAACTTTCCTCTAAAAGCTCAGTATTGCCTAAAGCAAAATTCCTTAGCAAAACATTATCAATTACAACAAAAACCGGGAGAAGGAATGTGCACTTAAACCAGGTGATTTTTCATTCATAAAATCTCTTCCTGATCTAACTTTAAAGTGGCCTGAGAATAGGAAAGTTGCTGCCTTTGAACAGTCAACATTTCCAAAATTGTACTAAAAATGCCTCAACTCCAATAAGCATATAGGTAGCTGAGAAATCTTAAAGGTATGATTTTCAGAACTTTCAAGCTTTGTCTGGTAGTAATTTAGACTTTTCTAAACTTTTGAATAAATTATTTACAGCATATGTCTTTCTTTTTTATTTTTAGTCAGGCAATTGGGTTTAAGTGACTTGCCCAGGGTCACACAGCTAGTAAGTGTTAAGTATCTGAGGTCAGATCTGAACTCAGGTCCTCCTGAATCCAGGGCCGGTGCTCCATCCACTGTGCCACCTAGCTGCCCCAACATATGTCTTTCTTAAAGTCCTACTAGAAAGCCTCCTTGGTAGGGAAGTGACCTTGAGTTCTAAAAAGAGATTTTCTTTCTTTGTTTCTTAGTTTCCTTTCCTTTCTTTCTTTCTTTCTTTCTTTCTTTCTTTCTTTCTTTCTTTCTTTCTTTCTTTCTTTCTTTCTTTCTTTCTTTCTTTCTTTCTTTCTTTCTTTCTTTCTTTCTTTCTTTCTTTCTTTCTTTCTTTCCTTCCTTCCTTCCTTCCTTTCTTTCTCTTCCTTCCTTCCTTTCCCTCTTTCTCTTTCTTTCTTCCTTCCTTTACTCTTCCTTTTTTCTTTTCTTCCTTTTTTCTTTTCTTCCTTTTTTCTTTTCCTTCCTTCCTTCCTTCCTTCCTTCCTTCCTTCCTTCCTTCCTTCCTTCCTTCCTTCCTTCCTTCCTTCCTTCCTCCCTCCCTCTCTCTCTTTCTTCTCCACCTCCTCCTTTTCCTCCTCTTCCTGCTTTTACCACTTCAAACTCTGTTGTGTCTATACATTTAGTCTGTCTTTAAATTTATCTTTTTTCAATGAGCAAAAATTATCTCCCTTCCACTTTGAAAAAGAAAAAAATACCTTTTAACAAATATGCATAGTCAAGCAAAACTAATTCCCATATTGACCAGGTGCAAAAAGTATATGTTTCATTCTGTACTTCGAGTCTGATGTGGGATGGAATTTGGGGTCTGACTGATCGTGAGTCATCCCAAAAGAATTACAAGACTCAGTGACTCAGTTTACCAAGTTTTATTGCAATACTGTGAGTGACCACAGGGAGAGAACCAGAATAGTGGAAAGATTTCTCTTGAATAGTAAAAGAAAAGACAGTTATATTTATGGTATAGATAAACTGATTATCAGTCTCATTATAATAATCTTCACCTTGGGGTGTTTCAGGGGAGGGCTTATCCTAATTTGGAGTTCCTGGGGTCCTAAGCCAACCCCCAAGGCCGGTACCTTTTTCAGTGGAGGTGTGTTTTGAGGGTTTACATGTCATAAGGTGAATCTGGGGACAAATTTGGCCTTTTCTGTGCATGTTTCTTTCTGATTCCCATGGCTAGTTTCAAAATAGAATCATTTTTCTTTAGAATTTCTATACCCTTGTTGTTTCCTTTATTGTTATTTGACCCGACCCATTTTTTATGGGTACTGATCACTGTGGGTATGAGAACCTGGCATAAGCTATCCATTAACTGGGGTCTAACTCCCTTTTGGAGCTAATATCTGAATTAGAGCTTGGATCTTAGGTTTTTCTATTAACGCCTTTTTGCCTCCTACATCAAGTCCATCACTTCTGTTAGGAGGTGGGAAGCATGCTTCATCACCCGGCTTCTACAATTTTACTGGTTATTGCACTGATCAGAGTCTTTAAAATTGTTCTTTTAAAAAATATTGCTATTGTATAAATTTTTCTCCTGGTTCTTACTTTATATCAGTTCATACAAATATTCACAGACTCCTCTGAAACTTTCCCTTTCATAATTTCTTACAGAACAATATTATTGCCTCACAGTCATATATCATAAATTGTTCAGCTGTTCCCCAAATGATGTATATTCCCTCATTTTTCAATTCTTTGTCATCTCAAAAAGGACAACTATATATATTCTTGTATATAGGGTTCCTTTTTGTACTTCTTTGATCACTTCGAGTTTTAGGCCTAGTAGTGGCACCACTAGGTTAAAGGATTTATACCATTTAGAAACTTTTAGTTCAGTTGCAAATTGCATTCCAGAATGATTGGAATTATTAATTAATTAATAATTATAATAATTAATTAATTAATTATTAATTCATAAAGCTAGACCTCTCTGGCTTTCCTTGCATACCTGGAATGCTCCCCTTCCTTTGTTCGGCTTCTTTCAAATCCTAATTAAAATCCTGTCTTCTAGAAGAAGCTTTCCCCTAACTCCTTTTAATTCTAGTGCCTTCCCTCTGTTAATTATTTCCTATTTATACTGTAAATAACTTGCTTTGTATATATTTGTTTGCATGTTGTCTTTCCCCCCCCATTAGATGATAAGCTCTTTGAGGGCAAGGACTGTCTTTTGTTTCTTTTTGTTTCCCTAGCAATAATCACAGCACCTAGCAAGCAGTAGTACTTGATAATTGTTTATTGATTGGCTGATTGACTGATAATATTCTAAAAATAAAGAATGACCAAATGCCAATGATAGGAGAGGTGGGCATTTCCAGATTAGCTATCTGTACAAAATCAGATGGCAATCCTGTTGTTGTTGTTTGTTAGCAGCAGCAGCAATAGTAGCAGTAATAGCATTTATATAGTTGCTTTGAAGTTTGCAAAAGTTTTTTATAAGTATTATCTCATTTCATTAAAAAAATAATACCACTTAGGGCAGCTAGGTGGTGCAGTGGATAAAGCACTGGCCCTGAATTCAGGAAGGCCTGAGTTCAAATCCAACCTCAGATACTAGCTGTGTGACCCTGGGCAAGTCATTTAACCCTCACTGCCCTGCAAAAAAAAAAAAATTATAATAATAATGCCACCAGAAGAAGGAAGAAAAAGGAGGAATATCTTGCAATTGAGGCCAATTCAGTCCAACCTATTTAATAATAAGCTATTGTCACCAAATATTGAGATTAGTTCAAAGGAAATCGATAATTGGGACAAGCTATCACAAATTTTGAAAGAAATTTGCAGATATAAGTCAAACATTCCTCCTCTATCTATCCAGTAATAACTCTCTAAAACAAATAAACTTTGGAAGACTTAAGAATTCTGATCAATGCAATATTTAACCACAATCCCATAGGACTGAGAAAGAAGAATGTTCTCCACCTCCTAAAGTGAGGTAATGAACTCAGGATATGGAATAAGATCTGCACTTTTGAACATGATAAATGTGGAAATTTCATTTACTTGGCTATTTATATTTTTTAAAAGGATTTTTTTTTTGATGAGGGGGCAATGTGGGATGGGAGTGGTAGAGAGGAAAAAAAATAAATGCTTGCTAATTGGAAAAAAATTTAGATTTTTTTTTTTTGGAGAGGGGGGAGGGAGGTTTGCACAGGATAAGCTCTCCTGGACAGGTTTGATCTGTACTAGTGAAGGTAAAAAGCATTGATGAAATTACAGATCCATTGAAATACTGAACTGCATCTCTTGTGCCTAATACAAAATTAAATTTCCACTAAATTGAATTGACTTCAGTTTATGCAGCTTGTTGTTGTTATTGTTGTTCAGTTGTGTTCCACTCTTTGTGAGTCCATGGACCACACTGTAGGATTTTCTTGGCAAAGATACTCAAGTGATTTGTTATTTCCTTCTCTAGTGACAAACAGAGGTTAAAGGACTTGCCCAAGGCCACGTTGTTAGGAAGTTTCTGAGACTAGATTTGAACTCAGATCTTTCTGACTCCAAGCCCAATGCTCTGTCCACTGTGCCAAATTGAGCTTAAAATAAAGAAAAAGGAGGCATATATACAAATCAGTTCAATTCAAGAGAAAGGCAATGTAATGTAGTGGGAAGTGTGTTGGATCTACAGTCAAGAGACCTGGGCTTGAATTCCAGTTGCAGCTAGCTGTATGACTCTGGGCAGGACACTTAACCTAAGCTTTATTCCCTCAACTGTATTGTACAATATGGATAATTACACCCTGAAGGGCTGTTGTAAAGAAAATTCTGTGAAAACTTTATCGAACTATGTCTGAGCTAGCTTATAGCCTTGTGGTAGATACTCATGTTGGGATACAGTTTCTTGGCCCTTGTTCTTACACTAATATAAAATTTACTCTGGCAACAAGATTTTCATATATTTCTCTTTCGTTGAAGGAATTGTGTCATTGGCTAATTATCCATTATACCATCAACAGATCTGGCTTTTTGCACAAAGATTATTCCTTCTTAGGATGAAGCCAGAAATAGAAGTATGCCGAGTCATTTTTTCCAAGAGGCTAATTAGTACAATTACTATGAGTCATCATAGCACTTCAGATTCAAAAGCTAAACATAACCAATAAACCATTGCCCAAGAGGAATGATAATCCATGGTAATGGTTACGGCTGCAGGCCATAACATTATTTCCAATTGACAAAATTAAAATTTATGGGTTTGAAAATTGTCTACAATTCAGTCATTTATTATCTTTGTCATGAGAGGAAGTTTTAACTCCACTTGGTGTTTTAGATCTATTTCTCTCTTGTACATAGGGTACTTGCAAGTGTTATTTTGCTAGCTCTACTTCCAAGGATGGTCAGGTTCCCTGCCCCACCCCTTCCTCCCCAGTAAGCACAATTCACAATTTTTCTGGGTGGAGGGAAAAGGCTTCCTTCCATGCAAAGGAATTTTTCCAAGACATGGTTTCTGTGGCTTGAGACAGTAGGAGGAAAGGATATTCTATGTCTCCTGGTCAGAAAATCAGTTCATTTTCAGTTGTTTGCTTTAAAAAATGACTTTGTCCTTATCTCTCTTTTCTGAATTTAGGAATGAATGGCAAGCTCCCTTGTCATGAATAAGCAGCTCCTGACATGTAAGGGAGATACTGTGGGAAAGTATGTTCACTCTTTCAGGTCTCTGACTTATATTTCTTTGGGGCATTAGATTAATATCATTCATTTTTCACTAGTGATAAAAGAGTAAGTGCATTTCCCAAAGTATCACAAATATTCTGGAGACGACTTTTGGCATTCAGCATGACCTATCAAGAGATAGAGTTCTCAGACTATCATTAGATGTTCTTATTGTGAACATCTTAGACACTTTCCTCCAGTAAAGCCTATTCTGTTATTCCAGATCTCTTCTGATCAAGTGACAAAAAACTGCAAGTGAACCTTTGAATCTAGTCCATACAACACCCTCATTTTCCAGATGAGGAAACTGAGACCCATAGAATTTAAAATGACTTGCCTGAAGCTACCTAGTAGCCAGACTCAAACCTCAAACCTTCCATTTCCTAGTGTGGCCAAAACAAACAAACAAACAAGAAACCAGGCCATTTTTATTCTCAATTCCCAGTAAAAGGATGGTGCGTTAAGGTATGATTAAAAACTATATTAAAATAACTGAAATTGAGGAGGAAATCTTGATGTTGGGGGAGAAATAGAACAACCGTGATGAAACGATATTAGGTGAATGTTACCTAAAGAAGTTCTCAGTGAAACCTCACCCCATTCTTAGATCTCTAGCTCCTAGCTGTTCTTTCACCTTAAGGAGAGCCAACTATACTAAAGTTACATGTCAACAATTCTATATGTCAGGAGAAAGATTCATAATTGATGAGGTTTAAAATAACAATTCATTTAGATACTTTAAAACGAGGAAGCCAGAAAACATTCAGATGTGTGCAAGAATTTCCAAATGTCAATACAGGTGTCATTGTTTTCTGCCATGCCAAGCAAGGCTGTTCATCAATACTATTTGCCTTCCTTGACACAGGCTCAAGAACTTGATGCTCTTCTTGAAACCTGCCTATTGACCCCAGACTTGTCTTGTGTGCTTTGAATGGAAGTCAGAATACTGCTCTATGAAAAGATTCCATAAGGCCACTAAAATCGCAGACTCTTGGGTTTAGAATATGAATGAATGGATGAAAAAAATATTAAGCACTTACTTTGCACAGAGATCTGAATGCTGAAATTTCTTTCTTAAAACCTTTTATTTTTTTTTTTAATTAAAGAGAATTCTATCACCAAAAGCTTCCAGGTCATATATATATATATATATATTATATAGTATATTATCCTGCAAATAGAAACTTCCTAATGGATTATGGTTGCTATCCTTTCTTTGAATTCCCAGAATTTAGTACAGTGCCTTACAGTATAGTAAGCATTTAATAAATGCTTGTTGACTAACTTGCTGACTGTCCTTTTTCATTAAAGGTGCTCAATGAAGAACAATTGAAGCTAGAATCTGAGTTTCTGACATGAGGAAACAATATAAAAAACATTAATTTTTGTTTTCTTGAAGTACTTCATATTTGGATAAAATACTTTTTTATGAGCCAAGGTTTCTTAATGTACTCAAACCCAGTCAGAAAAAAATGACACAACAACAAGATACTTGAATACATGGTTACCAGAGATTTAAACAAGAATTACAGTTCTGATTGAAACTGTAATTGCCATTGCCAGATTTTACTTAGCTTCTTTTTCAATGCCAGCTTATTCAGACTGTCATCTTCAGCTCCACAGATGTTATCTCCATTGGCATGGTCAACAAACATAGGGCTCACACTAAAGTGTATTGCTGACAATACAGAGCCCAAACAATAAAGCACTTATATCTTTTTCCTTCAGTTTCCTGTCTGCTATATCACTCTTTAGGTCACTATTAGTTGCTCCTAGTTTACTTGGACAGACAAAACTCAAGATTAGTTGCTCTCAAACTTTTTTTGGTTTCAGGATTCCTTTACACTTGTAAAAGTTATTGAGGACCATCTACAAAGAGTTTTTGTTCATGTGTATCATATCTATCAATATTGATCATATTGTAAATTAAAATATTTTAGGATTATGAAAATATTTCTGAACCTTACAGACCTCCTAGCAGACTTTGTGAACTGCTACTCTAGGCTAAATATGCAATCAGTGAATCTCTCAAATAATTCTTAGATGGTACCAAAGTCTAATGACAATAAGTAATATATAAACTTTCAAGGAATAGGAAGTGGGTAGAAATCCACTGATATTTAAATATATATACGTGTGTGTATGTAAAGAGAGAATATACCTAGAATATCTAGAATATGTCTAATATATATGTATAATATATACACACGCACACATACATGCATATATATATACACCTTCTAAGAAACAATGTTAAGAACTGCTGTGCAGTTTTGGTATACTTTTAAAACTTCAAACAAGTCTAAATGTAGAAAATCAGTAGACATGAAGGACAGGAAAAAGATTCTTCATTTGTGTTCCTTTTGAAGATGCTAAATTCGGTGACAGACTAGAGTAGTTGAGAGCTAGAGTAATGAAACAACAACGTCTAGCTCAAAGTAAATCAGGAGCCATAGACCAAGATGGTCTGTATATGTGCAAACAGGGAATCACATTTACATTGAAGTAAATCAGTGACTACGATGCTCACATCAAGAATTATGGCACCAGTGCTGGATTGAAGACAAGGGCTTAAGCAAACAGTCATAAATTAAGCTGTAATGAAACATGACAAGTCATAATTTAATTTAGAATGTATTTAAGATGGTTGGCACTGTTTGTATAGACCCTTTATGCCCTGTGAAAGATCTTGGTGTATACAATGAAATGCTAGCTTTGGGAAAAGCTATAGTTTGCATATATGTAAATTAATTAATTAAAGTGATATAAAGATTTTGCTGGTCAAAAAACTCCATTGGGGAAAAAGGAGGGGGTGGGTTGGGGAAAGCATACAAGGTGCTGTTACCATAAAATATAGCATAAGTAATCTGATCATTTCTAGCTGAACTTAAAGCACAGGTGCATCTCACTTTAAAACAGACCCAACATAAAAATCCAGATGTACTCAAAAGATAAATGGGGAAGGTAGAAAGTTTCATGATATATTTTTTAAAAAGATCAAAAAAGGATTCCTGCAAAGAAATAGCAGGTTCTCTTAGTGAATTTCAATTTCTTAAAAAACAAATAAATTTTATATGTCTTTTTAGGGAACACCCCATAAAGTAATTTTCACCCTGTTTGTTCCCTCTCAGCCACAAATTCCAAAACCAGACTATGTCACCATGCCTTTCCAAATATTTATTTTAAGACTTTATTCAGTACATTAGAAAGAAGAACAATGTAACGATAAAAACTGAATGCCGTATAGTTATAATGAAGAGATGAGAAAATGTATCTTCTCTTCACTGGAGAGGTAGGGGATTGTGACTGTAACATTGCACATACTAGTGGTCTCTAAACTGTTTTGATTGTGTGTTCCTGTCAGTAAATACTTTTGAATAAACACCCTGTGTATAAATTTAATTATTTATAAATGCTATACACACACCCCAACATTAATAATTTGTGAATGATAAGAATTTATACAAAAACACATATTTTAAAAGGATGAGGAAAAGATGAAATAATATTTGATCCCAAAGCTAATATGATCCCACTAGAAGTTTATTAAGTGGAGTGAGTGACATGATCAGACATTTATTTTAAGAAATCAATTTGGCTACTGTGTGGAGGATGGATGGTGACAGAAGAGAGTTGAGGCAGAGGGTATAGTTAGCAGACTGTTGTAATAGTCCAGGTCAGAGGTGATAGGAGCTTGGATTAGAGTGATGGTAGTGTGAGTAGAAAGAAGGGGACAGATGTGAGAAACGTGCGGGTAGAGATGACAACGGATTCAACGTTTTGAGTGAGGAAGAGTGGAGAATCAAAGTTGACTCTGAGTTTGCAGACCTGGGTGAATGAAACGATGTAGTGAGTTTACCAGTAGCAGGGGATTTTAGAAGAAGGAATAGGGGAAGGTAACATGAGATCTATGATCTGTTGCAACGTATTGATGCCTACTCATCCTAGGGAATTCACTGTGTCCCACTCAAAACAAAAAGGAGAACTATGGAGATCTTACTCACTGGTCAGTTCCGTGGTGGAGCACATATGCTTTGAAGGAAGAGGGATGGGATACTGAGGAAGGGTTGGAATTTCTCCAGTGACACTTATGTAGCTACTGCTTGTAGGTGCCTGGATAACCCTTAGGTTATAACTGCCCCAATGGATCAATATCTTCCAATATCTGTTTCAAAAGTGTTTGTATGTTTGTATGTAGCGGGGTGGGGAGGAGAGGGAGGGAGATTTTTGGAGCTTGCCCAGTAGAGGAAGGAAGAAGAGTAAGGAAGTATCAGGGAATAAGGGTAGGTATTATGGTGTTGGAGACAAGCGCCACAACTGGCTATTATGAGGAGAGTAGGATGTGACCCATCTTCCCACATTCTGATTGGTTGATCACTCACCCCTTGGGATCAGGTCACAGGGGTCAGGCCCTACTTTGGAGACCACTGGTATCTACTTTTAGATTCAACTTCTATATTGATTAGCTTTGCTGAACATCCTCCCTTTCTCCCTTCCTTCCTTCCTTCCTTCCTTCCTTCCTTCCTTCCTTCCTTCCTTCCTTCCTTCCTTCCTTCCTTCCTTCCTTCCTTCCTTCCTTCCTTCCTTCCTTCCTTCCTTCCTTCCTTCCTTCCTTCCTTCCTTCCCCCCTTCTTTACTTCCTTTCCACTTTTCTTTCTTTTTTTCTTTCATTTTTCTTTTTTGTTATAAGGAATGTCTAACTAGGTTGGGGGGAGGAAGGGGAGTTAAGTTCAGAAATGAAGGTGATGTCAAAACAAAAGGCTTAATAGTAATTACAGTTTTTAAAAGAACTTAATGTTTCAAATATTGGATCCTTTTCAGATTCAGAACGATTGAATTAGAAAGCTAAACAGAACTATAGATATAATTTGGTCTGCAAATTTCATTTCACAGATAAGAAACTGAGGCTTGGAGTTTTTAAGTTATTTGTCCAAGGTCATATGTACAGGTAGTGACAAAGGTCAGGAGTAGAAGTTAGGTCTTCCATCTATTTTAGAAATTAAAACCTGCCTTTCCATGGGTGAAAGTTTTATTCTCTAATTTGATTCTTGTACAACGTGAAATGTTTTAGATCATTCTGAAAGTAGCATTCTGATTTGGCAATATTTGTTCAGAATGTTATTACCCACTTTTGTAAAGATTTAGGTAGAATCAATAAACTTTGTTAAACAAAATGACAAACTAGAATTGGGCAGAGAAACCAGAAAAAATATTGCTTGAAGCAATTATAACTCAAGGAATGTAGCTTATTTGTCTAAGAGATATACAGTGAAAAATAAAAAGTAAATAAAAATAAATGCCCACATACAAACTTTCTCATCAATTCAGCCCTTTCTAGGAATTTACAAGGAAGCACTATGAAAGACTCTATTCTTATTCCTGTAAAAACACTTTCAAAGTTAAAGTATAGACACTTATGTCAGTTAATTATGACTTATTTTCCCAAATTATCATTGTCATCTGTCCCATATTTCAAGAAATAGGTTAAATAAATCCTATGCACCAATTGAAGATTCAAGCATTTTGCAAAAATATAAGCTGAATAATTCAATACTATACTACTTGACCCTCATTCTATAAATACAAGGATGATAAATTCAATGATTCCTATTGTGCTGAATAACAACAATAAAAATTTGAGGTGGAAAAATACTGTGACTTGCTCAAGGTTATGTAGCAATTTAGTGCCAGAAAGAGACTTAAATGCATTAAAACTTTGTTTCTTACCTTTAAGCTATAACTAACAAAACCAAAATTAAAGACTGAAAAATTCAGTATGATACATGGACATTCTGGCTACAGAATATATTTTAAAATATCTAATAACTGATGAAAAAATCTGGCTTATGGAAAAACCAACTGCCACTCTTATAAGTATTCACACCTCCATCAGAAACAATCAAAAAAGTTGAAAGGGATTGCCACAATGTGCTCCCGTCCTTAGAATTACTGCCAGAAATTGGCAAAGTAGAATTACCAGAGCAAAATCAACTGAGTCATGTAATTGACTAGCCTGGCTATGCCAGTTGTATTCTAAGGAACACTATTAAACCATTGAGGAAAATGTCATTGTGATTAAATTTATAGCAGGATTGCAAGGTTGTTGGATTATATGAATGAACTCCTCTGGGGTAGAATACCTTCACAAAGACTAGCTAGGAGGCTGGAGAGCCTGTAAAATGGGATGCTAATCCAGGCTTTGCCATTGTCCTCCACTCTGAATGTCATTTTACCATGCATAATAAATGACAGCAATTATTATGTCTTGGAATTAGAGAGGATCTTTCTGCCCAAAAGATCAAGGCACTAATTCATTCCCCACTCCCAAAACACTCATACATGAGAGCGTGTGCACACACACGTGCACACACACACATACACACAGCTGTTTGCGATCCATTTTCCCATCTGTAAAATGGGGGGGGTTAAAGAAATGAAGTTGCCTGTAACATACAGAGACACCTGAAAGATAAAGATGAGAATAAATCAGTACATTTATTGCTTTCGTCTTTTATTTTTACACCCCAAATATAAAACCAGTACCTTACATTTATGTTGTAGCTGCTCCATTTCCCTTCACTAGGCATTAAAAATGGCTATTAGAAAAAAAAACACAACAAATAAATGGTCAAATAATTAATATCATATGGGTACTCAATGTTGTTGTTACTTAGGATTTGGTTTTATTAGTTTCCTATCAAAATAAACTTTGTGTCTTTAAAACTAATTTCCTTACTTTATTTTTGAACCTCAACTTTTATTGTTGCCTCCTTGTGAATTGTATGTACCTTTGCTTCTGTAGTAGGGCAAAGAAACATCAGTGATCTATATAATGATGAAATATTTTCTGCATCTCTCTTAAGTTCTTTTTTTTTTTTTTTGCAGGGCAATGGGGGTTAAGTGACTTGCCCAGGGTCATACAGCAAGTAAGTGTCAAGTGTTTGATGCTGGATTTGAACTCAGGAACTCCTGATTCCAGGGCCGGTGCTTTATCCACTGGGCCACCTAGCCACCCCCTCTCTTAAGTTCTTAATGTTCCTAGCATGATCTGTAAGTCTGACCTTGATCTAATAAAGCTAGATTAGTTAGTTTTCTGCCAGTTAAGCACCAGATTTCCTGGCATAAACATAAGTTTTATTGCTCTTTTGTTTTGTTTTTAATTCTTTGTTTTTGTTGTTGTTGTTTGTGGGGAAATGAGGGTTAAGTGCCCTGCCCAGAGTCACACAGCTAGTAAGTGTCAAGTGTTTGAGGCCGGATTTGAACTCAAGTCCTCCTGAATCCAGGGCCGGTGCTTTATCCACTGCACCACCTAGCTGTCTCAATTCTATGGTTTTTAAGAATGGTTATTATTCCAAGGAAACAAATAAAATTGTAGAGCTTAAAGAGCACATGTCAATGACTATTAGACATTATGATGGGTAGTAACCTGGGAAAATCAAGTTTCCAAAGGATTATTTAAGTCCATAATGAACAGGATCAGTTGCAATGAAGAGCAAAAGTGTGGTTGAAAATTTCTTTTAAAATTTCAGTTTTGAGGCACAACAGGCTAATTAATACTCAGAAAACAATAACTTTCAGCTGGAAGAGAATTTAGCAGAGAAGGGAAGGAGAAATATAGGACAAAAGAGCAATAACAGTAGGATCAAGCAGCATTTTCAGAAGGATGAGGGGGACATACGGATTTATAAACAACAGGAAAGGAAACAATAGATGGGAGAGATTGAAAAGAGAGTGTGTGTGATAGCAGGGGCAATCAGCTGGAGAAGATTAGGAAAAACGGAATCAAATGGAAACATACAGGGGTTGGCCTTGGCAAGGAGAACTATTTCTTCATCAAAGAGTGTGGTGAAAGAGATTTTGAAGAATGACATCAAAGGAATTTCTAGCTGTACCAAGTAAACTAGTCCATTGAGTTAGTCAACAGACATATATGTATGAGTCACTGTGCCAAACTAGGAAATAAAGACAAAAACATAGTGTTTTCCTTCAAGGATGCCCCTCTCCACTAATTCTAATGAGGGTGGTATCATGCAAATAACTGCACATTACTGGAACCCACACACACAAACACATATAGTAAATGTAAAGTCATCTCAGGGGGAAGGAACTAGCAGTGTGTGTGTGTGTGTGTGTGTGTGTGTGTGTGTGTGTGTGTGTGTGTGTGTGTGTGTATGTTTGTGGGGTGGGAGGGGAAAGAAATAAGGACAAGCCTCTGTAGGAGGGAGAGCATTCTAGGAATGGAGGGAAAGGGAACAGCCTGCAGAGGTTACCAAGTTAGGAGATGGAGTATCAAATGTGAGAAATAGTGAATAGTCCAGGGAATGTAGACTATAGAGGAAATGGATGGGAGTAAGGTGTAAGAAGCTTACAAAGGTAGGAAGGGGCCAAGGCACAAAGAGCTTTAAATGCCAAAGGGGATTTTATATTTGAACCTGGGGGAAACACTGGAGTTTACTGAGTTAAAAGCATGATACGGTGACATCTGCACTTTAGGAAAATCCCTGGAAGCTGAGTGGAGGATAGATTGGAATATGGAGAGACCTGAGGCACAAAGGACAACCAGAAGCCTACTGAAATACTCCAGGTGAGAGGCAGTGGTGGCAGTGTCAGAGGGCAGAAAGAGGAGTGAGTATATGAGAGATATTGTGAAGGTAGAAATAACAAAACTTGACAAGAGGTTGGATAGGTGGGGTGAGTGTGAGTAAGGGGTCAAGGGTGACACTGGGATTAAGAGCCTGAGTGACTGGGAAAATGATGGTGCCCTGGGGTGTAATACAACCATTAGGTAGAGGGTAGGGTTTGGAGGGAAAGATAATCAGTTCTGCTTTAGATATTTTGAGTTGGAGATGCAAACGAAACATCTAATTTGAGATGTCCGAAAGGCAGTTAGTGATGTGAAACTGGAGCTTGGGAAAGATAGTAGGGACAGGTATCTATCTATCTATCTATCTATCTATCTATCTATCTATCTATCTATCTATCTATCTATCTATCTATCTATCTATCTATCTATCATCTATCCTCTATTTGACATTTTTTTTCTTTTTTATTCAATTTTCTTTTCATGGCAATGAATTTGGGACAGGCATTTATAATGGGGAATCATCTGCATAGAGAAGATAACATGGTAGATGAGATCACCAAGTAAGATAGTTTAGAGAAGAGGGCTTAGGACATATCCTTGGGGACACCCACAGGGAGTAGACATTTCCTGAATAGAAATCCAACAAAGGAAACCAAGGAGGCAGGTGGGAAGAGAATCAGGAGGGCAGGTGCATAAACATATAGTAACTAGAGTATATCCAGGAAGATAGGGTGATTTACAATGTCAGGGCTGTAGAGGTGAAGAAGGAAGAGAACTGATAAAAGGTCAATATCTGCAGAGACTAAGAAGTCCAAAGTAACTTTGGAGAGAGTTGTTTTGGTTGAATGATTAGGTAGGAAGTTATATGCAGGGGTTTTAAAGGAGACTAAGAGGAGAGAAAGTGAAAGCACCTGGTGTGTAGATAGCTTTTTCAAGTTTAGCTGCAAAGGGGAAGAGAGATATAGGATGGTGACTAGCTAGGAGAGCTGTAGAGGGTTCCAGTGTTCTCCCAATCCCTCCACCCCTGTTCTTTCACAGGTCATCACATGTATATTGGTCACACTGGTGCTCTATCTACTGTTGCACCCAGTTGCCCCCACTGTGGAACTTCTAAACAGGTATTTCATACCCTTCTTCAACTCATTAAAGGCATAGATTTTGGCAAATCGGGTATGCATTGCTCCTCTGGTCTGTGGTCATCTACTCTAAGAAGTTGTGATCTCTCCTTGTTGAGCAATCAGCATCCAAACCCTGAAGCTCTTTTTTTCCCCTCATTTTCTTAAATCATGAGGTTAACACCAAGGCTAGAAACATACATCTCAGGACCACTATTCATTTACTGATACTTGGGAAAGGAAAGAAGTGGAAGAGGAAGCTATGAATTTGAGATCCAGTCTCAGGCTCACCAAGGTTAACATATGCATTCATTGCCATATGCTTGTCTAATGGAAGGGAAGAGGAAAAGATCCCCTTCCCCCTCCTCCCCACCTTTGATGGAGATCTGAAGAAGAGGTTAGAGTTCCAACATGCTTTACAGATGGGGAAAGAACAAGGAATACTATAATCTTTAATTGGAGGGACTGATGAAGATAGTATCTCAAAAGAGGGACCCTAAGCAATTATGGTGGACAAAGTCCTTGAAGCATGGATCTTAAAGTGAGAAGTAAAAGATGGCACCCCAAAGTTTGGCCCCTAAAGTGTAAAAACACAAAGATTGAATGAAAATGTCAAGTAAATTGTCTTTTCCCCACAGATGTCTTAATCGCTATATGTGACTACACAGGCTTGGAAGTATGCCTATTTGGGAGAATTGAAATTTATATATGAGGCTGAAGGCAAGAACTACCACGCTTTGTCTTAAGGATCAGCTGGCTATAGAGAATATATCCTTGATGTGTTGAATTAAAGTAAGTCAGAGACACAGACCTGTTTGTATTGCTTTGTTTTTAAGCCAAAGAGCAGTTTCATTGAGATAGATAATTTGGAAGCAGAAGTAATTTACCCAAGTGTCTTTGACAAAGGGCAAGCATAGTGCCTATTTATAAAATGCAGTTTTTGGTTTTTCTTTTTTCTCTTGGTCAACACACTACACCAAAAAGTCACATGGTGAATAAGGACAACAACTAGGATTCAAATTCAGAGAAGTCCAATACCTCCACTCCAATTTGTGCTTCTGACTCTCCTGACTTTGCTCCCATGACTCAGTTGCCTTCTCCTCCTAGAACACCTCTTAGCACTAGGGATTTTCTTGCTGTGGAACATCTCTCCACCATGCAGGCCAGGCCCCCTCTTCCCATTGTGAATTCCTTCTGGGAGTCTCCATTTTGGAGATTTACCCAGGATGGTCACGCTTCCTTCATTCCCAAACTCCCCAACTTCCTGGGATTGGCTGCTATTACTCAGTTGCTTTGTCATTCTAGAATATCTCTTCATTTTCTTGATGCTGATTTCCCTCCAGAGGCATCCATTTTGGGGATAGGACCAAGCCAGCCATACTTCATTACCCTACCAACTGTTCTTCTCTATCCCTCCTTCCTTTTTTGTTGTCTTCTTCCATCAAAATGTAAGCCCTGAGGGTACAAACTTCCATTTATATCTGAAGCATTTTGTAATAAATGCTTGTTGCCTGTCAGTCAATACTCTTTCCAGTATACCACTGTGGCGAGTAAAATTATATGTGGTCACCTTATTTTTGTCCCAAGTTTGGGGAAAATTAACTGCTATATTGCTACTTATAAATTAGAAGCTTTAGCACCAGTTTTGGGGCATTAAGCATTTATTAAAGCATATTAGATATTAGTAAAGATAGAGCCCATTGCCCTGAAAGTTAGGAAAGCCTTGTTAGGATCTAGAGAAGAAGAGAGAAAAAGGCGCCTTTACCTACAAATCTTAGGCCAAAAAAGGAAGTTTCTCTCCCTGTGTGACCAGAAGCTTCCTGCAGGTCCCAATGCTAGGCAGTCCTTACACACTGCTTCAAGCTAATTGGCTAGTATCACCCAAATCCATTGGTTCACTGGTCTAGAGGGCAGTGCATAAGCAGAATGTGCCCAAGTTCAGAGAACACACCCCCTGAGGGCCAGGCTCTCAGGTAGGTGTGGTTTCAATCAAGTTAACTTTAAGTGAGTTAATCAGCAAAGTCAATCCAATCAATCCTAATATTATCTTCTCCCAAACCCATTCTTTTTTCACACCACCAATACCAATATCTCACTCTTGATTGGATTAACTACTTTCTACATTTTAAATCAGATTTCCTCCACTGATTGTCTTTTTAATCTTTCCAGCAGGTAGGAACAGGAGACCCCACTAAACCACTGTAATTCTCAGGGACAATGGCACATGATCCCCAGAAATAAAGCTGTTATCCTTGAAATTCTATATCCCTGAATGTTTCAAGGCTAGACATAATAACAGCATACTGTAGGGTTAGCTTACCTTTGACTGAAGATAAGGATAAATCAGAGTTACTTCTATTCTTCCTAAAAAGACTTTCTGGTGGAGAGATTAACATTCTTAAGAGGGCCTTCACCCAACCCAACCTCTCCCATCTAGCAAGAGAAAGATAAACAAGTTTTAAAAAGAATTATTAAAGGACCAGGGGTGTATGTAAAATAGGTATGTGGTAAAAGGTGATACCATAAGCAAATTAAGAGCATGGAATAGTTTATCTGTCAGATTTATGTACAAGGGAAGAATTTAGGACTAAAGAAGATATAGAGAGCACTACAAAATGTAAAACAGATAATTTTAATTAAATAAAACTAAAAAGCTTTTGTTATGAACAAAACCAATGTAACCAAAATTATAAGGAAAGCAGAAACCTGGGAATTTCTGCCAACAAGTATCACTGATAAAGGCCTTGTTTCACAAATAGAGAACTGAGTCAAATTTATAAAAATACATTTCCCCAAATGATAAATGGTCAAAGGATATGAATAGGCAGTTTTCAGACCAAGAAATCAAACCAATCCAATCTTATGAAAAAATGCTCTAAATCACTACTGATAAAAAAAATGCAAATTAAAACAACTGAGGTACCACCTCACACTAATCAGTTGAAAAAATAACAAAAAAGTAAAGGGATGTGGGAAAATTGGGACACTAATCCACTGCTAGTGGAGTTGTAAACTGATCTAACCATTCTGGAAAGCAATTTGGAACTATGCCCAAAGGGCTATAAAATTGTGCATACCCAGGCATCTAGGCGGCATAGTGGATACAGCACCAGCCCTGGAGTCAGGAGGAGGACCTGAGTTCAAATCCAGCCTCAGACACTTAACACTTACTAGCTGTGTAACCCTGGGCAAATCACTTAACCCCAATTGCCTCACCAAAAAAAAAAAAAAAAATTGTGCATACCTATTGATACAGCAATACCACTGCTGGGTTTATATCCCAAAGATATAAGGGTTCATATCCCCCCAAAGAGTAAAAAGACTTATTTGTACAAAAATATTTATAGCAACTCCTTCTGTGGTGGCTAAGAATTGGAAATCAAATAAATGTCCATCAGTTGGGGAATGGCTAAACAAACTGTGGTATATGATGGTAGTGGAATATTATTGTGCTATAAGAAATGACAAGCAGGATGATTTCAGAAAGGCCTGGACTTATATTAACTGATGTATAGTAAAATGAGCAGAACCAGAAGAACACTGTGCATAGTGACAGCAATATTGTTTGATGAAGAACTGTGAATGACTTAACTATCCTCAGCAAGACAAGGATCCAAGACAATCCTAAAGGACTAATGATGAAGCATACCATCCACCTCCAAAGAATAGATATTGATTGAACATAGACTAAAGTATATTATTTTTCACTTTATTTTCTTTTATTTGAGTTTTATTATATAAAAGGACTAATATGGTAATATTTTACATAATTGCACATGTGTAACCTATATCTGATTGGTTACTGTCTCAGGGAGTAGGGAGGGGAGGGTGAGAAAGAGGGATAGAATTTGGAACTTAAAACTTTAAATAAATAAAAAAAGTTCAGCCTACTTAAATCTTTTCAAACTAGTCAATCTAGACAGGCATATGATTAAGTAGTTAACTGGATATAACTGCTCACCCCAGCCCCTGCCATCTTTTTCTTTGTGGGGCAATGAGGGTTAAGTGACTTGCCCAGGGTCATACAGCTAGTACATGTCAAGTGTCTGAGGTCAAATTGGAACTCAGGTCCTCCTGAATCCACTTTGCCACCTAGCTTCCCCCCCCCCCCCATCTTTTATATCATCTTTTTATTCTAGATAAGTTGATGATTAAACTTACCCAAAGGGTAGGGGCAGAGATCACTGTTTCCCTCTCCTCTCTTTTCATTTTTGGGGTAGAATGTGATGACATAGAAGATATCTGCTTTCTCCTCCAGTGAAGCACTGGGACCATTCTTTACCTTGGTATACAACAATTGCTTCTGGGGATGTCATAATCATCTAACATATACTTTCACATTTTCTGGCACATGATTAGGTGTAACAGAAAAGTGGCATATTTGAATATAATAGATGTTAAGTACTACTCTTCCTCAGGAGGTGTTTAGGTATATAAGTAAAATTACTTTACTGCTGGGGGGGGGGGATGGGGGGGTTTACAACTTTTGTGATAGAGATCTCTGAGTATCTACCAAAGTGGGCAGCTATAAATATTGATGCTCTTCACTTTGTCTCTAAGGCAACATTGACAGCACTGTACAGGAGCCAGAGGAAAAAATCCTTACCAATGGGGACTTTGCATTCTATTAATTTATCAACAAACAAATTTACCATATTTATTTCATACCACCTATTCCAAATGGCCCCTTTCAATATACTCTTGCCATTCCCATGATAAGGAATTATTATAACCTTTATATACCTCTGGCAGGATGAACATGAGGAAATTGCATATTTATTACATAGAATTTGGTATTTTATGTTTTTCTATTTTGTTAAAGAGAGAGAAAAAATAGATATGCTAATAAATAACACTTTAATTAAAACAAGTTGTCATTTTTTACAAAAGGATGCAATTGTCATTATATTATATTCCAGACAAACAGTTCTCTAAATTGGGCTTATTGGTAAACACCACTAAGTAATAGGAATTTCCCAACTAAAGCTATCTCTATTCTTCCTGAGCAATTGGAAGGCAATACATGACTACTAATCAACTCTTTTTTTTCCCCTTTTGCTACTTGGTCTGATTTCTGGCTCATTAAGTTTCAGATATGTTTAAGAAAAAAAGTAACCAAAAGAGAAAGGTATCAGGTGATCCATAGCATCTATAAATCAGTAAATTAGCTGTAATAGATGTAGTTTCAGTAGTTTGGCTGATAATTTGCTATAGATTGCAATCTGCAAAAGTGGGCCTGGTCCCATATCCTATTATCATAATCACTTTTAAAGTTTACTTTTCTCACAAACTTAGTGGGGGGGGGGAAGGGGAGCATTATTTCTCATTTTATATGAAGAATCAGGCTTAGGAACATGATGTTCTTCATTTCATACAATGGATACTGAAATGCATAGTAAAAATGTGGGGACAAGTTCATTTTTTTATAAGTTACTCAGCAAATAAACATAGGCTTTAAAAAGTCCTCCTCAAACTAAGAATCATTCATACATATAATGGGAGATTCTGATGCAACCGCAGGAATACATTGTATAACATATTTGTGTAGCCTAATGAGTAGAGAGCTAGAGGCTAGGAAAACCTCAGTTAAGCCCTGCCTCTGACACAGAATGTAGCATGCAAATCACTTAACCTGTTAGGGCTCTAGATTACCCTTAAGACTAGAGCATCCAGGGAAGGTGCTGTATGCTGCATCTGTTGATCGAGTTTCTACTGGCACAATAAAACCCCAGATAAAGAAGGCCTTTATTAGAAATTATTCTGGGGCAGCTAGATGGCGCAGTGGTTAAAGCACCGGCCCTGGATTCAGGAGTACCTGAGTTCAAATCCGGCCTCAGACACTTGACACTTACTAGCTGTGTGACCCTGGGCAAGTCACTTAACCCCAATTGCCTCACTAAAAAAAAAAAAGAAATTATTCTGATACTCCTGTCTGAGAATGGCACTCTACTGGTTGCATCAAGCCCTGGGACACTATATTGTCTCTTCAAGATCTATGGACTCTAGAACTCTACAACAGAAGTTCTTAACCTGGGGCCTGTGAACTTTCTAAAAAATTTTTTGATAACTATTTCAACATAATTGGATTTCTTTGTAATCCTATGTATTTTATTGTAGGCATTTAAAAAAAAGCTATTCTGCGAAGAGGTCCATAGTATTCAAATTGCCAAAGGGAACAAAAACCCCCAAAAGGGTTAAGAATGCTTGCTTTAGAGATCAGGTTAGCCTGTGACAAAACATGACAGTTCCCCTGTATTCTACCCTGTTCAAAATATGTAGACTGATGGGTAGAATACTTTTATATCCAACATTTAAAAAAAATAACAGATTCTTAAGCTGGATTACTGAACTGGTCAATTTCTTAAAGAAATAGAAAAAATTCAAAAATGGAACAACGTTGAAACTCAAACATATTTCAAATTTGAAATGGAAAATATTTATTAATTAGTTACAATGGGATTAAATCCTTTATTTCTATCACTCCCAATACTAGTTATATAAAAATTCAAGAACTTATAAGCAAATCAGATACTGAACAAAAAAAAAATCAGAAAACCAGACCTTTATCATATTGCTTAGACCCGAGTTCTATAATAGGAAAAAAGCTAACCTGTTTCATGAAACTTAAAAGTTTCACCTCTCAGAGATGATTTTCCACAATCACAGTTTTAAAATTGTTAACAATTCTGCTCATAAACTTACAGTACATAATTAAGATGTACACGAACACATTCAATCTTGCAACCTTTTTAGACCTTGCAAAACTTTTGTTAACTACCATATGGACATATTTGGGAGGAAATGTTCGTTTACAATTGTAAACAATAAATAATAAAATAGAAGTCTATGCTATATAAGTCAGTATCAAATTTCTCATAGAGAAACCAGAAAAACAATATTTGCTATCGAGGATAGATGTAAAGTCTTTAACATGTCTTCTCTGTCAAACTGACTTTTTCATTCAGAAAATTAAATTAAGTATGTGCTGCATTCACAAATGATGAACGTGCCTTAGACATTCTTCGAACCAGAGCTTCTTGTCTCTTTCTCTGAATCTCTTCTGGGGAATACTTTCTATTTTTTTCTTCTTCCTCTGCAAATTAAAAAAACTAATTTTAGTTTTTTAAAATGAACTGGGAAAGAGCCCTTTCAAATATTACTATTCTGTACTCAGGTATACCACATAGGTTTACTTAACAGAGGTATATAATATATAAAATATATAATAGGTTGACTGCTATAGGAAAAAGAAAACTAACGAGCAGTTTTTGTATTGCTATGGGTAATCATCTAATATGGGAATGTTCACTAGATTCAAATAGCATTTGACTACCCACTAATTGTGACCAATTGCATCTAGTTTCTGTGTTCTACGATATTAAAAATGTAAACTGGATTTTTAAGATTAGTTATCTTGATAACTATACTTGCACTATTATCTATTTTAAAAATTTCAAAAATTCACTTTTGTTTTGTTTTTTTGTTTTGCAGGGCAATGAGGATTAAGTGACTTGCCCAGGGTCACACAGCTGGTAAGCGTCAAGTGGCTGAGGCTGAATTTGAACTCAGGTACTCCTGAATCCAGGGCTGGTGCTTTATCCACTGAGCCACCTAGCTGCCCCCCAAAATTCGCTTTTTCAATACCTTTTATCTTTACATCACATCTTTGTAACACTGTAGAAGTGGACAAGGCTTTACAGTATTGTACAAGCATACAAGATAATATTCTGTCTCTCTTCATTATTTCTGGAGACAACCCTCAACAGGAATGACAATGGTATTTAAAGCATATAATATACATAACAGCATCTTAAAATTAATGTCAGAAAGTATAATTTAAAAAATCTAAGGATCTAAAGCAAAACTTAAAACAATGTTTTTAACTATATTAAAAGTAAATGTGTTCCTATATATTACACCACACTTTAGGTATATGACTTCAGATAGCCATGTCAAAAACTGCCCCAAGTCTTCTTTCCAAATAAAGCAGATGAGGAGAAAAACCCCATTAATTAACATTCAATCCAACCATGTAAAGTGTCAAAGACCTTGATGCCAAATATTTAATGCTGAAAGTTTACCACAATAACATAATAAAGTGAGTTGCATTTCATTTTGAGTAAGATCCTGGACAGCTTAAAATACTGGCAGAAATATTTCTGGTTTGAACATTCCTTTTTGATTACAGACTATCATTCTCAATATGTTCTGTGAATATGCACAACACTGTAACTGCTGAATAAAGCTATCTATTTCATGTTAGCTTTACAGAGCAATAAAGAGAAACCCCTAATAATATCAACAAGAAAATAATTTAATTTATACTGACATCTGGGTAACTAGGTCAGAATTCCACTGACTTTAGTACAAATTGGACCAGTCTTTGGTAGGTAAATATCCTTGACAACTAGGACCAGGCCATACCCGTTACGACTATTTCCTTTAAACCTTTTTCCCCTTAAAAGATTATGGTCTTCATAATTAAAAAAATGACTCAATGCCAGGTAACAATCACCAAAAAGAATACTGAGAGAAACTTAGAATTTAAAAAAAAGTTCTAGTTAGTTTTTAATCATCCATATTTGTAGGATTAACAGGGATGGTTGGTTAATAAAAAATGACAATTCAACAAGCTATTAACATTTGGTTTTAGAACTAACTTCCAATAAATACAAGACAAATAATTTTTTAGTATTTCCATCCCATCTCAGCTCAGTCCTTCCTTTTAAGTTCCTATAATATACATCAAGAAAGTACATTATCTCAAAGTTTACTGTCCTCGATCTCCAATGCAAGAGTAATTTCAAATAAGCATTTATTTTAAAGAAGTTTTGCAAGAGGAAACTGCGGCCTGGAGAGATTGTGCTAGGACAACATGGGTAAAAATTGGTAGACCAAGACACAAATATAGGCCCTCTGACTTCAAATCTAGTGTTTTTCCCATGGTACCAAGTCCTAAGTAGGTAAATCTCAGGGAGTTTACAGAGGCACAAAGAGGTTAATTGACTTCTCTAGGGTCAAACAGCTAGGGGTGGGATTTGAATGAAACTCTTAAGGAGAAAATTTCCTGATAGAATTTGTCTTTGTAGAAAACATGCCACCTTCTGCCACATAGAATTAACTAGATGACTGAAATACTATAGCTAAAAATCTCATTCTTCACCTCTATTTCCTGCATAAGTGTGACAGTTATAGCCTAACCTAAGACAAGTTCTTAAAATAATTTTTTTGTACATACCTTTTGTAAGTTGCTTACAGGGTTCTGAAAACTGTCTCTTCAAAAGTTGCTGTGGCACAGTCCCCCCAGATAAGGAATTGACAAACTGAGTTTTGCTTTTCTCTGAATGCTGTAAAATTTTGGTATCAGATATGCTTCCTGATGGTATACTACTGTGATTTAAATGAGGAAGAGTCTGAGGATTTTTAATCTTTGTGAAAGAGTAATCAAAGGATGTTGGAATTGATGTTTTAACATGGCAAGGAGTCTGGGTTGTTACTATGCTATGAGAAAGAGTCTGACGGCATAAATTTCTTGAAGAAGGAATATCGGTACATGTACGGCCTGAACTTAAATTTCCTGGAAGAACTGAAGACCTGTTCGGTCCCGCTGGAACATTAGAATTATTCCAAGAAACATGTTGATTATTGTTCTGATAATTTGGGTACTTGTACTCTTTACTCAGATTTTGAGTCCCTGTAGAATTTGCAGAACTTCCATAATTTGTACCCTCTTTACATGTTAACTTGTCTGTTTGTTTAACTTCTCTCAATGATGCTCTATGTGCAGGAATATCGTCCATGTTCAGATGTTTATATTGCAACTGGTATCCTTTTCCAGATATAACTGAATTAGTTTCCATCTCCAAATAGGAATTAGAATTTATCTTTTGCTTATCTTCAGACCCTTGGCTGTCTTTTTTCAAGTCTTGTTGCTGGGTCAGCTTTTCTACGTGGTCACATGCTTGGTAAAGCAAATCATCATCATCATCATCATCATCTGCATCCCAAGACTTCTCTAATTCATGACATGCTTCAATAACTTCACTAGCAAGCTTAGGATCATTCCAGTCATCAAATAAAGAACTCTGCTTTGGTGCGTCCTGATTTAAGTTACAAAAACTGGTTTCATCAGATCTTCTGGTACAGTTATTAGGATTTGTTTTAGCAGGCATATTAAATGCCTGATAACAATTAGGTGGATTTTTGCCACCTCCCCCAGTTTGTAATGGATGACTGGTATGCCCTGTGACCAAAGTAGACTCCTTTGTAGAAACGTTCATATTTGATCCAAATTTAGGGTAAATAATCTCCTTTGTCTTTTGGATATTAGATGCAACCGAAAGCTCAGGATAACCAGGAATTTTGGTGGGAAAACTTGTCTTACTGAAATTTCTATCACTTTTCTTTTCATTCTCAGTAGGTACCAATTGAATGGACTCATTATTTGGCTTTGGAGGAAACAGAGCTTTGGAAGGATCAGGGAAATTCTTGTTATTTGTCTCTGAAGGAAGATCTTGTAAATTTTTTGAAAGACTTTTACCAATAGTCAAATCTCTATTTATTTCTTTATCGATTTTACTGGCAGCAGGCATGCAAACATCTTTCTGAACATCGGACTGACAATTATCAGATGTAGTTAAAAGTTCAGGGGCTTGAGAAATTTGCATAACAAAAGAGTCATCAGTTAACATGTGTTCCCAGTCATCATCATCATCAAAATCAATGCTAGCATCTACCTTGCCAGGCTTACTGCAAATCTCTGATTTTGCAACAGGGGAAATTACACTTGACTTTGCCATTACAAGGGAGTCTGATGCAGACTTAGCCACTAAGGGGGTCAGATTTTGTTGGCATGAAATTTTACTCACGTCTTTCTCAGTGACCACAGTTTCAGCAGAATTGTCTTTCTCCTCTTTCAAAGTATTATCTTTGTCATGGATATTATGACTGGTACTAAAAGAGGTATTTGACAGACCCTGGCTTAACTGCCCACTACATTTCTGAGTGGAACCATCAAAAAGAGCAGTAAGGGCTGCTTCAGCATTTGGGTCAAAATTAGTCTGAGTATTATTTTTATAATGTTCTTCCTTAGAGATACTGGGGTTCCCTTTTACTGTCACAGCAATATTTGCTTCAGGAACTTCATCAGAGACTGACTGCAGTGCCTGTATCTGTGCATCGTCTTTATAATTATTTAAAGTCTCTGCTTCTGTAATTGTCTGGACAAAATCACAAGTCTCACTGTCTTGTTCCTGCTTTACATCTAGCTCCACCATGTTTTTATCAAACTGTTTAGCCAATTTTATAAGTTCTTCTTCACTACTTTGTGCCTTAAACCTGCAAAATAATCATAAAGAAAAATTTAGATGATTAAGAATTTAGAAACTTAGGAACTAGTTTAAATCATAAAATATAAAACTAGTCTGAATAAAAACATATTAGGTTTTAAAAATTACTGTGAAGTTAAATATTTTAGTATTGTTTAAATACCCCAATATCTTAAAATGAAATTTAAAAATAGAAAACTAAGGGAAAATATTAAACTTGTAATATATCAATGCCTAAAACACTATTTTCAATAATTATCCAGTTCCCATCAGCTTAGAAAAACAAAACAAAGTAGAACTTACTTTATATAGCTAGTTCTTGTTCTTGATTTTATTTTTGTTATACCAGGAGTACATGGAATAGCACCTTCACCAATCCACATGTTCAGAAGGGAGTCTGTTGTTGGTTTTTCACCCTTGAAAATTAGATTCCAAATGCTTACAATGATTGTATTTAATGTTCTAACAGTATGAATTACAAATATTTGATTTTCTATATATAGAAAAAAGCCAATGAATTTCCTAAAAATATGAAACAAGAAATGGTGATAAGTAATGTTCAAAAGGAAAAAAATTATATATAGATTATTTTGTTAAATCACTTGAACATAATGTAAGTTTATTTGTTGTAACTTAAGTCTTTCTCCCTTTCTCTCTGTTTCCTTATTTTAACCAAGCTGGCACTACAAAAGATACTAAAAGGAATAATCCCATGCTCTAGGAGCTCTGATCTGCTTTGTTTCCATTATAGGCCAACTGACCCTTCCTTAGACAGACTGGAGGGATCTATTCATAAGGACTGAGTCAAGAAATGTGACTCTAATCTCAGTTTTGCTAACAAAAATATTCGGTGTTTCATTTTATCGAAGTATTTCATAACCCTAATAATAAAATCTGCTTAAAAAGGAACAATAAATACAAAATATGAATATTTTTATCAACTAATGTTAATGCAAAATTTCTGATAAAGGACCTAGAAAATCACGTAACAGCTAGCATTTATGTAATGCTCTGAGGTCTGTAAAGCACTTTAAATGACTTCTTATTTTCAAAACAACTTATAAGGCAAATGATATCATCTTATTATCTTGTAGTTGAAAAATTGAGACTCAGGAAATGAAGTGACTTGCTCAAAGTCACACTGCTAATACCTGGGGTGGGATTTGAATTCAGGTCTTCCTATCTCCAAGTTCAGCACTCTCATTGTGCAACCTAGATGCCTAGGACTGGGGAGCTGGCTGCCATTATTTTTTATCTGATGCAATAGTAGACTATAATTTAACTGTAGATTACAACTCCCAAAAAGTACAAAGAATAGCCTAGGTCATTAAAAGCAAAAAGCAGCATTTTTGAAAGTTATTTGTCATAAGTCTCTAACCTTTCAACCAATAGTATAAGTTCTTAGGTACTGCATTTCATATGTGTAGGTATGGGGTACCTGTCAATTATGATGTGTGGAATTTACTGGTATATGTACCAACTGGAGAGGGAAAGAAAGTGGGACAAACAATTTACCTTACAAATGTTTTAAGGAACATATTAAAGGGTTACTTTCCTGAAAATACTTCCTGAACACTGGCTGATAGTCTCTCAACCATTTCAGATGTGTTAACTGCTAAAGTTCTTTTTAAGAACAAGTTTTCACCTTATTTTATTTTATTAAGAAGGATCAAAGAGGATAAAGAGGGTATTAGGATAGGTCCAAGTAGAATAGGTGGAAAGTTTTTAATTTACCTCAAAATTTGCCTATAGCTAGCTATGTTTCTAAGAGGGTAGTATAACCATATCAATTCTGAAAAGTCGGGGAGATGGTCTTGCCAATAACTAGCCACTGCTAATTGGCTAATATGGTGTAGACTGTCAATTCTGAAATTACAATCATGAATAATTTCATTTGAAAAGCTGAGAAGAATCTTAAAGGGAAAAACAATTTATACAAGGATAACTGTAAGATAAAGAAAAATAACTGTAAAAGACTCAAGAAATTTATCAAGGTAATGGCTAACCATGTCACCAGAGGAAATATGATAAAGCACAGCCCACCTAACAGAGAGGTGATGACAAAGTAAAGAGACATGACCATTGTGTATATTAGTTTTACTTGATCATGATTATTTGTTACCAGTTTGTTTCTTTTTCTGAGTTTTTAACAGAGGGAGAAAAGGGCAATAGTGCTGTTGTCAAAAGGCCACTGAAATATTTTTTTAAATGCACAGAAGAGACCAGAAGAACTTCAGAAGGACAAACGGATGGTTTTGAAAGTAATGTATAGAACTATGAATTTTTAAAATGAATACATGAAAATGTTCTTTTTTGGTATTTAAGTTCATAAATTTAAAACTCATAAAAAACTAATCAAAAAATTAAAACAGTAACATAAATTAAAATTTAAAAGGATAAATCTATGCTGCTGCCACTTCTTTAGGTGAATTATAATTTTAGGTCCATTTTGGTATGGCAACCAGTACTTTACTCAGGTATCTATCAGTGTTTAGGCTCTCCAGTCCAAAAACATTTTATTGTGCTTCTTTGTTTCATGTGAAACATACACAATTAATGAAGATATTTTTGTTAACATACAGGGAAGGTGGTAATATGGCATAAGTGATTTAATTGATTCCTGACATTACAAATATTTAGCACTTAATTTTAACTTTGTTCATAAAGTAACAGGAACTACAGGAAGAAGAAAAACAATTTTTTCATTTGGTAGAAGGTCCTAACACACTACCAAGCTCTTCAAGAATCAGTATTAAGAATGACATTTTTTGAGTAGATAGATGGTATGGATTTGGTAGAGGCAAATACTTCAAGATGACTTTTAGATTTAATTTCTCCTGTCCTATCAATAACCTAAAAAACATGACAATCAGTTTTTAAAAATCAGAGGGATTTTGACAATGTTTATGTAAACTAACATATGCCAATCATAGAATTTCAGAGTTGGGACCACAAAGGTCATTCACTCTAACCAGCAGCTAAACAAGAATTCTTTTTAAAACAATCCCCTACAAGTAGGGCTGAGAACACAGATCTACCAAATGTTAATCCATTAAGTGTTAATCTTTTCTTCCATTATTTTAATGAAAAGTACAGAGAAAAAGAAAAGTAGAGAGGTAAGGAAATTTGTATTTGTATGAAGGACAAAATAATCTTGGGAAACCTTTTCCTACTTAATAACTCAACTGTATACAGTGTTTCATTGTTTCCGAAGGCCCTTCTTCACAACTATCTCTTGAGGGAGACAATGTGAGAATGATACCTATTTTACAGATGAGGGGAAGTGAGGCCCCCAGAGGTTAAGTGACTTGACCAGAGATATTGAGTTAGCAAGTACTTTAGTAATAAACTATAAAACTATTAAATTTTATTTACCTGAGGAGCAATACGGTTAACAATATCTGAAATTGCAACACTACATCTCCTGTCATGCTGTTTATTTCTTCTTTCATCTAAAAATAATAAAGCATTTCTATAAGTTATAAAAGAACATTTAAGTTGTTAATACTAAGACTCCTTGAAAAGGGAATTTAAATTGTATGCTCTAAGTTCATGACTACTCCATGTCATATTATGCTTTGGATGAATAGGAGCAATATTGTCATAAAAATATTTGCTCTGTACAAGTTTCTGATATTATCAAATAATAATCATTCGAGACCAATTATCAAACATTCTTAAAAATCAGTTCTATATAAAAGATTTCCAGTTACAAGTTACCTAGTTGACAGGTTGTTGGAGAATTTGGATCCCAAAATATTTCTTGCTGTCCATCAGTATCATTACAAGGGGAACTGAAGACAGGTGATCGAAAATTGGATTGCAACAATCTCTTTGGAGTTTTATATAAGCACATTTCTGTATAAACATAAAATATAATTAAAATAAACATGACCGCATTTAAAGGGTTACTTCATATAAGTGATATTACAACAACTAAATGGATTTGATTCACTTACTTTGCATATATGTGGACAATTTCCTTCCAAAATAGGATCATTATAATCATGAAGTTTGTAATGTTTTGTATTGCAATGCACATACGCTGAGCATATTTAAAATTTCTGCATCCCTGGCCAGCTACAGATCAAATATATATGTCTATTTAAGTGTAAAACTCAGTCCCTTCCTTACTTATTATCAAAGGAATGTTGGGGAATTGGGACCAATTTAGAAGATTTCAGTTCAAAAAGATTTCAGAATACTCTATTATCTCAATAATCGAAAAGGTACAATCTCCATTAAAGAATAAGACATTCTTCAATCAAAGGCTGTATATAAATTATATGAATTTTGCCCTATCTTTGTTATTTGTGACCTAATGTCGAATTTGTTGGGTGCTTTGGGGGGGGGTGGAGATCTGAATCACTAAATCCGTTAGACAAAACTTAATTATTACAATTAGTTAAAAAAAAAATCCCTCCCTTATAGGATTAAAACGTATACTCTCTCTCAAAGGTTTACAGAAAACATTTAACTGGAATATCGGTCGTATCCTCTTATTTAAAAAAATAAGAACCACTTTCTAGTGAGAGTGACAATGTTCAGTCCCTGGTTTGTTTCTAGGGGGTACCACTGCAGGCGTCTTCCCAACGCGCACTTCGGGCCTCCTCGGCACCGGGGAGGGTGGGCTGGGCGGGTCATGTGGCCCTCCCTTCCTAGGACCCACCCACCTCATGTTCCTCAAACCACAGTCTAGGGTGAGCAGGTTCGGGCACCCGGCGGGCCAGAGAGGCTTCCTTCCCTCCCCCAACAAACCGAGCGGAAGCCGCGGGGCCCAGGCCGGGCGTTCGCCCGAGGGGACGGCGTCGCCGCAGCGCTGTCGCGCGGCGGCTCCAGCACGTCCCGGGGTGAAGCTGGGGCGGGGGTAGAAATGTTTCCAGAGTGAACCAGCGGAGCAGCCCCCGCCCCCCTCCCGCGCGCGTCCTCGAGGCGCGCGTGCGGCCTGCCTCCCGGCGGCTGGGCCTCCCAAGGCCTCACCCTCGGTACTTTTACTGACAGGAGCGCAGGTCTCCGAAGCCTGGGCCACTTCTCTCAGAGCCCGCCGCCGGCTCCGCAGCCGCCGCCCGGAGCCACCGAGCGACCTCTCCTCGTCCCCGGCCAAGGGGGTCGGTGGCGTCGGCGGAGGCGGCAGGGCCGGCGTTCCTTTGGGGCCGGGAGATTCCCTGAGCTTCCTCCGCCGACTCAGCATGGTCCCTCGGCCGGGGCCTCCCCCTCCCGCCGTGCACTTTCTCTTTTCTTCTCCCTTCACATCTTTCCCGGGAGGTGGGGGCGGGGGAGAACACCGGCACTAGCACCAAGCAGGGGCCTTCGCGAGCACCTTCGCCATCTTGACCGGTCCGATGGCTTAAAGGGAAGCTGATGATTGGCCGCTGCTCGCGGAGGGGTGGGACGAGTGTTTTACGTCAGAGTTGTGCGGCCCTACGCACGCAGCCCCGGGAGCTGCTGGGGGAGGGAGAGAGCTGGTTTCCCGAAAAGGAAAAGAGGCTTGTCGTCTCTAACCCTATCCCTCTCCCATGCATCTTTGCCTGGTACCTCAGAATGGAGTGTGCCTTGGTCTCCTCCAATCCCAAGGGCCTCGCGTGGCGAACTATTCAGTCCAACACAACAATAATAACTGATATTTATAAAGACCTTTAAAGTTTGCAAAGCACGTATTATCATAGCCCCCTCACACACACCCAGCATACAAACGATTACTACTAAAGTTATGTGAGGTGGAGGTTACTCTCATTTTTATCTCTCTTTTATAAAACGAGAATTTTACACACTAGGGGTACACAGCCAGATTTTGAGTCTGGGTCTCCTTGAGCCCAACTTTGTCTGCTATTTCACACTCACATTGCTTCTGCTACAAGCAGTCAGTGGGCAAAGAGCATACCAAAACAAATGATCTCAGACCTCAAGGAACTTAACTTTCGCTGGGGAAAGTACATAGATTAGAAAATTGTGTATCTAATATCTATCCATGCTGTTTTTGTGTTCACATATGTACACATACACACTATGTTCTTCTGTATGGGGGAGTATATACAAGTGTGTATATACATGTATGTAGGTACATATGCATACATACACATAGTTTGTCCTCTTTAATAAAGATCAATGACATCATGAGATAATGTCTTGACTTGTATGTGAATTGGCTTTAAGTGAAACAAAGTTGCACAGTCATCGGCCTTATTCCCTCTTCCAGAGTCATCCAATGGCAGGACAAAAGTCAGGACAACCGGAGATGGCTCAGGATGCAGTGGATAAAGACATTTTTGATGTCTGACCAAGCTCTAGGTTCGCGGTGCAAATTGTTTTCATCCACCCATTCCGAGGAGGAATGTCTTCACGTGCTTTTGACCTTAACTCATTGTGGGATTTGAGGCCTATTGGTTACCCTCAACCTGGGTTAGCCTGTCTGCCAAGACAATTTTACCAGTGTGACTTCTTAGAGTGTTAAGGCTTCTTGGAGGTAGGTGTTACTGTTATCCTCATTTTAAGGATAAGGAAATTGAAGTAGATAAAGGTTAAGCAACTTGCCCTGGGGTCAACACAGTGGCTGTCTGAAACAGAATTTGAATTCCTATCTTCCAGCCTCTGGATCCACTGAGCCACCCAGCAGCCCTATATGCCTCCAGGCAATTCAAGTAAGGGGGAAATTGAAAATTTGCTTTGGTAAAGGAAGTTTCTTCCCCAGGAGGTACATAGATGAAATTATAGCTTTGGTAATTTCATATAGACATAAGAACGAGCCAACAGAACTTTGGGTAAACCCCCTTTGGCAAACTTTCAGAGTGACTTCATATTTTCAGAATGATTTTCTGACTTCTGATTTTCCTAGTGATATTCAGAGTGAATTCATTAATTGTGACCTACATCTTTATAGGTAACTCCCTAATCACTGAAGAGCACAGATCACATATATTCATGAGCATGTATATACATCCCTGTAGGTGTTGAAGTGGATTGAGCACTGGGCCTTACATTGGAAAAGACTTGAGTTCAAATGTGGCTTCAGACAGTGTCCACCTCTGTGACCTTGGACAAGTCACTTAACCCTGCTTGGCTCAGTTTCCTCATCTGGAAAATGAGCTGGAGAAGGAAATGACAAACCACTTTGCCAAGAAATGAGTAAACAACACAATCATCTAGGGCAGCAATAGATGATGAGGTTATTAATTAGGCCGGTGGCTATGTGAATGAATAGATGCATGGAAGAGGTATTGTGTGGGTAGAATTTATAAGGCTTATCAACTGATGGAATATGACGGCTAGGAATCAGGGTGAGTAATGTTACCATGGGAAATAAAGAAGTTGCAAGAGGGTTGGATTCAGGGGGAAAGCAGACTTTTTGAACATTAAACAAGGATTTCTTTAATGTTCACATTAGATACTAAAAGCTGGGAGAAGGACTTGGGATTTTAGTGAATAGTAAATCAATGAAACCGGATGGGGCATGGTGCTAAACTCTTCAGATACAATTACAAAAGAGAAACGGAGTTTTCCTTTCAGGAGCTTACATTTGAATGGGGGAGACAACACAATAAGAAGAATGCCATCCAGGGAATGGTTGGTAAGGGCCCTTTCTAGGAACAATGATAGCCTTGTTTTGATTGGAAAAGGCAGAAAGTGTGGGAGTGCCTTTTTGGAGGGTGGGGAGTCAAGAGGAGGCAGGAGCATACTAGGAAATTATTAGAGTCTGGAGACTGAGGATATGCTGGTAGATAATGCCCAGTAAGCACCTTGAGTGTAGGAACTATTTTGTATTTGTTGTATCTGTATATACCTAGTGTCTAGCACTGTGCCTTGCTCCACAATAGAGGATGCTTAATAAATGTTTGCTGGATTTACATCATAAGGAAGGATTTACATCTGAAGGAAGATACCTTTACTAGGCACTGGGTACACCCCAACAATCCCAAGGAGATAGGCAGGACAAGTATTCCCTGAAGCCATTTTACAGATAAGGAATTGAATTCGGAATCCTTAAGTGACTTGCCTAAGGCCATACAACTAGTAAGAATTTGGAGCTGGGGTTTAAATACTGGTCTCTTCCCAACTCTAGGTTCAGCAGTCTTCTCATTATACCATGTTGCCTTTAAAAAAAATAATAAACTTCCAGTCATAGAGACAGTATTAGGCAATAGAAAACACAGGAGCTGGAATCAAAGAATCTAGGTTCAAATTTTGTCTCTATGGGGACAGCTAGGTGGTGCAGTGGATAAAGCACCGGCCCTGGATTCAGGAGGACCTGAGTTCAAATCCAGCCTCAGATACTTGACACTTATTAGCTGTGTGACTCTGGGCAAATCACTTAACCCTCGTTGGCCCGCCAAAAAAAAAACCCACACAAAAAAAATTGTCTCTGATACATATTTCCATTGTGATATTGGGCAAGCCATTTCTTTCTAGCTCTACTTCTGTGTAACCTTAGCACACATCACAAACTTCCTGGGCCTCAGTTTCTTCTAGAAAATGAGAAAACAAGGGACTTGGATGTACTTTGCTCTCTTGTTCAGCCTTAAAGGTATTCATATCCAGCATACCTCCTCAATTTTACTTAACAGATTTTCAAGTTGGATGGAGGTGAAGGTTGGTGATGGTCACTACTCACGGCTTCCAAGATAATCCGTGGGTCCCCATTCCTTAACTTGTAAAGCTCTTAAACCCCTGTATTGTGCTGGTACTGTGCTCTATAGGAACTAAACTAAACTCTATCCTATTGTAATGATTGGAATGACGCCACCTGCTGGAGACTTACTGTAGAAAAACTGTGCCATGAGGGGAACTTCTCTGAGGGCAAGACCATGGGTCTTTTCTTTGGTGTCAGGAAGTTACTGTTTGCTGGTGGGGGGAAGAAGGAAGAGCCTGGCGCTCTGACTAGAGTCTTTTCCTGGGGACTCTGGCAGAGAGCGGAGCTAGAAATGTGCTCTCCCTTTAATAGATAGATGAATGTAGGCCTTTCTCTCTCTCTTTACCAAATTCTTATTCTCCTTAATCAATGCTTAAAAGTCTGACTCTTGCTAAAGCTTATAATTTATTGGCGACCATTCATTAGATATTTTAGATAGTTTAGCTAGAATTTTAGCCCTTAACACTATTCCTCAGAGCCTGAAATAATGGTGGTGGTGGTGAGTGGGGCAGGGAAATTATGTGGGAAGGAAATGGGTATATTTGTAATTATATCTTCTGAAGTAAATATTTCTGTGTAAAAGTTAATCTGGGGGGCAGCTGGATGGTGCAGTGTATAAAGCACTAGCCCTGGATTAAGGAGATCCTGAGTTCAAATCTGGCCTCAGACACTTGACACCAGCTGTGTGACCCTGGGCAAGTCACTTAACTCTCATTGACCCACTCAAAAAAAAAAGTTAATCTGACTATTAGTAGCTAATGCAATTGAAGTGCAGGGAACAACATCATTGGGGTCTGGAGCCATTTGCTCCTAGGAACCCCCCTTCCCTCCCCATTCCACTTAAGGGTACTGGAGAGCCTTGGGGGAGAAGTGAAATGTAACCTATCTGGCCTTCCAGGTAAGAGAAGGCTATGGTAGGGGGCAGCTAGATGGCTGCCCTGGATTCAGGAGTACCTGAGTTCAAATCCAGCCTCAGACACTTGACATGTACTAGCTGTGTGACCCTGGGCAAGTCACTTAACCCCCATTGCCCAGGAAAAAAAAAAAAAGAGAAGGCTATGGTAGTTTGCATTACATACATACATATGTGTATAAGTACATACATATATATGTAAATTATATATTTAAAATTTCTTCTGTTTCTGAACTAGATCACATATCTCATTATGTTCTTCTGGAATCATGAATCATCATCGATTCGATCATTGTTCTAACAGCTTTCAAAGCTGTTTGTTTTTATAGTGTTGTGTTTTTTCATCTCCTTTCTACACTAGTGCTGTAGCCACATAATTGATCTTCCTTGCCTCCAGGATCTCCCCTCTCCAGGACATCCTCCACACAGCTGCCACTTTAATTTTCCTAAAATACAAGTAGGCCTGTATTGTATCACTTCCCTGCTCCAGGAGCTCAAATAGTTCTCTATGGCTTCTAGGATAAAATAGAAAACTTTTCTGTCTGGCATTTAAAATGCTTTACAATGGGGCTCCCATTTTAAAGATTTAGTGTATATTAATCACCCTCATACACTATTACAGCCAAGCTGGTGCATGTACTGCATACCCCTGCCCCCCACACTTGTGGGCCATTCCATAGACTATCCCCTATTTCCCTATTTCCCTGTGTCTGGAATGCGATCCTCACACTGCCTCTTGGAATCCCTGGTTCTATTCAAGCTAGAGCTCAACTGCCACTTTCTACAAGGGGTCTTTCCTGAGGCTTTCTCCCTTTTAGTAATTCTTCTACCCAATTTACTTTCCATTTATTTTGAGTATATATACATATATACACACACACACACACACACACAAATATATATATATAGAGAGAGAGAGAGAGAGAGAATATATATGAGAAGAGAGAATATATATATATTTGAGAATATATAGAGTATATAGAGATTAGATTACTCTAAACTCTCTCTAAATCTATGATTCATTGCTATGATTCACAGTGTGTTTCTGCAATCTACAATATACTATTTACCTCATATATCTAATCTAGTTTAGTAATCCCATCAAGTAAGAAAGTAAGTTTATTTTTCTTAATTTTTTCTAAATTTAGTGATTGGCATTTCCCTTTCTAAACAATCATAGTCTATCCATTTTTTAACACTTTTTTTTCCTTCGGGGTAATGGGGGTTAAGTGACTTGCCCAGGGGTCACACAGCTAGTAAGTGTCAAGTGTCTGAGGCCGGATTTGAACTCAGGTCCTCCTGACTCAGAGGCCAGTGCTTTATCCACTGCACCACCTAGCTGCCCCTGTCTATTCATTTAATATCAATTATGGGATGTTGCCAGGTAGGGTTATCAAACTCACCAGTTTGTAGAATCCAACTTGTTCCTTCATTTTGGAAATTGCCCAGAGGTGTCTGGTATCCCTCATGTGCTGCAAAGTTTCTCAAAGGTTTCATATAGTGGTTTGGTGATTGCACCTGTAAGTTCTTTCATAAAAACAGGATGTAGTCTATAGTTGGGTGATGGAGTAATTGAAAGTAAGTAGGTGCTCTCTTATTAGTTCCTCGCTTATCTTGGGTTTTTTATTTCATTTTGATTTTGTTTCTTCTCTTCCCTTTTCCAATGTGAGGATATTTCTCTTTGACGAGAAGCAGGAGCAATCAAGCCATGAATGCAACTCAGTAGTTTAGCTTCATATTAATATGAGAACATTTCTCCTCAGATAGAAATCTTATTTTCTTCACACCATACCTTAAATAAGGAAATGGTGAATGATGGGATTCTGGATAAGAGAATATCCCATGAAGATGGAGAAGAAAGTGATCGAAGTTTTGCTCTTTGTACCTTCTCCTTCTCTTCTTCCCTTTCCCCTCCTTCTGCCCAGCCCAGTGAATCTCTTTGTGCAAAGAAAAACAGTTGAAAACAGTTAAACAAAACCAACTGACTTAACAACCACCTCTGACAACCTAGGCAACATTCCACACTCCTATTCCTCCACCTAGCCAATCTAAAGGTATGGGCTCTGTGAAGTGTCTACTTTTAAATAGACCTGCTATTTGATGTTAGGATTTGCCAGGATGTTAACTAAATACTCCTAGCAGGTGACAGGTGCCACATATATGGGCTGTACTAATTTCTGACATTGCAATATAAGACTAAATTCAGTTGTTTACAAAAAAACCAAGAAGTTCCTCTCTAAT
This sequence comes from Dromiciops gliroides, assembly GCF_019393635.1. NCBI lineage: Eukaryota > Metazoa > Chordata > Mammalia > Microbiotheria > Microbiotheriidae > Dromiciops > Dromiciops gliroides. The sequence goes on from NC_057862.1 coordinate 578,690,136, forward strand.
AACAGTCTCAATCCTCTAAATAATTCACACTTTTTCTAGTCTTTATACGGCTGTAGTCCTCTGTTTAGTCTCTCCTGTTAAATTTTTATCACCATTATTCATTTATAATGTGCCCCAAACCCTGAGCCCACACATATTGTGGGCTGATTCTAAGAGGGTCAGATTTTCTTTGTTCCCTACCCTAGAATTTTACTGCAGGGAAATCTCCAAAATAAAACTTGAGTATAAACTCATGTCTAGTTTTGTTGTGATATTGCAAACCAGGGTGACTGGAAGAATGGGGATAGCCTTGACAGAGACTTAGTTCAGAAAGGGGGAAGAGGGTTGAAGGAAAGATAAAGACTTCTGATATGAACATAAGGAGTTTTAGATTCTATCCAGTTTGAAAGGTTAGCCTTGTCACCATAACAACTATGTGGTAAGCCTTTGTGCCACATGAATTCATTAAATATAATACTATGGTAAATATTTCTGCATAATTGGCTATATTCTGCTATTTCTCGTTACCCTTACAAGAAATAGTAGTGGCAAAATAAGGAAACATCTGTAGCTTCTGGCCTGAGCATACCTGGGAAAGTTGTACTTGATAGCCATTATCTTTTGGAATTCTCTTTTAAATATATAGTCTATTTCAGATGTAGAAGGCCTTGGAATAAGATTAACTTATTGCTGAAATGCATTACCATCTTCTTATAGTAATGTGGTTTCAGTGTGAACCAAGAGAGAAAATCCCAGAGAAATTCTGTTTCATTGCCTTCAGTACCTACAAAATACAGCATTTCCATTACCTGGAACTCTTAAGGTAGTGTGATGTGTGAATAGAGAGCTAGACCTGGAGTTAGGAAAGGCTCAGTTTAAATCTCAAATCTTACAAGACCTGTAGTATGATCGTGAGTAGGTTGATGAAATATTTGGCATCTCAGTGTCCTCATCTGTAAAATGGGGATAACACCCATGGTATGTAAGAGCTTTGCAAACTGTAAAACCCTTCAAATATATTAGTTAGTAAAATGTTTACAGAGGGTAGTTGAGCCAGTTTAGTGAAAATTCTAGGATTCCTAATGAAGTTGAAATCCTTCCCTATTTCACTTGTGGAAATTGTCAGTAAACTCAATGCTCATTATTCAGTTAAGATGTGTGGCAGCCCACGTTGCTGAAGAGTTTCTCTGTGGAGTGATTGCCTCAAGGAGCAGGGAATTAGAGTCCTCTTGTTGTGGTGCTTACTGCTGGATCAATGGCTAATTGTGAAAAGACGCTGTTTCATGGGATAACAGCAAAATCATAATGCTCTAACACCAAGAGTTCTGAGCCCTGGCTCCAAATCTAGCAGGATAAAATTGGAGCTGAATGAGTAATAGTAAAGTTTTATCAGCCTTGCAAGTTAGTTTCTTAAAGTAACTCAAACATGATTCCTTTCATTCAATTCTGCCCCTATTGACAATTCAGGGTTAGGGATGGCAAGAAAGTCACCAGTCTGGGATTAAAGATTTGTGTTATAATTGATGCCTACTCCCTTACTGGGTGCCATGGATCAGGGGTACAGTGGTGAAATACTTTATATGTTCTATGTGCAGCAGGATACTAGTAGCAATACTGTGAGCAAGCCAAAATCAGTAAATGGCTCTAAAATCTCAGTCTAAATCAATGTGAATAACAATAGAAAGGATTTTATTGTTTGGGTTAAAGGATTTTTTTTTTAATCTTGAAAAATATGAACAGGTAAATAGACAAGAAAGTCCACAGGTGAAATTATTCATTTGATCAGATATTTTTATAATCTCTACTACATGAAAGGCTCTAAACATAAAAATGTTACCTTCCCTCAAAGTGCTTATAATGTAGACCAGGGATTGATATACTATGACCCATGGACCAAATCTGGTCTGCTGCCTATTTTTTTTGTAATCTGTCACCTAAAAATGTTTTTTACATTTTTAAAAGGTTGAAGACAAAAGAAGAATACAATTTTGCAACATGTGAAAATGATATGAAATTTGAATTTTAGTGTCTATAAATAAGTTTTTATTGGAACACAGTCATGCTCATTTGTTTATGGATTGTCTATGACTGCTTTCTTGTTACATCAGAGTTGATTATTGGCAACAAAGACTATGTGGCCCTCTCTTATTGCTTCCCACTGTTGCTTGGGGCACTACAAATTTCAGTGACACGGTTATAACTTAACAGCATTTCGAGTATCATGCATATCATGATGCTGTGATATTTCATCATTATTTTTTATTTACCAGTGCACACACATTATGTCAAAACAAGAAATTAAGAGAAAAAGTTTTATTATCATTTTTGAGATGAGGGCTGAGATTGAAATTTTTCTAAAGAAGAACCATCTTTAACCACTATTACCAGACACTAGATGGCTTTGGAAATTAGCTTTTCCTGTAGGAATGATGGAATAAGCATTTATTAAATGCAAGACACAGTAGTAAGTACTTTACAAATATTATTTCATTTTATCCTCACAACAATCTTGTAAAGTAGAAGCTTCACAATTACTTCTCTTAAGACTTGACAATTCTTCCATCAATTAAGGCAAAACAACTATTGTATGTAAAACATCCTACAGTAAAGTCTATTCATTGACAACTAATATTTTAATCACAAATAATGTCAAGCCACTTTATATGCTTTCTGTGCTATCAAAAGTTAAAACAAGAATCAAAATCTCTATTCCCATACAAATTAGTAGTAGATATATTTTTCTGAGCCGAACTACAGTTCCAGCAGCATTTTTTAGACCTTGACGCAAGTGCAAAAGTAATTTCCATATTTCAAAATCCATTTAACTATACAATGAGGAACTTCCACCTAAATTTCAATTGGAAGTACCTAATCTACAATGTAATTACTTGCTAAAAAAATAAATCTCAAGGGAAGAATCTAATAGAAATCCATAACTGAATATTAATTATTAATTGAGCAATGAATAAGCTCAATTAAGATCATATATATGCATGTGGGTTGATATAAGTATTTGGCAGTACTTGTGTGAAAACCTATTTTCAAAGATAAAATAACTTAAAAATTTCAACATACATTAGCATTAACAGATGACATTTGCAATTGATTTTGATGATAAAGAAAACTAACTTTGATGATCAATTGAATGAAATTTTCCCTCCTCACCTACCGACTCCAAAAAAAAAAAAAAAAAAGGAATTCTTTTCATTAGTGGACCTGTGTAAGCAAAAACATTTTTTCACAGCATCATCATCATCCATCTTTTGAATTTTGTAAAAAGAATTGTGGAATTTTTTTTCTCATTATACAAGTACCTACATGATATCCTCAATTTTGCATTTTGCCCTGCAAAGCCTAGATTATTTATTATCTAGCCCTTTAAGGAAAAAGTTTGCCATCTCCTGATCTAGAACAAAGGTATATGGCTTTTAGTACTGTATCTATTTCTCAAGGTAAAACTGATGATATCATTCACCTCTGCAAAAGTCACATAATTTCTCTCTGACTTTATCTCCAAATTAGTAGGAGCCATTGTTATAGTAGAAAGTATAATGGACCAGTCTGTAACCATTTAGTAAGCACCTTGGGGCAGCTTGGTGGTACAGCAGATAGACCACTGGCCTTGAAGTCAGGAGGACATAAATTCAAATCTGGCTCCAGGCACTTGACACTTACTAGTGTGTGACCCTGGGCAAGTCACTTAACCCCAATTGCCTCAAACATCTGAGGCTGTATCTAGTCACCCTGATGTCTTTCTTGCCACTGGACCCAGATAGCTCTGGAGCAGAGAGTGAGGTTGGTGACTTTGCACAGTCCTCTCTCACTTGAATCTAATTCACTGCAATTCATGACATCACCTCCCAATGTCATGGTCCTCTTTGATAACAAAGGACAAACAACAAGTAAGGCCCTACTATGTGCCAGGCACTGTGCTAACCACTACCAATATAAAAAGAAGCAAAAGACAGTCCCTGTCTTCAAGTAGCTCACAATCTAACAAGCAAATAAATATGTACAAACAATCTACATACAGGATAAATAGGAAATAGTTAACAGAAGAAAGGCCCTAGAATTAAGAAGATCTGGGAAAGGTTTCCTGTAGAAGGTGAGATTATAGCTGGGTCTTGAAGGAAGCCCGGGAAACCAGAAGATAGAGCTGAGGAGAGAGAGCATTCCAGCCATGGGGCATAGCCAGAGAAAATGCCTATGCCCAAGAGATGGGGTATCTTTTTTATTTGTGGAACAGCGAGGAAGCCAATTCACTGGATTGATACTATGTTGAATGGAGTAAGGTGTGAGAGACTAAGTTATGATGGACTTTGGAAACCAACTAGAGGGTTTTATTTAGATGCTGGGATGATAGGGAATCATAGTAGTTTATTGAGTAGGGCTGTAACCAGGAGAGAGGTGGATTCAAATCCTACCTCTGATACTAGAAGCCTAAGTAGTCATTTAACCTCAATTTCCTCATCTATACAATGAAGATCAAATGAGAAAATACCTGCAAAGTGCTGTATAAATTTTAGTGATGATTATTATTTGGTGAAATGGGCTTCTTTTATCAACATACATCTTTTAAGTATCTACCATGTTCTAGGCACTGTACTAGGCACAAGAATTCCAAATGAAGAAAACAACAGTCTTTGACTTAAGTAGCTTTCATTACATTTTTATTTTACAAAATCTTTAAAAGTAAACAAGTTAAGGGGCAGCTAGATGGCGCAGTGGATAGAGCACTGGCCCTGGATTCAGGAGTACCTGAGTTCAAATCCGGCCTCAGACACTTAACACTTACTAGCTGTGTGACCCTGGGCAAGTCACTTAACCCCAATTGCCCCTCAAAAAAAAAAAAAGTAAACAAGTTAAAACTCTCCTCAAGGAACCCACTGTGATTAAAAAACAAACAATTCCCCAAACTGTCATTTTCAAGGAATTCTTCCTAAACCATAACCGTAATCCCATCTACTCTCATTTGTCTCTTTCATCTGGCATCCTTTGAAGATGGGCAGCTAGTTCCCATCTTCCTTGAGCTCATCATTTATTTGAAAACTACTATGGTATTCTTACCCCTTAGCCTTCTCTTCTTCAAGTTAAATAACCCCAGTTCATTTAACTTTGCCTCACAAAACCTATTTTTCAAAATTTTTATTAACCTCATATTTACTCAGTATGTGCCTGAGGCCAGAACTGGACCAAGAGGATAGCATAGCTTTCAGATTTCAAACTAAAGTCATGCTGTACTTGTTAAAGGAAAAAATAAAGCCCTAGACAATTTGCTGTGACAGAAATTGGATGGTTGCTGGGAAAGAGAGAGAGCTCTATGGAGGGGGTGGAGGGAGAAGGCTTTTTAACTAAGGGACCCCATGGAATATTTCCAATATTTCAGGCCCTAGATGTCGGTAGGAGGATGGCAGTGAAGAAAGCTACATGATTCTGGAGTGGGACATATTTTTACATCCTAAACTTCCTGCAGGCACCATTTAGCAAAAGCACTAATTGAATTCAACCCCACTGATCATTTGAAGTACCAGCAGCCCCCATCTGGTCTACAGTTTTTACCAAAAAAGAAAATACTACCCAGTAATAATAGCTGTGGGTGGCATGGAGGTAATTCTAAAAAGCATTTTAGTCTATTGCTTTAAGTGAAACATTTAAAAAAATCTGAACAGATCTGAAATGTCTAATTAAGGGTAAATAACTTTTTGTTCCTGGCCATAATGGAACGTAGTCATCTGCTGTTTGCTTTCATTTTTATGAATAGCAGGAAGGTGGCTTGATTTTAAAGCATGTCCTTGACCCTCCTTGAAACAGCAGGATCCTAGTCTGCCATCAGAGCTTCCAAGGAGAAGTGCTTCTTATAGTGAACTTCCCTTTAAGTGGGCTTCAGATGGTATATATTTATCCCAAATTTTCCTATTAAAAATTTACTTCAAAAAGCTGTCTTTCAGGTTAATGGTTAAGCTAGTCAGTAATATTGTATGGCTGGGAGTTATAGAACCCCATAGTCCCCAAAGAATGAAAAATGATATTACTTGGGGTAGTGGAAAGGTATTTAATGGATATTGAACAAGCAAGCAACCCATAAAGAACTATGTATAAGAATTCAATGAAATGATGTTATCAAGGATTTGCAAAAAAGACATGACTTGGTAAGTACAAGCAAGGGTTAACTCTGGTATCCTTCAGATATCATAAAGGATGGCCTTCAGCAAGGCAAGTGGACACTCTGGGGTGAACTGATACGAGGAATGGATAAAAGTTGCAGAGAATGGGTAGAGAATAATTGGGATACAATCTGCATTGTTGGAGAAAATGTCCACAATGATGACAGATTCATTTGAGTATTGCATATCTGAAGAAATAAATGGAAAGCTTGAAGTATCTTGTATCTAAGAAGTCTTGTATGTGGCCACTTTGTTTTGGTTTACTATGTATATTTGTTACAAGGGATTTGTTTTTCTAATTTTTTTTTCTTGGGGTGTGGGAGCCAGGAGATAGGAGAGAAACTAAATTATCATAAATTGTGTGTGTGTGTGTGTGTGTGTGTGATTGTGTGTGAAATTAATTAAAAAAAAAAAAAGAAGTCTTGTGGAAGGTAATTGACATTAAAGAATATATCAGCCAGATGAGGTCATGGTGTTAAGTACAAAAATATATTTAGCTGAACCTGTGAACTTTATGTATATTTGGTTAGTTAACTATAATTACAAAACCTAATCGTAAACCCATCACCAAAATAGCTTGGTGATATTTCTGCTCTTATCCTGAAAGTTTTACTTGAACCAGGAGCATTCTAGTTCTTTAGATTTAGTTGAAAGATATTTGTGGAAAAATTAGTTGGGATATTGTGAAGCCTTGGGCATTTTTGTATACTCTGATGATTCCAATAAGAACTGTGATACTGTGGACATAGTTCTTGGTTTGGAGTCAGAAGAGCTGAGTTTAAATCTGTGATTGTTACTTCCTACCTTTCTGACACTGGTCAAGTGACATAACCTTTCTCAGCCTCAGTTTCTTCATTTATAAAGTGGGAGATGGAACGTTTATTTATTTATTTGTTTATTTATTCATGTATGTATGTATATATGTATGTATGTATTTTGGTGAGGCAATTGGGGTTAAGTGACTTGCCCAGGGTCACACAGCTAGTAAGTGTTAAGTGGCTGAGGCCAGATTTGAACTCAGGTCCTCTTGAAACCAGGGCTGGTGCTCTATCCACTGTGCCACCTAGCTGCCCTGAGATGGAATATTTATGATACCTACCTCACAGAATTATTGAGAGTGAAGCATTTGGAAAACTATTATCAGTTGACAAACACTTATTAAGTGCTTACTAGGTGCCAGACATTATGAATACAAATACAGAAGTGAAGCAGTCCTTTCTCACAAGGAACTTCCATTGCACTGCCATTGTTGGGCCAGGGCAACTACACACAGAAGGGAATTGTAGTCAGGTAAAGGAGATTGTGAATGGAATCCTAAATCACTAGATTAACATGCTTTTCAAAAATTGCTATAATATTGTTTTGATTATTGTTCTCTGAGCAAGAAGAGGAAAGCAGAGATTGTAGGAGTGCTGATAGTGGCAATAAGATGCCTATAGTTTTTACCTAGGATCTGGTATCCTGGTGGATGACTGGTTGATAGAGATCAGGACTTTTTCAACTTTTCCACTTCTGACCCCTTTTCACCCAAGAAATATTTACATGTCCCTGGGAATATAAGTATATAAAATAGGTATACATAAGCTTTCACTGTTGCCAAATTTTTTGTTATACCCCCTCCCCATTGTTACCCCTTATGGGTCACTACCCATAGTTTCTTTATTTTTTTTTTTTTTTTAGTGAGGCAATTGGGGTTAAGTGACTTGCCCAGGGTCACACAGCTAGTAAGTGTTAAGTGTCTGAGGCCGGATTTGAACTCAGGTCCTCCTGACTTCAGGGCTAGTGCTCTATCCACTGCGCCACCTAGCTGCCCCCACTACCCATGGTTTAAGAAGCTTTGATATAGATGATCTGAGAAGGGCTAGAATGGGGGCCTAAAATGAGCAGTGACTCAATTGTCTTCTAATCTGAGCGACTCCACCTCAGGGTGAGTCCTGCAATTAAGTGTAATTGACTCACTTGGCCTCTAGTCCTCCTAACTCCAAACAAAGATGAGTACTATAGTTGACTGGATTAGTAGGATCAGGCTCCACACTACCTTCCCAGGCTAACTTAATATCTCTTCTCCACATTTCAGTCAAACTGATGTAACTGCTATTCCTTGAAATCTGTATTCTATTCCCATTCCTTTTCACATTGTCCCTGCATGGGGGAAGAGAGAGAGAGAGAGGATTGGGAAGAAGGGTAGAAGAAAAGAGAGGAGAAAGAAAGGGAGAGGTAAGGTCTCCAAAGATGTCTTCCTTGAAGAAATTCTGTATATATCTTAGTAAATGATTACAGGCCTATCTTGGTGATATTGGAGGTTTAGTTCCAGATTACCACAATAAAGCGAGTCACACAAATGTTGAGGTTTCCCAGTGCATATGAAAGTTATGTTTACACTATGCTGTAGTCTACTAAACATGTATTATGTCTAAAAATGTACAGATGTTAATTAAAAAATACTTTATTGCTAAAAAATGCTAACCATCATTTGAACCTTCAGCCAGTCATAATCTTTTTTGTGGGTAGAGGTTCTTGCCTTTATGTTGATGGCAACTGACTGAGCTTGCTGAAGATTGGGGTGGCTATGAAAATTTCTGAAAACAAACAACAATGAAGTTTGCCACATAGATTGACTTTCTTTCAATTGAACACTTAGAGGCCATTGTAGGGTTATATAATTGGCCTAATTTTGATATTGTTGTTTCTCAGGGAATAAGGAGACCCAAGGAAAAGGAGTGGGGTGGGTCATGCAGGTCAGTGGAGCAGTCAGAACACACACATTTATTGGTTAAGTTCCCTGTCTTATATGGGTGCAGTTTGTGGTGCCCCAAAACAATTACAACAGGAATATCAAAGATCATTGATTGCAGATCACCATAGCAGATATAATAAAAATGGCACTGATAGACTTGGATCTCTAAAATCACAACCTCTCTGGGCCACAATTTCCTCATCTGGAAAATGACTAGATGACATCTAATCTCTCCAGCTCCAGATTTATGATCTTGGGCAAGAAAATAACATTTTCCTCACGAGTTTGACCAAGTATAAAATGGAGATGCTAATATGTGCCATTTTTAAAGGATTATTTGGAGTGTTAATGATAATGTTAACTTCAGTAGTCCTTTCACACATGCAAATTGCAACCCCTCTACAACTTCCAGTCTTTTTATAATGTCTGGCCATGATTCTCTCTGAACTTAGACTGGTCCTTGGAGAGACATGGTACATCTTTGGACCCTTATCTGTTGTCTGGTTGGAGCAAGCTAGAAATCAAGTTCTGTTGGTGTTCCCATCAAAATGAACTACATCCATTTCCATGCCACAATGAGGGATTAGAGTAATTTCTTTAGTAGAGGAAACTCTTTACTTTTTTTTTTTTTAAAGAATTTCCATCTAAATATTAAGTGGTTTTAGATCATGGAATTCTTGCTTGTAGTTAGTTACTGAAGTGCTGACCATTCATTTTTTGCATGATATATGTTGATATGCACATGTATCCAAAATGCTTCCCCTTAGACAAATCTTTTAAAAACTGTTATTGTAATTAACAGTAGTCTGTCCTGTACTCTCCTTTATGCCCCCATTCATTGTCATAGTCAGCTAGCTGGCATAATGGATAAAACTGTAGGCTCTGAGTCATAAAGATCTGTGTTCAAATAGTGCCTCAGGAGCTAATTTGTGTGTGTGGACTGAATCCTTTAACTTCTAGCCTCAGTTCCTTCATCTCAAAAATAGGAATAATAATAGTGCTGATCTGTCAGGGTTGTTGTGAGACTCTAATGAGAGAACGTATGTAAAGTGCTATATAAATGTTACTATCTTTTGTAATCTAAATCAAAAGAACTTAATAATGCTTTGCACTCCTCAAGAGGAGTAATTTTTTTCCCCAGTAAGAATTAAAATATACTTTAAGGATTCAGAGGCTATAATAATAATCCAGTTCAATTCAATATATATTTAAGCCTACTTTTTTTTGGGGGGGTTAATAAAATTAATAATAGGGGCAGCTAGGTAGTGTAATGGATAAAGCACCAGCCTTGGATTCAGGAGGACCTGAGTCCAAATCTGGCTGAAAACACTTGACACTCACTGGCTGTGGACCTTGGGCAAGTCACTTAACCCTCATTGCCCTGCAGAAACAAAATTAAATTAAATTAAATTAATAATAGCAAGCCTTTACATAACACTGATCTTTGCACATTGTTTTACTTATGTAATCTCATTTTAATCTCATACCAACCCCATTATTAGTAAGTGTTATTACTATCCACATTTTGCAGATGAGGAAACTGAGATTAAGTGACTTGCCTAAGATCTTACAAGTAAACTACTAAATTTCTGAAGCTGGAATTGAATTCAGGATTTCCTGTCTCTAAGCTCCTTGTCATTCTGCTTCTCTATTTATAACTGATATTTACATAGCCCTTTAAAATATACAAAGCACCTTACATATATTTCCTCATTTGATAGGTTGGTAGCTGGTGAGGGTGGTAGGAATATTGAAGTCTCTTTCAGGCAAATAATTATTGATAGACAATTTTCTATTGTTTTCTTACTGCTCAATATTGCTGTCTACAACCATGCCTTCTTTGTCTCCTTTTTTTCTGGATAAAAAAAGAGATAATAAGTTTCTAATAGCGCATCAGGTATTTTATTATCACGAAATGTTACATTATAGTTTTTTCTTTTAAAAGAAGCCTCCAAAGTGAAGGGTTGGCAGCTGAACCCATCATCCTTAATAACAAAGCCAGGATTTCATCTGCTGTCATTGGAGGTATGTCATACTTTTTTCATTTTTTGTTCCAACTCCCCAAATTTGTCTCAGATGATGCCAGAATGTAACACTGCATCCTCACAATGGTTAAGCTGCTTTGTTTCTTCATTAAGGATTTCAAATAGCAGCTCAAAAGTTAGTTTCATACCTCCCATAAATAATATACCTGCCCTCAGTTTTTTAAAAATTTTTAATTATTTTTTTAAGTGAGGCAATTGGGGTTAAGTGACTTGCCCAGGGTCACACATCTAGTAAGTGTTAAGTGTCTGAGGTCAGATTTGAACTCAGGTCCTCCTGACTCCAGGGCTGGTGCTCTATCCACTGTGCCATCTAGCTGCCCCATGCCCTTGGTTTTTAAAGTCCCTTCTTTCATTCTAGGAAAGTGTAGGCAACCAGAGGGATTTGTGATTTGGCAAATTCAGTTGGCTTGATGAGACTTCATTACTGAACCCCTCATGATCTACTCCAGTTCATTCACTACCACACTGGAGTTATATTGTCCTGAAGATTGAAGATCCTGCAGTTTTTCTTTTACTACATCAGTGTGTTTCCCCTAGTGCTCCCTTAAATCATGGATGCCAGCTGGCCAACAGGTAACCTTTGTGGAGATGCCCCTTTGTCTTCTTAGTAGCCCAGGGACACCCATGACTAACTTCTTAGGAGTTGCTCATATTCTGCTCTTTTCTCCCTAAAGCAGCCCAGCCCCTGCTGACGGGCTCTTTTCACTTTGGTCAAATTGCACGAAATCCCTGGGAGAGAAAGCAGAAAGAACCATTGGCATTCTGGTGACAGCGTAATGCATACTTTTGCTACCACAGCAATTGCAGCGGGCTGCTTTGTCACGGACTTCTGAAACTCCTCAGAAGTGTGAAAGTTATTTTGCATAAAGCACCTACTTATTAAGGCCTGAGCTTTTCAGTTCCTTCAAGTGTGCTCTTAGCATTTTTTTTCCTTTAGTAGTTTAGAAATCTTAATTTACCTTCTTCTACAATCAGATAACCAGCTGATACAATCAGAGTCATCCTTACTACCATAGGAATTAGCCCCTAGGGCTTATACTTTGGTAGACATCAAAATATTATGGTGCAGGGAGTCAGAGGAGGTGGCTATATCTACACAGCAGGTGTTGAACAACAGACTGGAGGTTCCAAGACTTCTGATTATCCCATAAATACTCCAAGATTTCAAAGGCAAAAAGATAGAATTGACAGTTTTTGAAATGTGATCAGCTTTTCCATACATTTTTTTGTTTTTTTTGGTGAGGCAATTGGGGTTAAGTGACTTGCCTGGAGTCACAAAACTAGTAAATGTCAAGTGTCTGAGGTCGGATTTGAACTCAGATCCTCCTGACTTCAGGGCCGGTGCTTTATCCACTGCGCCACCTAGCTGCCCCGAAATGTGATCTCCTTTTCAAAAAAGAACTTATATTTAAGAAGTTAGAACTGGTTCTGAGTCAGTGCACAGGCATTTATTAAGTACTTACTATGTTTGAGGGAGGCATTGCACTAAGTGTTGGGGAGACTAGGAACAGCAAAAACAAGTCTTTGCCCTCAAGGAGTTCACATTCTAACTGGGTAGACCACATGCTAACAGCCATGTAGAGGTAAAGACAGAGTAACTACTGGTGGGGTGGGAAAAGCCCTTTGTAAAACATGGAACTGGAGCTGAGCATCAAAGGAAGTCAGGAAAGCCAGGGGGTAGAGGTGAGGAGGGAAAGCATTCTGCCCTTGGGAAGGCCAGTGAAATGTCACAGAGTGAAGATAGTGCCTGGTGTGAGGAACAGCAACAAAGCCATTGTTGCTGCATTGCAAAGTAAGGTAGAAGGGAGTAAAGTGGTAGAATATTGGAAAAGTAGGAGGGGACCAAGCTGCTGAGGGCTTGAAAAGACAAATTGAGGTTCTAACATTTAATAAGGAGCCTCTGGTGTTTATTGAGTGGGGGGTGACATATACTAAAGGAACATCAGTTTTGTAGCTGAGTAGAGGATAGACTGGATTGGGAAGAGACTTGGGGCAAGCTCAACCAAAGGTGGTTGCAGTAGTCCAGATATTAGGTGACGTGGACCTGTACAGGGATGATAGCAATCTCATAGGAAAGAAGGGGCTCTATAATAAAGGATAGTGTGAAGGTAGAAACTATAGGACTTGACAATAGATTGGATATGAGTGGAGAGACATTTGAGTTGTGAGCCTTGAGGGACTCGGAGAAGAATATTCATGTCCTCAACAGTAATAGGGAAGTTAGAGAGTAGGATTTGAAGGAAAAGACAATGAGTTCAGTTTTAGACATGTTGAGTTTAAGATGTCTAGAGGGAATTCAGTTCAAGTTGTTCAATAGGCAGTAGGTGATAAGACACTGGAAGGTCAGGAATAAAAAAAAAAGAATAGTTGGAAAGTACCTGATGGTTGAGGCTGGCTTGAGAGAATAGTTTCAATGAAAAAGATTTGGGTTTTTTGTTTGTTTTTTTAGCGGACTGGAAGCTTAATGAGCACCAACAATATGACCTGGCAGTAAAAAAAAAAGCCAAGTATAATTTTGGGTTGGCTTAAGAGAACAATGATGTCTAGGAAACTTGAAATGTTTTGTTCAGTTCTGGGTGCTACATTTCATGAGGGGCATTTGGGAGTTGAAAAGGGCCCAGATTAGTGTTTTTTTAGGATTCATTGTGGAAAAAATGGATATATATGGATTAGATGCTAATACAATTGGATGGATTGGAAATCGATGGTACTCAAACACTTCATTAAGTTTTTAGTGCCACCCTGAAAGGAAGGTTTCAGTGGAGGACTATAGGGATTTGTGTGTGACCTTGTGCTGTTTATCATTTTTTATCAATTACTTGGATAAAAGCCATGGATGTCATGCTTATTGAATTTGTAGATGGTCCCAAACTATGAGTGATAGCTAACACATTGGATAGCAGGCTCAGTTCACTAAAGCATTGGTCCAAAATTAATAAAATGAAATTTAATGGGGATAAATATAAGGTGTTACACTTGGGTCCAAGAAATCAACTTAAATACAAAATGGAGGGAGGCATGGCTAGACAGCATTCTATCTAAAAATTTGATTCATAGAAGATTCATAGAAGACTGAATCAATGGTATGTATGGTACCCCTGTTTACCCTCCCCCCTCCAAAAACCCCCCACCAAAATGATCTTAGACTACTTTAAGAGAGATAGAGTTTTCATGAATGAGGAGGTGATAGTTATACTATACCCTGCTCAGGTCAGATCATGTTTGAAGTATTATGTTCAGCTCTAGGTACCACATTTTAGAAAGTGCATTTTAAAGCTAGAAATCCATAGAAGAACATCCAGGTTAGCAAAGACTGTCTTTTTTTTTTTTTTTTTGAGAAACTAGTTCTCCCCATCTTACTCAGGTTGGAAACACAGCAGCTGTAGTCTGATCACAATACTGATAGGCATAGGAGCTTTTCCTGCTCCATTTTAAATGGGATTGGCTCATGCCTCCTTAGGCAGCCTGGTGGTACCATACTTCTGTGGGCTTACATTATTGGTGTCAGACTTCATATAGACTCTCTATGTGTCTTAACCTACTGCTATTGCTCAGAACTCTTGAGTTCATGAGATCTACATGTTTTGGCCTTTAACCCCTTATTCACCTCCTCTCCCCTCCCCCCTGTAGAAGGATAGAGGAGTGTGATTCCCCTTCTGGTCCAGTAAAGGGTCTTCATTCTATGCAATTTTTAGGTCAGGTGAAGGAGCTGGGAAACTTGAGAAAGAAGCAGAGAAGATTCAGGAGGCACGTGTTAACAGGCTCCAAATATTGAAAGGCTGTTGTTTGAAGAGGGGATAGACTTAATCTTTGGGGCTCCAACGGGAGTTATGGGCAGAAATGAAAGGGAAAATCCTGGCTTACTATGGGAAAAACTCTTTTAGAATTGGAGCTGTACAAATGAGGAATGGGCTGTCAGGAGGTAGTGGGTTTCCCCTCATTGGAATTCTTTCGATTGAATGAATATTTCCTTACTACCTTATAGTGAGTTTTTTTTTTTTTGCACATAGCATGGAGGTAATTTCTGACCAGATTTCATGATTCTGGTATCATATTGTTGCATATAGCTCTTAGTTAACCAAATAATTTTACCTGATTAGCCTACTACTTCTTCCAATAAACCTGATAAAATTTGACTGTATGTCCATCTCTATGGAAATATCCGTGATTGTTTAAAGTGATAGCTAGGCACATCAATTCTTTATGCCCAAAAATTACAATAATTTGTTGACTATATTTGAAGTTATTAATTTAAAATTTTTTTACAACATTATCATCACTTTGAAGCCCAGAGAGTTCTTTTATCTCACAACCCCTTGCCTATTTTATAAATAGGATTCACCAAATAAGTAAGACTAGGGTCTTTTGAAATTCTGTCAGTTCTAGGTTTTCAACCAATAGGGCAAGAGCATTTCCTTGTTCATAGATAATATTAAAAATAGTTAAAATTTGGACACTGCTTCCATTAGTTTTAAATTTCTAGAATCAAATGTCAAATTTGATACAAAATAGACAGAATAAGGCCAAAAGCTTACCAGCTTTGTGATGCTGGGCAAGTCACTTAACCTAGTTTGCTTCAGTTCCTCATCTGTAAAATGAGCTGGAGAAGGTAATGGCAAACCACTCCAGTACTTTTGCCAAGAAAATCTCAAAGGGGTCACAGAAAGTTGGACATGAGTGAAACAATAACAACAAAATATAGAATAAAGAAGCATGAACAAAAGGTCAAGAATATCAAGGGAACTAATAAAAAAAAATGCAGAGGAAGGTGGGCTAGCCATACCAAATCTGAAGCTATACTATAAAGCAGCAGTCATCAAAACTATTTGGTACCGGCTAAGAAATAGAGTGGTATATCAATGGAATAGGTTAGGTACAGGAGACAAAGTAGTAAATGACTACAGTAATCTACTGTTTGATAAACCCAAGGACTCCAGTTTCTGGGATAAGAACTCAATATTTGACAAAAACTACTGGGAACACTGGAAGATCATATGGCAGAAACTAGGCATAGACCAACATCTTACACAGTATACCAAAATTAGATCAAAATGGGTACATGATTTAGACATAAAGGGTGATGCCATAGGTAAATTAGGAGAGGAAGGAATAGTTTACCTCTCAGATCTATGGAGAGGAGAAGAATTTATGACCAAACAAGAGATAGAGAATATTATAAAATGCAAAATGGATGATTTTGATTACATTAAATTAAAAAGGTTTTGTATAAACAGAAGCAATGTGGCCAAAATTAGAAGGGAAACAGTTTTTACAGCCAGTGTGTCTGATAAAGGCCTCATATCTAAAATATATAGGGAACTAAATCAAATTTATAAGAATGCAAGCCATTTCCCAATTGACAAATGATCAAAGGATATGAAAAGTTTCAGATGAAGAAATCAAAGCTATCCATTGCCATATAAAAAAATGCTCTAAATCATATTGATTAGAGAAATGCAAATGAAAACAACTCTGTGGTACCACCTCACAACTATCAGACTGGCTAATATGACAAAAAAGGAAAATAATAGATGTTGGAGAAGTTGTGGGAAAATTGGAACACTAATGCATTGTTGGTGAAGTTGTGAATTGATCCAGCCATTCTGGAGAGCAATTTGTAACTATGCCCAAAGGGCTATGGGACTGTGCATACACTTTGACCCAGTAATACCACTACTAGTTCTATATCCCAAAAAGATCATAAAAAAGAGAAAAGGACCCACAGGGACAAAAATATTTATAGTAGATCTCTTTGTGGTGGCAAAGCATTGGAAACTGAGGGAATGCCCATCAATTGGGGAATGACTGAACAAGTTGTGGTAGAGGAAAAACAAAGACTAAATCCACAGAGTAACCCTCATTCTTAATTTTCAGTAGACTACAAGAAATTGAACAGAAAAAAGTAACTAAAATATCCATCTCCAGCTAACTTTTCAATCAGAACAATTCAGTGCTTCTTTCTTTGTAACTTGGATACCTATTTATTGTATAACCCTCCCTCTTCTTGTTTACAATTCTTCTCCTGACATCAGATTTCTATTCTAAACCAGCTTCATTTTTGGGCTATGTTCTCTTCTTAAAAGCTCATTTTCTAGGACAGCCTTCAAAAGTTACGTACTACTGAGGATACTTCTGCAGAGATGAAATGTTGAAAAGAAAAGGAAAAGACAAGATAAAACTCAGTGGGATCTATATGTTGACCTCATTGACTTCAATTCAATTAATTGGTCATATGTTAAATGCCTACTATAGCCCAGGAACAGTGCTAGACACTCATGAGGCAAATAAAAATAAACTTTTCCTTGTCCTGAAATGATTTATAAACTGCTGAGCAGATTCAACATGTACACAAGTAAGTGAATATCATTTATACGGAAAGAATTTTGTAAGAGAAGTGAGGGGACTGCTAATAACTGGGGAGACCAGAAAAGGCCTCATCACTCCAGTGAAACTGCTTTCTTCATGTTAATCAATGCACCTCTACATCACTTGCATCTATCTTTTCTCTCCTCCCAGAGTCACCATGTATTGATTCCTATACCATTTCAGAAACCTCCTAAATTGTTTTTTCTGCCTAAAGTCTCTCCCTTCTCCAATCTGTCTTCCACACATCTGCTAAAACAACATTCCTAAAGCACAGGTCTGATCATGTCTCTCCTCAGCTCAATAAACTCCACTGGCTCTCTGTTACTTTGAGAGTTAAATATAATCTCTGTTTTTTTGGCATTTAAAGCCCTTTATGAACTGGCTACAACCTACCTTTCCAGCTTTTTCATACATTACTCTCTTTCATTCACTCTTCTGTCCAGCCAAATTGGACTTCATGATGCTCCTCACTTAGGATATTCCAGCTCTCATCTCTCTATTTTCGCAGAGACTGTTTCCCCATCCCTGGAATATACTCCTTTCTTATTGCCCCATCCTTGAAATTCTAGTTACCTTCAAAGCTCAGTGGTCAGTTTCTGCATGATGTTCTTTCTGACACCCTCAAATGACCGTCCTTCTCCCAACATGCCTTGTGTAAAATATCTTGTGTATTCTTATAAACTGCACGTGTAGTCTCCTCCAATAGAACGTAAGGTCCTTGATGGTAGACAAATCTTTAGTGATCAATTGCTTGGGACCTGAGTTCTCATCATATAAACTAGATGAGGAACCCAAGGACTTAAAAATTTTGCTTATTTATTTCTTTTCCTTTCTTCATTTATCACTTAATATTGGTCTTTGGCTCCTCAGGAAACGTACATACCTACATATATAAACACACACATATACATACAAACGTGTGTATATATACACACATACACATATGTGTGTATACATACATATATATGAGAAATCTTATTTATGTTTATGCAATCAAAACATTCCTGGACTTTGAGACTGATATCTCAGGTCCATTATAGAAGTCACCTTAGCAGTCATGAGTTGCACCTGAAATTGTAGATATTTAAATGATTACTTCTAGGGAGGTGTTCATCTGAGTGCAAATTACTTTGGCTCAGAACACTTCTTTGGCTGGTGCCTGACAGCTTGGATGACTGGCATGCTGTCATTTTTACCACACACCTAAAGAGTAAAGTGCTAAAAATCATCAGCTGGTTGGACATAGTTTAAATTTTAGACCTTGTCCTACTTAGTTAATCCTTTAAGGCAGAACTGTAGCAATATGTTGGCTTTAGCTTAACTTTACAGCATGTGATGCAAAACATGCTTTCCTTACTAACAAACATCTTTTTAATATTCTCCATTTATGTTGGTGTCTTTTCAAAGCTCTCATAGCAGTCAAGGACACCTGATGGAACTGCCAACTGGCCTTTGAGCAAGATGGGTAATGACATTATAATTAACATTCAGCTTTTAAAATTCCCTAACCATTTTGATTTCTTGTTCTCAGGCTAAAGTGTCTTATGTTTTTGTTGATGATCAACATCCATTTTCATTATGTTATGTGATAATAATAGTTAATAATTATATAGTGCTTACTCTGTAGCAGGGTTATATGGGATATTCCAGGAGGACTAACACCTTTGGTGAAAGGGCTCATCCAGGCCCTTTCAGGGCTGATTATTTGGATACCTTTGATGTATACCTTTCTCCCAACTCTCACCTGTGGCTTCAAGAAGCTGTAGCATGTGCAGTGACCACACTCTAGTAAACTCTCAGCAGCTGGGCTAAATCAGGTTGAGAACAACCAAAAGGCCTCAAACCTGTCAGTGAGTTAGGGAGGTGTCTACCCCAAGCATGGGAAGACTTCCCCTGCAGGAATGGGCAGATGAAAACAATTTGTTCCAACAGCTGTAAACACAGCTGATGCAGGTGCTGTGGTGCACTTAGAGCTTGGTCTGACATTGAAGATGACAAGGTCATACACTGCATCCTAGGCCATCACCAGTCATCTTAACTTTTGTCTTGCCACTGGACTTCAATGACTTCTGGAAGAGAGAGTGAGGCAGATGACTTTGTGCATCTCTGCTTCACTTAAATATAATTCACAGGCGAGTCAAGATATTACCCGTGATGTCATTGGTCCTCTTTGAAAATGGACAAACAACAACAATTCTGTGCCAGGCACTGTGCTAAGTTCATTACAATTATTATCTCATTTGGTCCTCATTAAAATCCTGATAGGTAGGTGCTACCATCATCCCCATTTTTGCAGATGAAGAAACTGAAACACAAGTGACTTGCCCAGGGTTACACAGATCTTCCTGACTATAAGCCCAACACTGTGTCCACTACACCATTTAGTTTCCTAATGAAGATAAATATTAAAGAAGAATAAAGAAAGAACACTGGGGAAGAAAAGAGCTGCAAAATTACATAGACTCATTCATCTCTGGCATTCCCATTGTTTAAGAAAAGAATTTTTGATTGGAAATTAAAGGAATGTCTTTCAATTAGGGAATGGCTTACCAAGCTGTGGTTTATGATTGTGATGAACTATTATTGTGCCATAAGAAGTGACAAGAAGAATGAATTCAGAAAGGCCTGTAAAGACTTATATGGACTGCTATATAGTGAAGTGAGCAGAACCAGAACATTGTGAACAGTGACAGAAATATTGTTCAATGAAGAAATGTGAATGACTGGATCATAGTGGTATATACTTTTTTCTTTTCAGTACATCTGTAGGGAGATCAGCTAGTAACATTTCAGGAGGGAAAGAAAGGCAAGAAATAAAGATGACTAAAAATAAAAGTAATCTTAAATATGTGTGTGTGTGTGTGTGTGTGTATTTGGAAAGAGAGTAAAAACCATTTACTTTCAAATCTATTGGTCACTAAATTAGTCTACAATATTTACCAATTGCTTTTTTTCTCATTCAGGGCACTGCTTTAAAATTTTCAGGGTAAAGGAATGGTGGGGAAGAGGAAGATGTTTCAGGAATGGGAAAAAGAATAATATATGAGGTAAGAGGGAACCAGGAAATTAGAGCTAGGGAATGTTAGGAATGATGCAATAATTAACGGTCTCAAGATCAATTGAAGAAAAGCTGAAAAGAGGCTTGTGTTTGACTAGTTGTGACAAAGAAAAAAAGATGGTCATAGCCATTATACTTAGTACTTTTCAATTTCAATATGCTTAGTACTATTTAAGGATAAAATGCTTACTTGCTTGGTATTCTAGGATTGTAGAGTAGCTGGTATTCAATACTATGTCTTAGATGCTAGGCATACAACAGCAATGTCTCAAGGAGCTTATAGTCTACTGGTAGTAAAAGCCATGAAGATGTAATTAAGATGTAATTTAAACATTTGTAGGTGAAATTAAATTACTTTGTAGGGGCTATCCTGGGGTATGTGAACTCAGTGCTTCCTTAGAAAATTCTGGGAATTCTAAGGATCTGGTGACTCAGAATTTGGGTGTATGAGATATCAAAATCTCTGGCTGCTTCTGATCATGTGGTGACCCAGTTCCACACAACAGCTTGTAGCTTGATGGCATCACTAGACCAACAGATGATAGTAGTTGCTCTATGGAAAGAACAGGAAACAGCAGTTGCAAAGGCAGAGAAGGGCTTGTAGGGGGTTTGATTGCCAAAGAATGTGAATCACACCGAGCACATGTGTTCTCACTTTTGTGTCCTGTCCATTTATGTGCCTATATCACACATATGGCCCTTTCACTTGTATTTCCTATATAAATTTCCTTTCTCTTCATGGTGCAATGATATGTGGAGTATATTCTTGTGTTTATAGTGGGGGTGATTGTCCTTCTCATATATTTTGCTGTCCTGTTTAATTAAGTGTCATTGCTTTGAAATAATATGTACTCTGAATTGTTTTGTAAAAAGGATTATCAACCCAGTGTTAGATAAACTTAGGGACAGAAATTATTTGAGAAATTACCCTTTTCCCTACCCCCTTTTTTTTTTTTTACAAGAACTACTAGGAAAACTGGAAAGCAGTGTGTGGGAGAAGATAAACTTAAACCAGCATCTTAAACCAGAGGCCACAATAAACTTGAAAAGGATACATGTTCTGAATATTAAAGCTTATACTATTATAAAAATTAGAAAAGAACTAAATGACATTACCTTTCAGAGCTTTGACTTGGCAGAGAGTTCTTAACCAAATGAGGGATAAAGGCAATCACAAATGGTAAAATAGATAATTTTAATTCCATTTAACTTAATCAACAAGTCAATCATTCAACAAGTATTTATTTAGCTTCTGTTATGTGCTAGCATGTAGGTGTATTCAAAAGCTTTTGTACTAATAAAATCAATATAACTTAAAAGGAAAAGCTATAAATTGGGTAAAAATTTGCATATAATTTCTTTGATAAGTGCCTGTTATCTAAGTCATGAAGGGAAATAATAGAAAAATTTACAAGGTCAAGGACCATCTCTCAATGTAAAATAGTCATTATTTATCAACAAATAGTTTTCCAAATAGGAATTGCAAACTCTTGGCTATCAAAGAGTTGCTCCATTTTGCTAATAATATGAGAATGTAAATCAAAACAGCTTTGAACTTTTACCTCACACTTAGAAAATTGGCAGTGGTTGCAAAAAATAGGAAAAGCCAATGATGGAAAGGCTCTGGAACAATATTGATAGTAATCTTCTGTTGGTGGAACTGTGAAATTGGTTCAAATGTTCTGGAAAGCAATTTGGAATTCTGGTAAGAATGTTCATAAAATCCATATAGTGTATACAATTATATAAGATATGAAATGTTTATATCCTTTGTCTCAGAGACACCACTGCTAGGTATAAAGCCAAAGTGTATAAAAGACAGAAAGAAACATTCCATATGTACAAAAAATATTTGTAGCAGTGCTCTGATGGTCACAAAGAGTAGGAAACAAAGTAGTTCCAATCAACTGGGCAATGGATAAACAAATTATGGTGCATAAATATAATGAAATGTTACTGTGTAAGAAACAATGAAGATGAAGAATTCAGAGAAGGGTGAGAAGACTTACCTGAGCAAATGCAGGGTAATCAGAACCTGCAAAATAATATCTATATCCATTACATCAATATAAGTAGGAAAACAACAAAAACAATGCATATGATAATTGTATGTAATTGTAATGTAATATAATGTAATTATGTAATTGTAATGATCTAAGTTTTTCTTCAATGGGACTTTCCTTTCTTTTCACAATGCTCTTCCTTTTTTGCTGAGTTGAGCAATTATGGGTGTAGAACATTGCATATACCATCAGATTCAGTGGGTTAATGTTGCTGAAGTGCTTCCTTTTTTTTTCTTTTTTTCTTTTTTACTACATGTAGTGGCTCTCTGAGTGGCAGAAGTGGAGAAATAGTCAGAAGTAAAGGTGAGTTAAAACAAAAGATATCAATCACATTTAAAATTTTAAAAAAGAAAACTCATTTTTGTTTTCTTCAGGGGGAAATAGAAATATAAGTAGGGACTTGTCATTTTGAGTGAGTGCTAACCCCAAACTATGCTGATCCTGGGTTAGTTTTCAGGGAGTCTATGGAGTGAGGGTTGGGGGGGGGTAAAGCTAAGCTCTGGCTACATGTGGATATCTCTTTTTTAAAGAATGTAGACTTTATTTTTTATAACTTCATTCTAGTGAAACTGTCTAAATGATGATATGATTAAGATTTGTATTTTGCTTCTGTTTTGAGTGTTTCTTTCCCAGTACTTCACAAGACAGGTTGCCTGACTGGTTATAAATTGGAAGAAATGTGCTATAAATGACAAGGGTGTCTCAGTGGGCAGCACTGATGAATTCATTAATTTGGGTATCGTTGATCATGCACTGTGAAGTTAATCTTGAGATGTGGGATAGATCAGAGCGTACATTAATAAGTGCATTTGTGCTTGACCTATAAAATGAGTGATCAACATGTCCCATAGGGCCATGAAATCGTCGAGTTCACAGTAGAACCATCACCATCACAAGGCAATTTTAAATGACTAGTTTTACATTTTCATTGTAAGAAAAATTTGTGAATACCTTTCTAATGGAAGGGAAGTGCTCTGAGTCTGTTAAAACAGATTTGTGGCAGTTATTAAAGTTTTCTTCTTAAAGTTAAATTCCACTTACCTCTTTTAGTCCTCTCTCTTCTTTTTCCTGGAGGAAGTAGCTACACTTACTTCTTTGGAGCCTTCTAGCTTATCAAAATAACAACATCAGCAAAAACAACAACAACACTACCAACACAGCATTACTTAAAATTCATTTTGTTTTATAGATACATAGCACTTTATATGCATTGTCTCATTTGATTCTCACAAGAACCATGTAAAGTAGGTATCATAAACTCCAGTTGCCTCATTCTACTTTACAACTTTACAGGATTTTACTGTAAGTTGTACATCTTCTGTTGGTGGGAGTCAGATCCTCAATAGATGTTCCCTTCATTAATTTCTATACAGAAGGTTGAAACTATCATTATCATGTCAGATAAAAAGGGCTCCATCAGATATCTAGAAAATTGAAGTTCCCCATCACTATGATATTGACCCATGCTTCAGGGTTGTGATGTGCTTCCAAAACTTTTGATTTGTTTTTTTTTTTCATTCACATGGTACAATTGTTTCTGTCTGTCTCTGTGTCTCTATCTCCCTTTTCCTTTCTCTTTCTCTTCACCTCTCCATCACCCTGTTCCCATCTTTATCTTCACCCAAAGTATTTCTGTTTCCTCCCTCTTGTTCCTGGATTTCATCACATGCATCCATATATACAATGCTACTCTGCATGTACCCTTCCCCATAAGTCCTCCTTTACTTATTCTATTTCTTTTGTATGTAATATGCCTTTCCACAGTCATATTCCTATAATGGGTTTCATCTAACCAGGTCTCACTGATATATATTAAGAAAAATTTGCTTCCTTGCATTGGCTTCTTTAGTTCACATCACTTTTTATCTATACTTTGTACATTTGTGTTTAGGTACCTTATGATATGGATTTTATCACGGTCTAATTTCTTGGATTATCTTTTCTCTCTTGTGAATTTCTGGATATCTCTATTTGCTTTCTTCCTATGTTATGCCACATTCTGTGGTATCTAGCTTGGTGAATAGACTTAGGAAAATTTCCTTGTCCTATTGGAACACCAATAGCCTTTTTTGATTCCTCTAATTATTAGTGCTCTCTTTTCTCAGCCCCTATTTGGTACTTTACATCTCTTAAGAGGAGCCTGTCATTACTATATTTTAGACTGTGGTCATAATTCAAATCCTATCTTAGCTTTCATCTTCTGAACTAGGTGTTTACTTCAAACATTTCTCTTTCTTCCCTCCATACTTGTTGGAAGTGAGAATCCCAATCTGTTGTTCTTCTTGTTAGTGGCTTCCTTAAAGAAGGATTATGGCAAACTGCTTGCAGACATTTTCAGTTCTGGAGTTGTCATTCTTCTCACTTCTTATATAACTTTTTGCCTTCCTAGTGCCTCTACAACTACATTCAATATAATATGTCTAATATGTGAAAAGCACCGTGATAGATGCTGGAGATACAGGTAAAAATCAGAGTGGGAAATATTGGATGTTGGAGGGAATGTGGAAAAACTAGGATGCTAATCCACTGTTGATGGAGTTGTGAAAAGATTCAACCGTTCTGGAGAGCAATTTGGAACTATGTTTAAAGGGCTATAGAACTGTGCATACTCTTTGATCCAGCAATGTCAGTGCTAGGTTTATATCCCAAAGACATCAGCCAAAAGAGAAAAAATACCGATTTGTACAAAAATATTTATAGCAGCTCTTTTTGTGGTGGCTAAGAATTGTAAATCAAAGGAATTTTCATCAATTGGGGAATGACTAAACAAGCTGTGGTATATGATGGTGACAGAATATTATTGTGCTATAAGAAATGACAAGCAAGATGATTTCAGAAAGGCCTGGAAAGACTTGTATGAACTGATGTATAGTGAAATGAACAAAACCAGGAGAATGTTGTGCATAGTGACAGCAATATTGTTTGATGAAGAACTGTGAATGACAACTATTCTCAGCAAGACAATGATCTAAGACAATCCCAAAGGACTAATGATGAAGCATACTATCCACCTCTAAAGAAAGAACTGATATTGATTGAACAGACTGAAGCATGCTATTTTTTACTTTCTTTCACTTTTTCTTTTATTCAAGTTTTCTTGTACAAAATGACTAATATGGTAATGTTTTACATAATTGCAAAAAAAAAAGTTGCTGCCCTCAAGGAGGTTATATACTACAAACATAAGGGTAAATAGAAAGTGCATACAAAGTTATGCAAATAAACATTAAGAGGGAAACACTACTAACAGCTGGGAGAAGCAGGAAAGGCCTTGTATAGGAAGTGTCTCATAGGTTGTGCTCTGAAGGAAGGTAAAGATTTTCTCCCAGGCAATTAGGAAGAGGAAGTACATTATAGACATAGGGAACAATGAGCTCACCAAGGGAGAGAATATAAGGAAAGAGGAGGAGATATGGAATATAGATGCTTGAGGAATGCTTATAATTGGGCAGTAAGATCAGGATTATTTGTTTTTCTTTTTTCTTTTTTTGCAGTGCAATGAGGGTTAAGTGACTTGCCCAGGGTCACACAGCTAGTAAGTGTCAAGTGTCTGAGGCCGGATTTGAACTCAGGTCCTCCTGAATCCAGGGCCAGTGCTTTGTCCACTGTGCCACTTAGCTGCCCATGATCAGGATTATTTTACAGCAAAAAAGGAGACCAAGAAGGAATTTTAAATAAGTAGAAGAAGGAATAAGAGTTTCCAGGAGGAAGTCATGGTTCAGTGTTAAAAACTGCAAAGAGGTGAAATGGAATGAGAATTGAAAAAAAAAAAGCCATGGCATTTAGCAGCTAAGAGATGATTGGTAACCATGAAGAGGGCAATTCCTTTGGCATGGTGAAGTCAGAAGCCAAAATTCAAGAGACTGAGAAGAAACTATTTAGAAAGGAAGTGAGGGTAATGCATATCTTCCCTTTCCACAAGTTTGGCTGTGGAAGGGAGAAGAGATATGGGATGGTAGTTTGAGGGAATATCAGAATCAAAATTTTGGACTATCCTACCACTTTATCTTACCTTTTCTTATTTATTCCCTTCTCTTTTTGTTATTTTCCTCTTTACCTTGCTTTTACTTTTAGTCTTTCTATTTCTGCTACAACTTGAGTCTTCCTCAGTGTGCTGCTTTTCCAATTATTCTCCTTTTTTAGTTTCTTAAATTCTCCCAAATCTCTCTTCACCAAATTCAATATTTGGCTTTCTTAATATTCCCCTATCCATTAAAACTCCAGCACATTTGTTTTTCATTCTCAAACTCTGAGATTCTTTGTAGCATATTTAAGTATCACAACTTCTTTACTTTCCTTATAATTGTTTTTGTGATCCTAGTTACTCCCTAGAAAGAAAGTAACTTCTAATGCTGTGGAAGAAATCCTTAAAGTTACATTGCTAACTTGACAAGCTGAGTATACAGTAGGTGTTATAAATAAAATCATTTTAAAGAAAGAGGAAGGACTTTCAACATTAGTACAATGATATAATTTCCCAAGGAAATGAATGAATTTTGTATAGCTATCTTTCTTATTCAGCTTCATTAAAATAGGAGCCATAGTGCAGTACTTGTATTTGTTTCAATCATTTAGTACTAGTGACAAGATAGCTCTGGAACTTACTGATATGAGGACATTACCCTATTGGTTAAATAATGTGATGAGAAGGAAAGGATAATAAAGTACAAAAGATTATTACCAGAGACACCTTGCAAACAAAGCTGCTGAAAGGAGAGCAGTTGTGAAGCCTTTGGTACTGCTGAGTAATCAACAGGTGAGTAGGAATTAAAATAACAGATACTGGTCAACATCGAGTATAGTCAGCACATTTGTCGTAGTGAAGAATCACACATTATGTTTCTGGTAGAGTTCATTTTTCAGTGTGGAAGTAATAAAAATAAGCATTTGAAGCTAGACTGATATAGAACAATACATTTGAAATGGAACAAAAGAAAACTGTCAGATTTTATAGACAAGGGACCTGATTCTAATCTCAGCTATCATACATAAAATAGTAAGGACTTTCAAATGATATATTTGCAGCATTAATCCATTATAGATTGCAAAACAAAACAAAACAAAACAAAAAAACAACCTCCTCCCCCCAAAAACTACAATACCTTGTCAGGAGGGATCCATAGGATGATACCTGATAGAAATATATGATTCTGGTATTTTTATGATAGGAAAAAGAATCCCACATCCAGTAGTGAACTAGTTGAGGGAATAATCAAGCATTTGCCCAGTAGTCTATAGGATGATCTGTTTGGTTGTTTTTTTTTACATCTTCTCAAGAAGGAATAGGGTTAGCAGTGACCTGGCCCATCTGGAAACTCTACCTAGGTTTTGGGCATAATAGGGACTATCTACTATGTTGAGCCTGTGTATCCTGTGTTTTCTTCCCTTTGGGCCACTTCAATTCTATTCCATCAATTTTTGGAACTCTCCAGGGTACTGCTATGAGCTGTCTTTCCTATTCTTCCCTTCCTCTCCCTCTTCAATTTCTTCCCTTCCTTCTCTTCTAACTCACATCCTTTCCACCAAATGATGAATTGCAGTTGGGGGAGGGGGGTGGGCATTTTAGGATATGCACGCAAGTACATTTGAGACTATGCATATCATAATATTAGGGTGAGTTACTTTTCTTTCTTTAACTAAAAAAAAAATTCAAGGTTTTTTAAACCTTAATTTAGGCAAATTAATGGAGACCCTATGCTTTTTAACAATTTGGCAATATGTAGAAAGAATTAAGTGTTTTTCCTGGAGTTACTAGAATCATGTCTATATAATGCAAAGCATGTACTTATTTCAGTCCAAATAGTGAATTCAATGAAAAAAAAATCTGCCCAAGCACTTTTTGACTGAATTTTGATTTTTTAGCTTAGCTATAAACTATTAATGGTAAAAGAAAACTTAGCATATTATTTTATATCTCCCACATGTTCTGCCATAGTTCTGACCCCATGGTGATTGGCTCAGTAAATAGTTTGGAATTTAATTTAGCTTTTAATTGTTTTTACATGGCTATCAAGTCTAAAAAGTTCATGTCCACAACAGTGGAGTTATGGTCAAGTTCATATTTTATGGTCTGTTTACACTTTAAATCCAAGACCTAACAAATTTTACATTGAGTACATTATTTCACTTAATCTCTAAATATCTCTAAGTACCCACAATGTAGAAGACAGTCTGTGAGGCATGCAAAATGAATAAGACCTGGCTGCTGCTCTCAAAGAGTTTGTAGTCTAGTAATAAGTATCATTGGGATGTGCAAACGAAATGCAAAAAGAATTCAGAGAAGTCAGTGATCACTTGTGGATGTGTTAATCAGGAAGACTTCATGGAGGAGGTGGCATTTAAGTGATTACCTCATTCAATAATGTATATTAAACACCTTCTATGTGCAAAACACTAGAGGATACTGGAGAATAGGGAATTTGGTGTCAGATGTCCTGTGTCTAAATCCCAGCTTTTCCATGTATTCATGTAATATGGGGAAAATAATTTAACCTCACTAGTTTCCTTATTTGTAAAATGTTGGAGTTGGAATAGGTAGTATCTATAGTTCTTTTTTTTTTTTTTTTTTTTTTGGTGAGGCAATTGGGGTTAAGCGATTTGCCCAGGGTCATACAGCTAGTAAGTGTCAAGTGTCTGCCACCTAGCTGCCCCAAAGGAAATATCACCTCAAAGTGAACTTTTTTTTGGGGGGCGGGGCAATTAGGGTTAAGTGACTTGCCCAGGGTCACACAGCTAGTAAGTGTCAAGTGTCTGAGGCTAGACTTGAACTCGAACTCAGGTACTTCTGAATCCAGGGCCAGTGTTGTATCCACTGTGCCACCTCACTGCCCCTATAGTTCTTTTTATTCTAAATCTATGATACTATGAATAATATGTATTCCTTTGACCTAAAATTCTTTCTTTTTTTTTTTTTTACTGGGTAGGTAAAATGAGTAAACACATAATGATAAATCAGGCCAAATGTCACAAATACCTTAAGGTAAGTAAAATGTTTCATATGGCTTCAGAGGAAGGAGAGAGAACATCTTATTAGAGGAATTGGAGAAAGAATCATGAAAAGAGTTGCATTTGCACTCGACCTTGAAAGATAGGATTTTGAGAGTGAGAGATGAAGGAGGAGAGGCAAGGTAGCTTTCCAGGGAGATTAAACATACACATTTACACATACTCATACACATGCATGTGTGTGTGCACATGCTTGCACACACACAGACATTGAGAAGGCAGTATGGTCAGAGGAAAAGGCACTGACTTTTGAGTTCAAGGACCTGGATTCAAGTCCTGTTTCAAATATTTTCTACTAATATGACCTTGGACAATTCACTTAACTTCCCTGTGTCTAAATTCCCTTATCAGTTAAATGAAGGAGTTAGGTGAAAAAGCTTTTGAGCACCCTTCTGGTTCTATATTTATAATCCCAGGGGGCATCTAGGTGGTACAGTGGCTAAAGCACCGGCTCTGGATTCATGAGGACCTGAGTTCAAATGTGACTTCAGACACTTGACACTTACTAGCTGTGTGACTTTGGGCAAGTCACTTAACCCTCAATGCCTTGCCCCCCACCCCAATTGTTTTTAGAATACCAGAGGGAAAATCCAGACCATGTTTGGGGAATAGCAAATAGTTTACTGAGACTAGAGCATAGAATATGTGTACAGTAGAATGTTAGCTTAGAAATATAGGGGTGTGTGTGTGTGTGTGTGTGTATGTGTGCTCAACATGGAGAGTCTTGAAGGTCATGTTAAGAGATTTATAAGTAATTCAGAAGAGGAAGGATTACAGTGTTTATGGGGATGAGAGCTATACTTCAATGAGCAGCGATTGGCAAAGGCAGTGTAATGTAGTGGATAGAGTGTTAGACTTGGGATTACAAAGACCTGGTTTCAGAACCTACCTCATACACTTACTAGCTGTGTAGCTCTGGGCAAATCACCTTAATGACTTTGTGCTTCAGAAAGGTAGGACACGAAGGGGTAGGACTTGAAGGTGTCTTCTAATTCTAAATTTAGAATCCAATAAAATGTTATTTGTATTTCAGATGTATTCTTGAATTTTCCAGGACATTTTGTGATAGTGTTAAGAGAGAGCCTAGGGGGGCAGCTAGATGGTGCAGTGGATAGAGCACCGGCTCTGGAGTCAGGAGTACCTGAGTTCAAATCCGGCCTCAGACACTTATCACTTATTAGCTGTGTGACCCTAGGCAAGTCACTTAACCCCAATTGCCTCACTTTAAAAGAGAGAGAGAGAGAGAGAGAGAGAGAGAGAGAGAGAGAGAGAGAGAGAGCGAGCGAGCCTAGGAAGGCTACAGGTCAGACTGTCACATGTTAGACATTCTCATCAATCCATATTTCTATTTAAAATCTGATATGAATCATCATTGGCCTGCTATTTTTCCTCTAATGGTAATGGTGATTCTGTCATTGTTTTGATCACTCTTACTTTTGTTGCTTGAAATATTGCATTCTTATCTGTCTCTGAGGATATTCCTATTGAATTGCTACCTTAAAGAGGCCCCCATTCTATTTCCCAATACTTTCCCAACAATCCTGTTTTGTAATTCTAGTAAATGATTATCCCTATAAAAGATTCCAAATCACTCCTCATTTTCCAGAAAACATTTCTCTAGACTTCCAAAGTTTTTTTTTTTTTTGGCAAATGTCATTGACATTTTACCCCAAGAATTGCTAGTCCATCTTTGTTCTTCATAAAAGTCAACCGTTTTGTTCTTAGAATTGAGGAATATCTTAGAATGAAGTCATTGAACATATGGTTCCCTTTTTTCTTGGAATCATAGGTCATAGGTTCTATGGAAGCTCCTTTGGAAAACTATCTAGTCTAACCTATGTATTTTTTTTTTTAACATATAAGGTATTTTATTTTTTCCGTTACATGTAAAGATAGTTCTCAACCTTTGTTTATACAAGCTTTACAATTTCAGATTTTTCTCCCTCCCTCCCCTCCCTCCCCCCTCCCCTAGACAGCAGGTAATCTGATATAGGTTATATCTATATATCTATATACATATATATCTATATCTATACACACACATATATATATCCATAATATAACCTATGTATTGGAATGATTGGAATGATGCCACCTACTGGAGACTTGCTGTGGGAAAGCTCCACCATGAGGAAAATGCCTCAGAGGAATTGTGGCTTTTCCTTGGCGTCAGGAAATGATGTTTGCTCATGGGTGCTGTCTATCAAGGCTACCAGCCAATCAACTTGAGGAGCCTCCTATTTTTCTGGGAGGAGACAGGAAGGAGGAGAGGGAGCCTGCTCGGAGAGCTCTTGGGTTTTTGGGTTCCTGACTTGGTGGTGGCAGAGGACTTCACAGGAAATTTGAGGAAAGATAGGAATGCCAGGCTGTTGGAATTCTGTTCTCAATCTTTTTCTTTCTATTTTCCAATAAACCCTTAAAAACCTAAACTCGTTTTATCAGTGATTTTAGTCAGTTTCCCCCAAAACTGGGGGAACAGATTAGAATCCACATTTAGAATCTTAAATTACACAGTATGTTATAGGTGACAAACCAGGGAAGACTTGAAGATGGCTCCATAGACAGTAAGCTTCAGAGGTGGGATTGGAATGCAGGTCCTCTGATTTCAAAAGACAATTATCTTAATTGCTCATGGATAGGCAGAGCTAATATAGTAAAAATGACAATACTGCCTAAATTAATTTACTTATTCAGTGCCATACCAATCAGACTACCTAAAAATTATTTTATAGAGCTAGAAAGAATAATAACAAAATTCATCTGGAAAAACAAAAAATCAAGAATATCCAGGGAAATAATGAAAAAAAATTCACAGGAAGGTGGGTTAGCGGTACCAAACCTGGAGCTCTACTATAAAGCGGCAGTCATCAAAACTATCTGGTACTGGCTAAAAAATAGAGTGGTAGATCAATGGAATAGGCTAGGCTCAGGAAATGCAGTAGTAAATGACACTAGTAATGTAGTGTTTGATAAACCCAAAGACTCCAGCTTCTGGGATAGGAACTCAGTATTTGACAAAAACTGCTGGGAAAACTGGAAGATAGTATGGCAGAAATTAGGCATAGACCAACATCTTACACCTTATACTAAAATAAGGTCAAAATGGATACACGACTTAGACATAAGAGGTGATACCATAGGTAAATTAGGAGAGAAAGGAATAGTCTACCTATCAGATCTTTGGAAAGGAAAACAGTTTTTGACCAAACAAGAGATAGAGTACATTATAAAATGCAAAGTGGATGATTTTGATTACATTAAATTAAAAAATTTTTGTACAAATAGAAGCAATGCATCCAAAATTAGAAGGGAGGCAGAAAGCTGGAAAACAATTTTTGAAGCCAGTACTTCTGATAAAGGCCTCATCTCTAAAATATATGGGGAACTAAATCAAATTTATAAGAACCCAAGTCATTCCCCAATTGAGAAATGGTCAAAGGATATGAACAGGCAGTTTTCTGATGAAGAAACCAAAGCTATCTATTCCCATATGAAAAAATGCTCTAAATCTCTAATGATTAGAGAGATGCAAATAAAAACAACTCTGAGGTACCACCTGACACCTGTCAGATTGGCTAAAATGACAAAAAAGGAAAATAAGAAATGTTGGAGAAGCTGTGGGAAAATTGGAACACTAATGCATTGTTGGTGGAGCTGTGAACTGATCCAACCATTCTGGAGAGCAATTTGGGATTATGCCCAAAGGGCAATAAAGCTGTGCATACCTTTTGACCCAGCAATTCCACTTTTAGGTCTTTTTCCCAAAGAAATCATGGAAGGGGGAAAGGGACCCACATGTACAAAGATATTTATAGCTGCTCTTTACGTGGTGGCAAAGAATTGGAAGTTGAGGGGGTGCCCATCAATTGGGGAATGGCTGGACAAGTTGTGGTAAATAAATACAATGGAATACTATTGTGCTATAAGAAACGATGAGCAGGAGGAGTTCAGAGAAACCTGGAGGGTCTTGCGTGGGCTGATGATGAGTGATATGAACAGAACTAGAAGAACATTGTACACAGTAACATCAACATTGAGTGTTGATCTACTGTGATGGACTATATTCTTCTCACCAATGCAATGGCACAGAAGAGTTCCAGGGAACTCGTGATAAAAGAGGATCTCCAAATCCAAGAAAAAAAAAAACTGTGGAGTATAGATGCTGAATGAACCATACTATTTCTTCTGTTTTTGATGCTGTTGTTTTTTTTTCTATTTTGAGGTTTTCCGTCATTGCTCTGATTTTTTTCTCTTATAACATGACTAATGCAGAAATAGGATTAATGTTATTATGTGTGTATATATACATATAACCTATATCAGATTACCTGCTGTCTAGGGGAGGGGGGAGGGAGAAAAATCTGAAATTGTAAAGCTTGTATAAACAAAGGTTGAGAACTATCTTTATATGTAACGGAAAAAAAATACTTTATTAATTAAAAAAAAAAGACAATGATCTTTCCATCCTTCCAATTTGTCTTCCTAATTATGCTATTCCTAGCATGGTAGGGAGTCAGGGTTACTTTATGTTATCTTTTCATCACTTAGACCAAAATTAACAGGTTGCTTCTGCTTTTTCTGTTTTTTTTTTAAGATTTATTTTATTATTTTTAGGAGTTGTCGAAGAAAATAACTTTTTAAAAAAATTTCAGGTTTATTTAATGTAGAAACAGACTTTTTTTGGGGGGGGGGGCGCAGAATGAGAGTTGAGTGACTTGCCCAGGGTCACACAGCTAGTAAGTGCCAAGTGTATGAGGTTGGATTGAACTCAGGTCCTCCTGAATCCAGGGCTGGTGCTTTATCCACTGTGCCACCTAGCAGCTCCTGAAGAAAACAACTTTTAAAAAGTGGTCTTTGAATCTGTGATGATATAGATAAGCCTAATGGACCATAGGGCTGGGACAAGAGTCTCTGATCTTTGATTTCAGCTTATATACTATTTTCTTTTCTTTCCTTTTTTTTTTTTTTTTTTTTTAGTGAGGCAATTGGGGTTAAGTGACTTGCCCAGGGTCACACAGCTAGTAAGTGTTAAGTGTCTGAGGCCAGATTTGAACTCAGGTACTCCTGACTCCAGGTCCGGTGCTCTATCCACTGTGCCACCTAGCTGCCCCCTTTATATACTATTTTCAATATATATTACTAGGTGGGACATTCCAGGGTAATACCAAAAGCTATTCCTGGTTCAATCTTTTTAAGGTAATGCCACTGAGCTCAGTGCCCCAGGAGCATAACCTTATGTTTTCCCTCAAAAGTGATGGAGAAAAGAAGGAGAAGAAGAGAAAGGGTAGTATAACTAGCTAAGCATTTTTGCTGACTACAAGGTAACAAATAATCACTCAATCAAAGAATCACAGAATGTTCACAATTGGGAAGGGACCTCAGTCATTATCTAGTGTAACATTTTCCTAAAAAAAAAAATCCCCTATATATCATATCTGTGAAGTCCCTTTGTAATAAGCTTCTGTAATTACCATATCATGTATGTATAGTTATTTGCATGTATGCCCAATTAGATTGTGAGTTTCTTGAGGGCAGGGACTATGGTTTTGCCTTTCTTTGTATCTTTAGTACTTAGCACAATACCTGGAATATAGAAACACTTAAATGCTTACTGACTGACTATATATCTAGTCTTTGCTTGAAGATCTGTAATGAGAAAGAACCTCTTGGGGCAGCCCCTTCTAACTTGAGATCATTCTAATTAATACACAGTTTTTTTTCTTCAATCAAGATGAAATTTACCTCTTTTTACCTTCTCCCTATTGATGCTAGTTCTGTTCTTTGGGGGTCAGATTGCCTACTATTCTAATCACACATGAAGGTTTGTTCTTTGCCAGACACAATCTGAGGATTTTGAACATGGAAAAGTTCAAATCTCACTTCACAAGAAAATAAGACTTTTAATTTGACTTACTTTTCTCTGGTTTATTCACATGTAAATACAATTATAAGTGGGATTTAAAGCATTTCCTTTGTTCGTATACTAATAAATCTAATTATGATGCACTTACGTTGCCATATAAAGCACCTTAGATGAGTTCAAATTAATCTCACTAATATCTTTCCAATATAGCAGCTTCTCAGTAGTGCCACTAAAGGTATGCTTATTGTAGCTAAAGATTTTATGAAGTTATTTTAGATTTTATTGTTTTATTTATAAATGTCTACATTCTAAAAGAATGGCTATGGTATAAATATAAAACTCTTTAGTGCCAATTTTGAAAGAAAACTGAAAAAGTTCCACTATGTTCTTAGGTCTAGCCTTCTCTTACTGTGTTCCAAAGAAATATTTTCTAGAGGGCAATACAGCTATACTCAGTTTAACTCTACAAACCAGTGAGAGAAAGATCAAGGGTCCTAAAGGTCCTAATCAAAAGATTAATTAAAAAAACTTTATATTTGACTTTAGAGTTTCCCCTTACTTCTATCCCTTACTCAAAGATAGAATAACTTTCTGAATTATGTGGCTTTTTCTAAGATCTCTTATTTACACGGCCAGTTGGCCTGAGGACATGATGGTTGTGACAGTTTTTAATTAACCAGTTTCTAATGTGATCTGAGGAATCTAGCAATCTACTTCTCTTTTCACTAAGAAATATTCATTTTCACATAGGTTTATTACCATCAGATTTCTTCTTCCTCTTCCTCTTTTTCTTCCCCTTCCTCTTCTCCTTCTTCTTCTTCTCCTCCTCCTCCTCCTTCTTCCTCTTCTTTTTTGATATAATTACCATAGAAATGGCCCTGAGACAGTCACTATCATGCTTACTTAACAACAACAACAATTATTTTATCTACAATGGTCTGCAGAACATTAAATTCAAGAATAATAGTATGATAGTGACTGTTTCAATAGTTGAGAACTAGAGAAAGGAATAAGAAAAATGAATGTAAAGATGACTCTATTGTAGTCAAAGGGAGGAAGTAGATTACTGGATGTTCTCAGATCACATTAGAAACTAGTTAAAAACTTGCAGAGATACTTTTGGAACATGCAGGGATAATTTCATCAATAAAAATAAAGACCAAAAAATAGGCATACTCCATGGGATTTGTTTAATGTAATTGGAATTAGTTTACCTCTGGATAGAGCCTATGAAATGGCCAAGATCAAAGAGTTGAGTCCCAAGGCCCTTTATAGGTGACATACATTTAAACTCAATCAAAAATATGTTGACAAGAATTGGTCAAATGGATAAATGATTTTCTTTGAGATAAAAATAGAGTAGATTTTTGATGGCCATTCAGGGCCAGATCACTGACACTAGAAATTACATAAGGACTATCCTTAAAGAGCCCAGATTTATTGATCAGTACAGATTACATGAAGAGGAAAAGGTAGAAACAGTGTAATGCTTCATTATAGGTTGCAAAAATTTAGTACCTACCAAGTAAATACCCAGCAAGACACAACTTGGTGCCTAAAAATTATATACTAAGAGCTTAATGTCTTTCATAAATTAATGGACAATAAATCATCATGCTTCAAATAGACTTCAAAATATCCTTGATAATTCATCCAATAAATTACTGAAACTGGACCATTATCACAGATAGAATTGTTGGCCACAATGACTCAGATACAACATTCATCTATAAAAATTTAAGAATAACATTTCAATGGCAAACCTCTCTAGTATCTTTGCTAAGAAAATCCCAAATGGGGTCATGAAGAATTTGGACAAAGCTGAAAATGACTGAACAAGAAGAAGTATACTCTCCATTGTTTGAAAACACTGAAAACCATACAGCTTAAGAATTTAGATAAATTGGAATGTCCATTTTCAGTTATTATTTAAGTCAATTAATTTATCACCATCAACAAATAATTATTAAGCTCCTACTATGTGCCAGGCATTATGCAAACTTGATGACTTCTATTTCCATGTTTTGTGATATCTATGTAATCTCCAATTTTTGAAATCAGAAGCTAAGAATTATGTTGAATAATTAATTATATTTGATAATTTAATGATAAACATTATGATAGTCATAAAAGATATAGAATGCTCACAGTTCATAGTTGCATAAAGATTAAACTATTTCATTTCTAAATTAATCAGTGCACTTTCCCAAACTGTGTATTAGAAAGTATGGTGGAATAAATCTCTCCTCTGTAGATTTGCATGGGTGGGAAAATTTGCTTCCCTTAAATAGAAGAGGAGAAGAAGCCAGTGGAAGACTAATTTTCATTTCACTTCAGAAGCTATGTAATTGTTCCATGGAAAGAGATGGGAGAACTGGAGTAAATCAACAGAAGGGTCAAATTAAAAAAACAAGCACACAAACAACAACAAAACCAATAGGGAAAAGCTAGGTGGCACAGTGCATAAAACACCAGCCCTGGATTCAGGAGGACCTGAGTTCAAATCCAGCACCAGACACTTGACACTTACTAGCTGTGTGACCCCGGGCAAGTAACAACCCTCATTGCCCCACAGAACAAAACAAAAATGTAATTGGGAAATGTTTAGCAAAATAAATAAAAAGAATAATATTTCAAATAGATTTCTCCATTCCAAAAACTCATAATCTCTAAACTACATGGGATGAAATGCTTTTAAAATATTATAACCTAGGAGAATATATCAAACTATGTAAGAATGGGATTAGATACAATATGATTCCCTTTTTTCTTGTCTGTCACTGGAAATGTCTCAAAGTTGTTTATATCAGTGAGCCTATGGAAGATTACCTTACAACTTAATGTTCACTCTTTTTTTTTTAGTCATGTCTGACTTTTCATGACCCCATTTTCAGTTTTCTTAACAAAGATACTAGAGTGTTTTGCCATTTCTTTTTCCAGCTCATTTTATAAGTGAAGAAACTAAGGAAAAGAGAGTTAAGTGATTAGTACAGGATTACCCAGCTAAAAAGTATCTTAGGCCAGATTTGAACTCAGGAAGATGAGTCTTCCAGACTCCAGTCCTGGTACTCTGTCCACTGTAACACTTGGCTGCCCTACAATTTTATCTGTTGTTGTTGAGTTTTTTCAGTCATGTCTAACTATCCATGACCCCATTTGGGGGGTTTCCTTAGCAAAGATATAAGACTATATATATATATATATATGTATATGTATATATATATATAAGACTATATATATATGTATAATGATATCTTTAGTAGTTGATCTTCAAAGTTGTTGTATCAAATGTTATAATGCATTTGCAGCACTTATTATTTTTATTGTTATCTGAGAAATGCTGACACTAACTCATGTGATTTGAGAGAACTTTGATTTCCCCTCTGTTCTTTAGTTGTTTTATTTAATAATTTTCAACAATTAAATATTCAAAATGATCCAATAATGAAGAAAGAATTTGCTTCTATATTATCTTATTGGTGCCTTCTTATCACAGTATGAGAAACTCCATAGTAAGCAACTTTGATTAGCTGTTAATGGATCAAGCCCAGTCAGATTCATGTCCTGTCTCATTGTTAACATTTTCTCTAACTCCAGATAGATAAACCATGGGCAAACATTAACCTATGGATCTCTGGCCTTTATCTCATTCATCTTTTAAAGATAGTAGTGTTGTTTTAGAAATAAGAATGGAAATGCAGAGCAATGGAATGACCTCCAATTCACTTACTGGAAATTTGCTTTCTCTAACTACTACTTTTAATTGTTCTTTTCCCTCAATTTATTTCAAATGAAAGTGATTTTACTCTGAAAAGAAATAGAAAGTATTATTAATCTAATCTTTATAGTACCTTTACAGAATAAGCATCATTGTTATAATGGTTAAACTTCTTATCAAACCTCCTTACCTGGCTGTAGTAACACTAACTGACTTATCAACCATGCCCAGGAAGCTCAGCATTGACATAACCTCATCAGCCTTAGTACTCTACCTCATCATCACTCTCTGCCTCTCTGATTGGAGGGTGGGGTCATGAAATCTAACTCTCCTTTTAAAGAGAGAGAGCTCAGCTTAGACATCCCCTTATTTCTCACCTGGTTGCACTAACTTGGGACTTCTCTGATCAACTTCATCACTCTTTTCCTTCCCCCAGTCCTTTACAGTTTCCTTTTGTGTGTTTCCCCCCATTAGATTGTAAGCTCACTTAGGGTAGGGTTTATCTTTCTTTTTCTTACTATTTACATCCTCAGAGCTTAGCACAGTGCCTGGCACATAGAAGGTATTTAATAAATGTTTATTGACTGTTAACACAGGCATGGCTATCTTGGCCCCTAGTCTATCACAAGGTCCAATGTAGTTTACCTCAGTTTTTTTTTTTTTTTAATGTGAAGTTACCGAACCACAGAGTAAGATGGAATTAACATCAACAAACAAGGCATCTTCAAAAAAAATAGATACTGAGTTTTATAAATTGTATATTCAGTGGGGCTTGAAACACTGTTAGCACAATGAATGATCTGGGTCCTGAAGCTGAGAAAATCAATTTTATTTAAACTCCAGCAAATAGTCTCTCCCTTGCTCTCCTAAGCTAACAAATCACATTGACCCTCTCCTTAAAATAACAAGTATTTGGATAGAACTATTGTTTAGTTTCAGGTTTATTACCTTGGCAGGATGATGCACCATCCATTAAAAATGGGAGTGTTAGGGCTGTCTCCCCAAAACTGGCCCCGCTAAGTAGCTAAGGCTTCCTTTGCACTAATGACAGCTTCGCTATGGATGAGGCATTTCTTTTTGCTATCAAAGGTGAATGGAAAGGATCAGCAGCTACCCTGGAAGAATAAATGTATTATCCCATGGACCCCCATTACTTACTCCACAGAGAGCCTACATTACCATAGGAATAAATCGTTTGTTGTTTCTTTAAGGCCTTTGCTTTTATTTGATATTACTCATTTTAACTCCTTATTTGCTTTGTGGATAGCTCTAGCATTTTCCAAGGAGAGGAAAAGAAATCAATTTTCCTTGGTTTCACTGACACAAGCCTCAGCAAACCAAAAGGCAGATTCTTCTTCTCCCCCGCCCCCCCCCCTCTGCTTTTTTGTTTTAACTAAAACATCCATTTCTGTGCCACAACTGAGTGAAACTGCTGAGTTGGCCAAGGCAGTAAATTGAACTGGTCCTTTTACCTCTAGAAAATATTAAAGTATCCTTCTGCCACTGAGCTGGCACACATTGCTGGCTCAAGTGCTACCACTGACGGGAAGGAAAGGAAATGCATTATCACTCCTGTGCTGTCCTTATTACCAGGGGGGTGTTCACTATGAACTATGGTATTCAGAAAAGCCAGGCTAGGAGGGAGGGGGGTTAGGGGAAAAGGAAAGACATGGAGATGCTTTAAAATTTTCTTTTAGAGAGACTGACTAAAATTTTGGAGACCTTATAAGAGTTAGGGAATGCAACATGCATACAAAAACAACTGCTTTTTTTTTTTTTAAAGAGGCAAGTTAAGTAACCACATCCTTTATTCGTCAGGTACAGTGTGGAAAGCAACAGACTTGGCCGCTTCAAGTAGCTATATCAAGTCAATTCTAGTGGATCTGAAACTGGTCACAATAAAATCTTCTCCATCCTAAACCTAAAGATGTATATGTTATACCCAGGAAGATCTTAAGGAGATCAGTTTCTTTAGACTTTTCCTCTTTCCAGTTTGGGGACACCATTTTCATGGTGTCCCTCCTTTCCTGATTGTGCATTTTAAAAATGTCATTTGAAACAAGCCACTAATCAATCTATGCCTGGAATTATAGCAATAAAATGGCTAAGGGTGTAAGAGCTTACTAATTGTTCAAAGTGCTTTACATTTATTATTCTCTTGATTTCCAAGCAAATAATGGATATAAAGTTTTGTTGACCCTTATAAATGGAGAATTGGGAAGAGCAGTGGTGAAATGATTTGCTAAGAGGCACTTCTAGCTCATGGTGCTATGATCTGGCCCCATCTCCTTCCCCATTCTTGCTTAGCCAACCTGGTTACATATGGTGTGAGCCGGAACTAAAAGAAGGTGTAATCATTTTTATCTGTATCTTCACAGTCTGTTTACAATTCTGATTCTATTGTGCAGCATATTGGATAAGCAGATCCCTGATGAATTCAAAGTCGGTAAGTTAGTTCCCGGATCTGTAGCAGGCTCTTGTTAATAAGGTTAAATTCTTGCAGGTTAGTCATCCTTCCCATTTCTGTCCTCTACCTAGTCTACAATGAGCTTTCTAATTCTGTTCAGAATCATTACCTCTTTGGCAACAGAGATGTAAAGAAAAATTAAAATCACAAAAATTTAATACTTGAGATAGTATAACTTTCCAAAAAGTTAGTACATCAAAAATTCAAATATGAAGTTAATATTCTACCTGTTGATACAGATGCTGTTTTCCCTACAAAAACCAAAATGCTTCCCTAAAAGTTTTAAGTAATCATTGAGATAATCAGCCATCATTGCTGTGAAATTTTATCAAAGAAAGTGTACTCTATCCTTGACTTCTATGGTGTGGGCCCATTTTGTCAATCAGATAAAATTTCCAAGACTCGTTCCTAGAGGCATGAGTGGCTAACTTGATCTTTCTGCACTGCAAAAGATTTTGTGCTACAAATCATTTTTCATAAAAGCTCTTTATGGTGTGTGCTGGTGAGAACTCCAGGCAGAGTCTTTGTGAAAAAGAGCTTCAAGGTTGTTTTCTTTCCTTGGTTGCCTCAATATGAAATGAAAATTCCTTGTAATCCTGACAAACCAACAGAACATTAAAGGAAGAGGCAAAAACTGACACGGGGGAAATAAGCACCCTGACACATAAAGGTGTTATTCCTAACGAACAGCCAGGCAATCAAAAAAATGGGGCCTGTGGTCAGGAGCTGAAAACTCTGATCTGGAAACACTGAATTTATCTTGCCTTAAACTTAAAATGGCTTTTGAATCTATAGGAAGTTCCTGATTTTCCTGTAGAAAGCAAAGTGCAAGTATCCAAGGATTCTACCCCAAATGCCAAATGCTTGCCAAACCAGCCCCTTCATTTCTTCTGTCAGAGGTCAGCTTTCCAAAGAGCCCCACTAAGACTCAAACCAACATGAAGAGGCTTTGCTCTGAGAAAGCACTAGGTGGTGCCCCTTTTCTATCTCTGTGATAGAGCTAGATTTCCCAAGAGAGGTGCTCCTGGGAAGCTCAGCAAGCCCCAGGCATAGACAGTGGGGCTCTCCTTGTCTAGTAGGATGGCTGGGAGCAAACATGGTATTCTGTTGCTTCTTTAGAATTTTATGGATCCATCCCTTTTCAGCTAGGAATTACCAGCAGTTTGTGGGGGGAGAAGTTATTAAGAACAAGGAGGGAGCCCCAAAGATTGTATAGTTCACAAAAGGCAAAGTTAAATTCTGATCTAAAATAATAAAAGAAGATAAACAAAACACCCGAGTCTCTGTAAATCTGTATCACTATGAAAATCTTATTGCAATGTGTTTTCCAACATGAACTGCTGCTAGCTCATGAAGATAATTCAGTTAACATGTTAATTTTATTATTTTGTTTCCATCATCTCTGCTCAAGATGCCCGAGAAAATGAAGCTTACGCTTAAATTTCAGCTTCTCTCTAGCCTTAAATAATTCTTTGTAGTGTGGAGTATGGGCAAATGCTAAGATTCTGCATGCCTTGACTTGGCCTTCAGTACCCCCTGTTTGAAGGTGGATTTATACCATTGGGTTTATTCTTTTTTTTTTTTTTAAAATCTTGTTAGGCACGCTTAACAGATGTTGCTTTGTGTTGCTAGAAGCACAGATAACTGGTTAAGGGACGTTTTCCAGGGTAGCTTATCCCGGCACTATGCCCATCAGTTCTGATTTAGACAGTAGATCCATTTAGAAAGTTTTTGTTCTAGTAGAGGTCTAGTGGACAGCAAGCGGAGATAATCGTGACATTGAAACAAATGAAGAGAAAAAAAGAACAAATCTATCACTTTCTAATGAAAACATCTGAGCTGCCCGCCCATTCATTATCTAGTCCCTGAAATTTGGCTGGATTGAAGCCCTTTCTTGAATATGTTAATTTGGGTTGGAGGGCTGTCAAGAAAGAGTTTCTCCAAGTCCCAGTGCAGCCTCTCCCAGCAAAACCTGAATCCTATTTCACTGGTTAGAATCTAGATTGCTATTTGGAAAATTAAATCTATTACTTGCTTTAAAAAATTCAAATGGGAAGAAGAAGCTTAATATAAAACCGAAAGAATGATTCCCAGCTCAAGGTGCCCCGTCATATGGTCACGACATGTGGCAGGTTGACTGCTCATTAATTCTATTTATATCAGTATGATAATCCACCCCACTGAGTACACATGTGTTAAAATATTCATAAATTAATGTTTAGTATGAGCAGATATACATTAAATGCCAAAAGAAGATCATTATTTAAGGACAAAACTAGGTCACAATCAAACAAACATACCCCATTTTACAGGAAGTCCGGCATGTTATATATTATCAAGCTCACATTAAGTGTCTTTCATTTCGAGTTCATCATCACACATGTTTAGCTTTGATTTGTTAACTGTGCAAAAGACATTTCTTTTGCTAAAAGAAATAGATTTGGAAAAAGAAAGATGTTCTGTTATCTCAACTAATAAGAATGCAGTAGAAATAAAATATCAAAATTGAAGGGAACCTTCTGCCCTCCAAACACTGTAAATGTATCATTAGCAAAAAGGCTTGAACCCTACCACAGATGCAAATGAAATCACTTGTAGTTTTATGAAAATATAGACCAAGGTAATAAATCAAATGAATTGTTGATGAACTATGCTGTAGCTTGGTGATTTTAAATGTATTGCCTTTATTTGGACATAAATAACCACGGATATATACATTTAGGAGACTTTTTAATTGTGAAAAGTTCATGACTCAAATCCCTTTATAGACTAAAGCATGCTATGTCTGACAGCGGCGATCAAGTCCAAATGGAACTTGCTGAGTTACTATATTTTGAATTATTCAGTATCAAGGTGATTCAGCATCAAGATGAACATTTCTTAGATAAGCAGTTGGGGCAACAATAGACAAAGCTGAAAAGCCGGAATTCCTCACCTTACAAATGAGCCAAGGATGTTATTTTTATGTAAAATATATTTTATGACTTAACCATAACTGAAACTGCGTGCAATTTTTAGGATTATGAATTGAACAATGGGCTATGCTTCATGTGAAATGATAAGAATGGGTAAATGCTAAGCTAGGAGATACACACATATGTGATTTCTGACGCATTTCAGGAAAAAAAAGTTTTAAACTTTCCAAACTTTGATAATTATTGCATTGTTGCAAATGTGTATGTTGTTGTTATGCAGGAGGAAAAAAAGACAATGATGAAAAAAATGACAGTAGGAAACGTTTAAACCTCTGTCACTATCATTGCACTGGTTTTTAAGATAGCTACCAGAAACCATGTAAAGAATAAATGATTGTTTTGGAGAGAGACAGCCTTTCACATTAT
Organism: Dromiciops gliroides; assembly: GCF_019393635.1. Taxonomy (NCBI): domain Eukaryota; kingdom Metazoa; phylum Chordata; class Mammalia; order Microbiotheria; family Microbiotheriidae; genus Dromiciops; species Dromiciops gliroides. The sequence continues at coordinate 578,734,942 of NC_057862.1, forward strand.
AGAATCAATCCAGGGTTCACAGAAGCAATGAGCAAACAAGCATAGTAGCCTCTCATACACATGCTTTTAGGAAAACTTTCTGACTTTATGAGTCTTAGCAAAAATTTTGGAGGCAACAGCTATTTCTTCTTCTTACTAGGGTGTTAGACATAATTCACCCCAGGTTTTTAATCATGAAAAAAAATATGTAGCCTCCTCCCCACATTGTTTTTTTTCTTACAGACTTCTCTTACTTATCTACCTCTTAGTACCACCAACCCATTTTTATAATAAGGAATTTCAGAACATACATCTTTTACTAGACAAGGATTTGTTTATTCTTATATTCTCCTATTTAACCACTGTGACATGTTTTACATTTAACATTTTTTTAAAAATCCTGAGATATAGTTTTAAATAAACATCCGTAGTGCACACACACACATACACACACACACCCTCTCATTAAGCTTTCCTGAATAGTTGGATATGTACTTTCATGTAAATCTTGGCCTCAGTACAGAACTGCCGCCAATCATTTCATCTGAGATTTTGAACATATTGGAAGAACTAGAGCAGAGCTTTCTTTTATCCTGTCATTTTTTTTTCCCTTGGAAATGATGAGCATATGGCAACCACCCTCAACTGGATTCTCAACAACAGGAGGACCTGATTTCGATTCCTACATCCTGTCATCAGTGACTCCCATGATATTTTGCTCTTGCAAGGCTAAAGATGTGATTCGCATTTGCCATAAGGACAGAGCTTAATGCGATGCATTTTACCACAGGAGCCCTCCATCAGTTAATTATACATGATATAAATCACCACATGTATTTGTAGAGTAAGATGAATATGGCCAAGTCAAAGGAATGAAGAATCTTGCCAGCCTGTAAGAGTGTGAAGCCCCCAATGGAAGATTACCCCTTTGGAAACCCAATATGCTGGGGTAGGCTTTGTTGGATTAATCCCTCAGACGGCTTTATGTAACTTGAAACCTGGAGCTGTCCATCTTTAGCCAAAATTTCAGCCATAACTTCCTCAGCTTTCACCCAATCATTTAAATCAGCATTCACAATGCTTAACAAAGATCAAACCTTTCAGCAGACCACAGGGCTGCTCTTACCACCTGGGACTCCAGGAACATGTTTAATAAATATTTCATTTTGTTTTAACAGAAGACTCCTCCCCCCACCCCCCAACCTTACTCTCCCTATCTTTTTCTTTCCTGGGGAACCGAAGGATACCCCCAAGAAGCACATTCCTTTACTGTGGTCAGTTAGGTTTATAGCCTTAATAAAAGAATTCCCCTCTCTCTATGTACACCCCCCCCCATGTGTTAGGGAGTCTTGTTAAACTAGAGGAGTGATAGAAACACAAGATAGGTGCTTTGGGAAGATCAAAGTCTCACCTCAAGACAGCTCCGTAGGAATCTGGAGTTCTCTTTGAAAAGTGCTCAGTTTACAAAGTTAGAGGATATTAAATCCCAGGAAAAAAAAAAAAAAAGAGTCACGTTCAAATAATGTTTAAAGGTCTGACCGGTAGTTAATATGGGATCTACTTTAGCCACTCTTTGTGTATTATTCCTAATATCTATTCACAGCATACCTATAATAGCTCCAAAGGAGCCATTATGCTCAGAAGACATACGCCTATGATGGATCCTTAATACCTAAATACATTACCTACTCAGTAGGTATGTTTTAACCTCAATATCTTTGCTCAGGGGGAGGGGTGGGAAAATGGCCTGTAATTCTTTGGGAAAAAAAAAATAACCCCGCGGCTTGCCTGGGCCTTAGATGCCATCCCTCCCTCAGTAGGAACACTGGAGACTTTATGGTTTCACACAGGAGGAAGAACTAATGCCTCAATTCTTGCCTGACCTATGCTATCTCTCTTTCCCCTACTCAAGGGGCATTAGCATCCGCCATTTCCAGCCCACTTCAAGCCAACTGGTATTTGGGCTACATCTACTCCATACTTTGGTTACAAAAGCAGATCATTCTGAAAGGGCTCATATGTCTCCTATTAAGTCTGTCAATGCAAAAAAAAAAAAATCTCTAACCTTTTTTTTTTTTTTTTTGCTTACACTATAGCCATGGTTTAAAAATTTTGGGGATGGTGGTGGTGGTATTATGTTCTATGATTTCATTGGGATGGGAAATTCTTAGTCAATAGCTTGTCTGTAACTTACAGTTGTGTGTTGCTTGGGAAAGTGAGAAGTTAAGTGACTTGCCTGTGGTCATACAATTAATTCTTGTCAGATGCAGGATTTGTACTTAGATCTTCCCTGATGCCAAGGTTAGCTCTCTAACCACTATACCATGCTGGCCCTTGGTTTTAAAAAAAGTGTTGATTAATGTCAGGGAGGCATTACTCTGTCTGTTTGGCTATGATGATCATTTGGGTGATGAATGTTATTATCAGTTGTTTTTACGGGAACAAAGAATAAAAACTTTAGAGAACCATAAAAAACCTATATTTTCAGTATATAATGCAAAAGGTATCAGATATATGTTTTCTTTTTCTATCTATTATTATAAATATAATTTCTTTTATGTGCAGTTTTATAAAAGTTTCTCACAATAGAGGTCAGTTTGTTCAATGGTTCTCTGATAATTACCATCAGAGGATGTCTAACACAAGAAAACATAGGATAACCAAAGGTGGGGGTCACTGTCATGGAGAATGTCCATCACAGAGTCTAGATCAAAGAAGGGTTCCCCATAGATGATGATGTCCTCCAGATGCTCTTGTTTGTAGATGACATTATGCTGACTGCAGAGCTTCCTAATGAAATCCACAATCACTCAAAAGAGTTTGATCTAACAGGAAAAACCAAGTGGATGAAGAGTGACTGTTGTCCAGAGTAAAATATACAGAACAGGACATGTGTGTGCTTAGACATAGATCATACATATATACACTGTGTATGTATGGATGCATATATATGTGCATGTGATATATTTCAAAGATTATGTATATGCATATACATTCACATCTATATATCATCTATTTGTCTGTTTGTCTATCTTTTGAAACACAGTACACATGTGTAGATGGATTGTGAACTGAGTCAAAAACTGAAAAGAATGAAGAGATAAGGCTAGGATTAGATTGTGGTAAATTTTCAGTTTTCAATGATAAAAAGACATGTTTCTTGGACAGCAATAATATTTTGGTGACTATATGGCAACCAATCATAAAATACCATAGCAATCAAGGAAATTAAAATTATGATTTACCCAAAGGGCAATAGAAAGACAAATGGTAGGTATTTCTGTACAGAGATGGCAGGAAAAGGTATGATAAAAGATATCATCAGAGAGGTTATATTACTAGGAAAGGACATGGGGCAGTCATATAGTGAGAATAGTGGCTAGCTCCATGGGTGATCTTGGTATTGCAGTGGGTGGAGAATTTGGGAGAAGACCAGACAAAATAATAGTGATAGCTAGTATTTATATAGAACTTTAAGATTTGCAAAGCATTTTATAAATATTCTGTCATTCTAGTACTCATAGTTATAATGTAATCCTGCTTTAGACTCAAGTGTGAAGATCATTTTTCAGTGATATCTCGGAGTCTGATTTTTATTTCCTTTAAACTATTATCATCCACTCCCAAATGCATACATTCATATATGAAATAAAGCTATTTGTAGAAATTGGACTTAAGTAATAAATTTTACCTTCTAATCCATTTTCCTTTCTCTATTTGTGTGTGCCTGAGTATATGAGTAAAGATGCCTCAAAAAAAATACTGTATTTCTCAAAGTTTATTTGGAAAGCATAAATCACTGAGTATTATTCAAAAGAATCCTATCACTCAAAGGATCAAAATGTGAATTCATTTATTTCTGAGTCACAATTTCAAGTCTCACCTGTGTTAAAAATTTTCTCATTTTCTTTATTGACAAGCACAACCATTCAATTATTATCTAAATTGGGTGTGCTTCTTTTTCATTGAGCCACTAAATTTGAATCAATCTGAGATTCTAAGTTTTTGCTCATGGTGACCTCATCTCTAAAATGGGCCTAATGAGAGTCATAATGTGCCTATTTTACAGGGTTTCTGTGAGATTCAAACGGATAATTTATTTAAACACTTTGAAAGTTTTAACTATACAAGTATCACTTATAATTAATTAGAAGTCTATTATTAATAATAAAAGAGATGAATTAAAAAGGTGAAACTTGCATTTTAAAAGACACACCATAGAAGATAGATGCAAGGCAGTCAGTTAGGCTGAACAGAAAAAAAGTATGGCCCAGTCCTTTAAAAATAGTGATCAATAGTACAATGGTTGAAGTTGAGTTAATAATAAATAATATTTGCTATAATAGCTAATGTTTGTATGATGGTTACTATGTGCCAACTGTGGTGTTATGTGTTTAGAATTAAGTCCTTTGATCCTCACAATAACCTTGGAAGCAGGGTTGCTATTGTTCAACCTAGTTTACAGATAAGAAAACAGAGAAAAATACTGACTTTCCCAGAGTCCACACAATCTAATAAGTGTTTGAGGCCATAGTTGACTCAGGTCCCTCCTGATATCAGGCCCTAGCACTCTATCCACTGTGCCAATTATTTTAGATGTATTGGGAGAAGGATAGGATTTCTTCTTGGAGGGGATGGGGCAATAATAACAAACAAGAGAGAAAGAGTAGTATTCTTCAACTCCAATTTTGTTTCTGTTTTCTCTACAAAAGAGAAAATGGTGTCATGCTATCGTGGAGAGAGTTTTGGAACTGGCATCAGAAAACTTGGCATATAGTTCCTTTCTGTGCAATTCATTAGTATTTTCATTGTTTCCCTGGGGAAGAAAAATCAAGTAGTTTTTGTCCCTTTTCTAGGTTATCTTCCAAACTGAGATTACAGATTGTAAATGAGGACAAAATTTGAATTTAGCCTAGTGAGAAACAATTTTTGTGAATTTGTATTTGTATAAATGATGTTGGCATGCATGTTAGCTCTTCTAGCCTAAACTTCCTCATCTATAAAATAACAGGTTTGGAATACATAATCCCTAAGGTCCCTTCTAGCTCTAAAGTTTATGATCCCATAAGATACCCCTATATGTGTTGGATCTATACCAGACTGGGACACGGTAGATTCCTTGGTCACTCAAATTGGTAATGTAATCTAAAAGTCCAAGATCAGCTTTTCTCTAGTGGACCATCACCACTAGGACATATACCATATCAGAAAGAGGTAGATTGTAGAATTAGTCAATTTTGGGAGATTTTCCAGGACTGCTAGTTTTTATTAGATTATTATAATTTAGCTGAACAATTGTTTCAACTTTCTGTTCAGGGAGAGACCAGCGCAACAAAATACACTACTTTGCCCTTGAAGACCTTGTAATGCACTCATACTAAACAGACATTTCCTTTTTAGTCCACAGACCTGTCCTGTATGTTCTGAACAGCCTCTAGCTTATTGTGAACACTCAATAATATTAATAATTATTCAATCAATCAATCTACCACCTTTCATAAGCACTAAATTTCTTTCACACTATAAAAACACGGTTGACATTTCATCAAAATGCAAGAATCTTTTTGAGTAGTCATTTTATCTTTGATCTGAGTGTGTGTATATAAAAATGTGCGTGCATACCAATATCCTCTTTAAAGAGAGCCTGTTAATGTCAAAAAAGTGTTTATTCTGACTCTTGAAATTTTTCCTGACTTTACTTTCTTCCTTTTTATAATCTTCCATTTTCCCCCCTATAAGTAATGCCCCCAATGTCTTTGGAAGCAGTCATTAGGCAGTATGACTGCAGGATTCTGAGGATTAAGGTTTCTATTAAAATGTTATTTCAGTGAAACTCCAAAGCTTGGCTGTCACTGAAGAATACCTGTAGATAATTCCACCATCCCCTTTCACTCACAGGCTCACCTGTGTCTGCAGGTATATAAACATTCTCTATTCAGTTGCTACATTGTTTTTTTTTTTTTTTGACTTCTTTGAATGAAAAAATAGAACTTGACTTTTCCCTTTCCTTTTCTGCTCTGCAAGATTCAACCACACACTTTAGAAGGCAGGATAGGACCACAGAGCTAGAAGAGATGTCAGAGGTCATTTGAATCTAATTCCTTTACTTTACAGAGATGAGGAAACTGAGGTACAGAGAAGTTAAATGACTAGCTCAGGATGATACGGAGGTGAAGTATTGGCAAGAGAATTTGAATCCAGATCATCCTGCATTGAAAATCCAGTGTCCTATCTAGTTTTCATCTTGCTTCTCCATTCCCAATGGAAATGCTCATTTTTTTCCTCCATAATTTAAGCCAGTATGATTTTTGGCCCACATGTCTGAGGAATGCATCTGATTAAAAACTCAGCACTTATAGAGTAAAGGATAATTCTTGAGAAGATTGTAATTCTTTCTTTTTGCTTCCATTTAATTTCTATACTATGGGAAGTCCAAATGAAAATGACTTTTTTTGTAAAGAGGTACCCAGGAAGAAACCAAAAAACCAAACCCACTCATGTCCCTGTTACTTTGCTCTATAAAAAAGTCTATTTTCTACTTCTGTGTCAAACCTAGAGTTAAAAATTCTTGTGTCTCTCATCATCAGTGGGATGTATATTGTGGCCTGAATGTTAATGACAGCCAGTCACATTGAACCCCAATAACAGGACACACATGTAAGTCATGCAGATTTTTATATTTTAATGTAACTGAACTCAACAATGCCAGAGGTCATTTATACTACTTAAAACCAGGCAAATGAACATTTTCCTGAAACTCTTCATTTTATATATCATTCATCAAGCTTCTATAATAATAGCTAACAGTTTTAAGCTTGCAGTCACTATCACATTTTATCTTTATAATAATTCTGTGAGTTAGGTACTATTGTTCCTCCCATTTTATAGAGAAGGAAATCGAGGCTTAGGACTGTGAAGTTAACTATCCAGGATCACATGGGTAGTAAGTGTCTAAGGTAGAATTTTAATTCAGATCTTCTTGTCTCTAAGCTCCCTCCTATGTGTAAAGTACACTATACAACATTCTGGGGTTACAAAACCAAAAACAAACAGTCCCTTGTTCAAGGAATTTACATGCCACTAGGGGTATACAGCAAGCATACAGATCAGAAAACACAAAGTACATACAAATAAATTATGAGTAATTTCACAGTGGTGGGAGTAAGGGTGGTCTTCAGAAAGGAGTACGAACAACTAGGGGCTAGAGGAGTTGTTAGAAGAGGCCTAAAGTAGATGTGGCCTTTGAACCGAATTTTCAATAGGAGTTAGAGATTCAAAGAGGTGAAGGTGGAGGTGAGGAGGGAGAGCATATTAGGAATGGAGGAGATCAGTCCAAAGACATGAAGTTGGAGATAGACTGTGTTGTATGGTATAGTCCCCATGGGTGGGACTCCATCCAATTGCTCCCTGAGTTGGAGTAGCTCAGTCATCCCAACTTGCACTTATGCTGATAGGTTGAGGTAGTTTTCCAAAGGGGTTACATCTCTAGAGGTACACCCCAGTGTATGTAGGTAGAAGTATACATCTATTACTTACAAGCCATACTAGTGTGGTTCCTATTTAATCATCAGCTAAGATGAGACTCCTAATTCTTAAATATGAAACATTTATTAAGACGAAGGTAATGAAAAATTCATGCCTCTGACTCTAACCCTCTGATTCTAACCTTCCAACTCCAACTCTAATCCTAAATGGCTCTGAATCTATACATAAATTTGCGTCACAGAGTATCTGTGTGGAACAGTGCACACAGACATAGTTATAGTGAGACACTTTAGTAGGGTAATCCATGTGTCTGGAAAACTCACAGTTTTGGACTATAGTCCTTGCTGTCCTTTATTTCTTTATAGAATAGTTCAGAAAACATATATCCTACTGGATAGAACTGCTCCTCTTCAGAGCTTCTCTATCTTCTTCTAGACAAAGCCATTTCCCTGCTATCCTTAAACCACTGATGTAGTATTAAGCTCTTTTAGCAAACAGGTAGCTAGGTAGCACAGGGCATAGAGCACTGGATCTTGAGTCAGTAACATCTAGCCTCAGACTTTATTAGCAATATGACCCTGGGAAGTCACTTACCCCTGTGTCAAACTCATTTTTCTCAACTGTAAAAATGGAATAAGAATAGCATCAACCTCATCAGGTTGTTGTGAGGACCAAGTGAAATAATATGTATAAAGTGTTTTGCAAACATTAAAGGGCTGTACTATTGCTAGCTATTATTAGAATCATTATTTTTCATTGATATAGGGAATTCTCAATGAGGAAAGTCCTACCAATAGATCTGAAACTTATTGTTTTAGAGAGTTACTTGGGGCACTGAGAAGTCGTTACTTTTGTTGACATATCAGTGGATATGTGTCAGAGGCAGATCTTGAACCAGGTTTTTCCTGACTCTGAAGTTAGTTTTCTATCAAGTATTCAATGGTTACATAGCTACTTCACTTATATTATATAATATATAATATATTATATGATATCTATACACACGCTAAACACACATGTGCACACATGTGTTACATGTACACACATGTAAACGTGTGTCAATTTATAGGTATAAACATTGTGATGTGCCATGGCTAATATACAGATATACATATCTGCATATATGTATAAGTATATACATATATATATACACACTTATATAGAATATATTCATATATGTCATATGCCAATTTGATTTAGCGGGCCCTGTTCCCCGAATATATAAAATTGCCATGATTTCCTATGTTTTTTAGAAGCACAGAGGTCAAAATACTAAGTGAAGGGGCAGCTAGATGGCGCAGTGGATAGAGCACCGGCCCTGGAGTCAGGAGTTCCTGAGTTCAAATCCGGCCTCAGACACTTAATACTTAACTAGCTGTGTGACCCTGGGCAAGTCACTTAACCCCAATTGCCTCACTAAAAAACAAAAAAACAAAAAAACAAAATACTAAGTGAACTTACTACAAAGATTTACAGATATATTTGTCATGCATTAAAATGACTCCCATTTGTTACTCAAGTTTTCTTTTTTATTCATTTTACTTATTTGGAGGTTATGGTGAATCTTCTGGGGGTTTTGCTTGGTTTCTATCAGCTAGACTTTGTAGTTTGTGCTGTACTTTGTAATTTTCTCAGCACAATAAAATGTCGTTTTGAGCACTGCTAACCTAGATTTATATTGAAAATACTTGCAATACTTTTATATACAGTGAGTTTAATACTTGTATGTGAAAGTAAATTGATTGCAGGCAATTCTGTGCTTGAGTACCCTGGAGTAAAGGAATTACTGTAGCAACCCTTGGGACCTCCTGTTCTCAGAAAGGGTGTCTGCACATTCAGATACCGACCGATGTGGGAAACAACCAAGGATTGTTAAGTTCTGATCAGAAATTATAAAAACATTTTTTAATTCCTGAAATTATTTTTGAGGGAAAAGAAGAAGCTTGAGAGGACACTTATGTTTAATGTTTTTAATTTGGTAAAATGAGCTGCAGGAAATTGTGTCTACTTTGAAATGAGTAGATGAATATCTTTTAAGGACAGATTAAATTCCCAAATCATGCAATTTGTGGGGTGTGGGGGTTTGGAAGTGATGGGTTGGATTAGTGAATAAATGGCAGAGTAACCAGAGAGTATTACAGCAATGGGCAGAGTGGCAAATGGAAATAGCCCAGTCTGAATGCTAGAGAGAGGAGAGAAAATAAAAGGGCAGCTAGGTGGCACAGTGGATAAAGCACCGGCCATGGATTCATGAGGACCTGAGTTCAAATCCAGCCTCAGACACTTGACACTTACTAGCTGTGTGACCCTGAGCAAGTCACTTAACCCTCATTGCCCCACAAAACAAAAACAAAAAGAAAGAGAGAGAGAGAGAGAGAAAGAGAGAGAGAGAGAGAGAAGAGAGAGAGAGAGAGAGAGAGAGAGAGAGAGAGAGAGAGAGAAGGAAGAGGAAGAGAATAATGTGAATCAAGTCTGAAGTGCTAGGTTAGAGCTAGATTGTGATGGGCTTCAAAAGATCACCCGAAGGGTTTTTATTTTATCTTAGAAGAAATAGGAGCTCCAGAAGATGTTGAATTATTTAGAAAAAATACAAAAAGTTTTATGTTTTCGCTGGAAATAAAAAACAACAATAACATTTCACCATTGATTTTCAAAGGGTACTGGCCACATACCTCCCACCCCACAAACTGATACTCAGTGGTGGGAATTCTGAACATATACTTACATAGGTTTGCAGCCTTTGTGGGACCAAAGACTGGTTCAAGAAAGGAGCCCTTGAGGCTCAGGTTGGAATCCATCTGAGCTGGGGTTCAAGCCCTGGCTCTACTACTGACTAACTATGAGCAAGTCATTTATCTTAGGGCCTCAGTTTCCTTACTTGTAATAATGGATAATAATTCTACGTCTGGGAGACAATGTGGCACAGTAGATAGAAGGCTGGCTTAGAAACAAGACAACTCAGATTTAAGTCCAACATCTGATATAGGCTAGCTAGGTGACTCTGAGCAAGTTAGTGAGTTTCTTGGTCCCAGGCAACTCTCTACCTGAAAAATGAATAGATTGATCAGCATCAATCTTATTATCTTAGAATCTCAGCTTAGAAAGGTCCAAAGACTTTCTAAGCTGGGAGTTCTTTATGCAAATGATAACAGAGGATCTCTCCTTTCCCATACCCTCGCCCCCCATGTTTATACATATATAGATGTATATATATATGTAAATACATGTGTACATATATACGTAAGCTTTACTCATAATAACCCTATGGGGTAAGTGAGGAGCCCTTGTAAACTGGAAAGTACTATAGAAATATGTTATTATTACTACTATTAATAATAAATGCTGTTCCCACAGTTTGTAGGGTTAAACCAATCTCATAGCAGCCACTCTTCCACAATTGGGATGAATTCTAATGAATAAAAAAGGATTGTTGTTGAATAATAATGATATTTAGGGCTCTCCAGATTAAATTCTTTTTTTTTTTTTTTTTTTTTTTTTTTTAGTGAGGCAATTGGGGTTAAGTGACTTGCCCAGGGTCCCACAGCTAGTAAGTGTTAAGTGTCTGAGGCCGGATTTGAACTCAGGACCTCCTGACTCCAAGGCCGGTGCTCTATCCACTGCGCCACCTAGCTGCCCTCTCCAGATTAAATTCAAGTATTTGATGTAGAAATTAGGGAGAATATAAAAAAATAGGCATTTCCTGCAACACCCCCCCCCCAAAAAAAAAGCTTCAGGAAATGAGGAGCACTCAAACCATGCAGAGTTGTTTGAGTTCATGCATAAGGGTAACATTGTCCCCTTACCATTTATACTTAGTTATTTCAATTGTGGTACTTTTAAATGTCAGAATTACACTACATAATATATAATAAATATAAAGTAATATAAAAATTATACTACATTATTATACATTTGCCATGGAGTATAGATTCAAACCTATGAAGGAAATGATACAAATGGGGGTAATGACAACCCACTAGAAAGAAATTGGTTGAGTTAATGTTGTTTCTTCACTTGGGTCTGACTTTTGATAAGTTGCTTGTGCTCTCCATGCCTGTCTTCCTATTTATTAAATGGAGGTTGTATTTGCTCCTTGTCTTTTGTAGGGGTAATAACAACAAGCGGTTAACAAGTTTACTAAAAAAAACAGGTTGTTGAAGTCATCAGATAAATGTTTTGTACTATATAAATATGGCCCAGAATGTGGGATTGGAATGCTTTGGATCTGCCATTGTTTCTAGAGATCAGCTTTTGATAAATGAAGTTGAATCTGGAAAAGAATAAGTCTTAACCACAGTCACAAAGCTAGTTAATGACTGTATTAAATTAGGACTAAGGTCCTTCTCACATCTGTCTCGTAGGATTCTTCTCTTTCTCTAAGACATCATTAAAAATAGTATCATATTTACATGAAGGCATTCCTGATCCCCTCTGCTACAGGGGTCTCCCTTTCAAAGTACCTTAAATGTAACTCCTTTGTATTTGTTCTCCTTATATTGATTTTATATATATATATATATATATATATATATATATATATGTGTGTGTGTGTGTGTGTGTGTGTGTGTGTGTGTGTGTGTGTGTGAGACACACATTGTCCCAAAAATCTTAGTACAGTTTTATGTTATTAAAACTTAAACCTGCATAAAAACTTTCACACACTCTGTACATATTTATGAGGAGAACCCTCTATTTCTTCTCTATTTAGTCCAGGCAGGTACAGGTTAATTTTAGGGCTCTAGGACTATTTATTTCAATTAGTTAATAGGATATTGAAAATATCTATGACATCTTGCTATCCATTTAGGATTATTACCAAACTTGGATCTCTGCTCTCTTAGGCCAATATTGAATGTACTGGTACATGCATTCTGACCATTTGCCCTATGAACTAATGCAACTTTTTGCTGCATTAGTTGTTGTCTGTTCGTCCCAAGAATGCATTATATAGATTGCAGTGCATTTAGAATGCAGCTGTCAGGGTCATGACTCACACTGAGATTAATCATTAGGCCCAGGTGAGCTTTGGAATCACTTTGACTACCCATTACATCTTGGGGAGATTAGAAGATGTTGCTTTTCACTTGCAAGGATTAGGTTAGCACCTACTTACTTCCAAGACATGCACTGACTGCTTCTTTTGGTATTATCAGGTCACAGGAGATGGCAGGTGTTCTTCATGAGCTTTGCCTTCAAGAATTAAGTCATGTTGAAGCTTTCTGACATTAGGTTGAATGATACGTATGTAGTATACACTATATGTAGTAAGAAAGGGTATGATGTATTATATGGCAATTATAAATATTTATGTTATACATTTATGGCTGTTTTAATAAATGTAATAGATAAGCATATACTTTCAGTTTTCAAACATCCCTTTAGAAGTGATTATTCTACTACAAAAAGTTAAAGATTATACACGAATCCTGAAAGTTGCTAAGAAAGCCCTGTCATATTTGTGCATCCCATCTTTATTTCCTGAAACGTCCTTATCCCTGTTCACATTGTTCCTCTTTGTAATTCAGTGCATATCTAGCATGAAGTGAAGGTTGCTAGAGAGAAGCTTTGCTAGCGCTACCCGTTAGATTGTGAGCATGAACCTGGAACATTAACAAAGATGACATTTTCCAACCGAAGCCTGCAACACAAATTCGGCTAACAGAAACGAACAACCACAGGGGGAAAAAAAAAACCAACTCTATTACTTTCTGAGCACAAAGGGAATAAAGTTTAATGTAATGTAAGGCAGGATAGGAAAGTGGAAGGTGCTGGGCTTGGACTAAGGGCGATTTCAGGTTGGATCTTGACATTGTCATTTACCAGCTGTGTTACCATGGGTAAGTCACTCAGTTATTCTGAGCTTCAGTCTTCTGCATCTGTGTAAATGGGCAGGGGGAGTGATCACATTATGCAATCTACCTCACAGGGTTATTATGAGGAAAGTTTTTTATATATCTGAAAGGGCTAAGTACATGTGGATTATCATTAACAATAACAAACAGAGGAGAGAGAAAGTGGGGCAGAAGAAAGAACTCTACATCTGTCAGTTAGTCAATTGGTGAGCATTAAGAGACTACTGTGCACCTAGCACTGTGCTAAGTGCTGAGGATGGGAAAAGAGATTTGCAATCAGGTAATCTAGATTTGAATTCTGGCTTTGCCATGTATTCTTGGTGTGACCTTGGGCAAATCACTTTAGCTACTGGGCCTCGTTGGTTGACAGTATTAGAGTCAAAAGGTTATGGTGACATAAGGAGCCAACGCAATGCCAAAGATGAACAGTTTAACATTAATCAAATGACCATTAAAGAAGTTTGATAAGTTAAAAAAAATTAAGTAATTTTAAAAAAGAAAGAAAAAAATCAGAGGTGAGAGAAAAATACTTGAAGAAGGAGAATGTAGATATTTCTCATCATCTTTATGGGTTCAAGAAGTCCAACACAATGAAAAAGCACTTGGACCAAATTGGAAACAGAAGGCTATTTTGCCATTAGTACAATATAACACAATGGGTTTATGTCCAAGTAGGAAAATGAAATAATGGCTTCTATGCAAAACCAGAAAGGATTGGGGCCAGATAAGCTCAACAATTGTTGACTGAGATGCATCACAGTAAGACATAAATGCCTAGCAAAGCACTTTATTAGCTTCTTCTCAGATACAAGCCTGATTCTACTTCTCTTTGCAGAAGAAATCACATATCTACTGCCAGTGACCCTTCCAAATATAAGCCAATTAAATATATATGTGTGTATAAACACATAAATATACACATTATATATAAGAATAAGAATATGCTTTATATGTATATGCTGGAAATAAAGTATTCTTTGCTTATATGCTCATATCACAAAAACAGCCATAAATACTTAGAGGAAAATATATTAGTTGAAGAGCAAAAAGGGGGTGACAAAGAGGCCCAAGGCTGTGAAGAGCAAAATATTATCGATTTAATGATTACTAATTAAGTTATGCATGAAAGCCATAATAATTTTATTGTCTTTTTATTGATTATAACAAAACCCATGACTCAGTTACACACTCATGGCTTACTCATGTACTGGAAATATATTATATACAGCCAAATATATAGTGAGAACACTAGAGTTGTTGATGTTAATATGGAAAATTGTTTTCTATTTAAAACAGGCCATCAACTGAATAATGTTAAGAAAAAAAAACTTACAAAATGTGATGTTTTAAAAATAAAGAGTTTATTATTGTTCTCCCTAAGCTTAAATCCATTATTTCCCTTAAATAAAACTAATTATGGGGGCAGCTAGGTGGCACAGTGGATAGAGCAATGGCCCTGGATTCAGGAGGAACTGAGTTCAAATCCAACCTCAGACACTTAACACTTACTAGCTGTGTTGACTCTGAGCAAGTCACTTAACCCCAATTGCCTCACAAAAAAAAAAAATGAAAAAACAAAAACAAAGACAAAAAAACTAATTATGGCTTCTGAATTAAATACCTGTACCAAAACATCTTATTAGTGGCTAGGTGGATATGGATGGGAGCAAGCTATAAATTCTATTGAAAAACGCATTAAACAGCTTCTTCATCCCATAGAATCTTTCTATGACAACATGAAATATCATTTGTACTCAGTAATTATAAAATTTTTTATATTACACCAAAGGAAGATACAAATTGAAGGCTGTGAGCTTGAATGTGGAGGGCACATTAAAACAATAGATGAAGACAATACCCACAAAATCCCTGGTTTCCTCCAGCAAGACACATGGAGTATAAAGCTGTCAAAGGGAAGACTGTGACTGAATATGTTAAGAGACCTACTAGCTTCTTGAAATTATAACGTAAGGGATATATTTAAAGCTACCACCACTTTTGCAATACAATTTTAGTCTTTACTTTTTTTTTTTTTTTTTTTTGCAGGGCAGTTGGTCATACAGCTAGTAAGTGTCAAGTATCTGAGGTAGGATTTGAACTCAGGTCTTCCTGAGTCCAGGGATGATGCTTTATCCATTGTGCCACCTAGCTGCCCCCTTAGTCTTTACTTTGGAAACTATAAACCTAACCCCATGCTTTTACAATAGTTTCAAAATGAGGTTGTTTTTCCTTCCCCTTTCTTTATCTCCCACCACTCAGAAAGCCTCCCCCATTATGTGCTCCTTCACTCTGGATAGAGTAGGATAAAGAGATGGCCCTTCTCCCTGCCAAGGCCAACCTCTTTACAATGCAACCATGCTTATTGACTGGCTGGCCGATTGACTTCACAGAGCAAAAGTTTTGATAATGGATACGTGCCATTGGATTTGTCAAATGTCAGTCATCTAGAAGTCACCTAGCATTTTTATCCAAAGTGGTTTGCTTCAGGAGAGAGTCTATGAAATTGGTGAGATACAAAGGGCCTTGCATGGGTGATATCTGAATAAAACCATCGATAAGACATCAAGAAAGAAGCATCAAACAAATGGCTTAGTCTTGCAGATTTGTTTATAAAAAGGGAGGCATTTTCAGTGACAATTCAGGATTAGCACATTGCCATCAGAAAAAAAAAACTATCCTAATTAATGCAAATAATTTAAGGAAATGATGGAAACTATACAAAACAGAATTGAAGTCTATGAAAATTTGGGGCCTACTGAAAACCTAGCAAGATTTATGACTAGAAGTATACATGAGAAGTTTACTCTCCTTCACTGACTCACAGACAACACATTCCTACTACTAGTGCTACAGACCTCAAAATGTCCTTGAGAACTCAACCAATAAACTGTGTTAGAATCAAACTTTCATAAACTGTGGCCCACAATCTCCTGCACATAAAAAAGATCTAAAAATATTTGTGAACAATATTTTAATATATATTACCCTGACAAAAACAATCTCTAAGTTACATGGAAAGAAAACTTTTAATGGATAAAAACAGACTTAACAGAAGAAATAAAAATCAAATAAAAAAAGGAAGAGGTAAGCATCATCTTATCCAATACTTGTCCCCATTGCTAGTTAAGGATTCTGCTGAGGAGCCTATAGAAGGTGAACCTACATCCTAATAGGATTATAATATTTCATATAATCCCTTCATCAGTACGCTCAGTAGGAGTAACTGAATGAGTCTGTTTCTCTGGGCTAGGCCAAACTCAAGGTAGTCCCCTGTTAGTTTAGGTTTAATATCAGAACAAAATGAGACACTTATAGGTTATGCAGTAGTTAACTAAAAGAGATTTACATCGCCATATCAGGAAATATATTCAATGAGGATAAATCACTTGATTCACTTGACTAATTTGCTTGAGATGCTCTAGCCAAACATCAGAGTGCCCCTGAACCTTCTCAAGGCTGCTTTGTACACAGGTGGCAAGGAACTGGGGTCTGATTCTTTAGTCTTCTGAACCAACCAAATTTCAGTATCTTTTAAGGAAAAACTAGCCTATCTTGCTTGAGGGGAGGAGTTAAGATATTGCTCCCATCACATTGGTGAAATCCACATTCCAAAGGTTGGAGCCTGAGGATAGGGAGTGAGAGTTGTATTCCATTCTTCCATATGATTTTTTTTTTACTCCACTTTATACAAACAACCATCACTGTCACCAGGCTTTATAAAGATGAAAAATAATATTATATCTACTTTGAAGGAGTGTATATTTGACTTGACTTTTAGCTCCTTAAAGTGGGGCACTGTTTCCAGGTTACAGTATCCCAAGCTTCAGAAGTCCCAGGTGGTATGATTTAAGGAGAATCAGGTTCTTCACTCGCCTGGCCTGTTCTCTGGTCCGTAGATGACCCCAGACCAACTTGCTAATCAACCAGCTTTTTGTGTTGTGGTTTTCAGCTCCTTTGAGCCTGTGCCCCTCCCCAACCTGGGCCACTGCTACTCAAGCTTATCTCCTGGTTCCCAGCAAGGGTGAAAAACCCAAGTTCTGGCTCAGCACCAGCACAGACCCCTGTAGTCTCCCCCCAACCCAGGGCTCAGCCCTCTCACCAGACCATGAGCTTAGTTCCAGACAATACTGGTGCTTCAGCTGATTCAGAAGCTCTGGGGGTCTCCTTCTCTGGTGAGGCCTTCCTGGGACTGGATCTGTGTCAGGGTGACTGTGGGGTTGGGCTTGACTCCTGTATCAGCATAGCAGCTCACTCCTCTGACCTTCCAAGCCGTTCTTGGTTAGAAGATGATTTCAGCACATTCTTCTGTGGGTTTTGCTGCTCCAGGCATTGTCCTATGGCATTATTTGGATGTTTTTTGGAGAGATTGTGTCATGAGT
This sequence comes from Dromiciops gliroides, assembly GCF_019393635.1. Taxonomy (NCBI): domain Eukaryota; kingdom Metazoa; phylum Chordata; class Mammalia; order Microbiotheria; family Microbiotheriidae; genus Dromiciops; species Dromiciops gliroides. The sequence continues at coordinate 578,752,637 of NC_057862.1, forward strand.
TCGAGAGTTTACTGCCTTTCCTCTACCATCTTTGCTCAGGAGTTTGTATTTGAAATATAATAAGCAGAAATAAGTATAATGTAATATATAATATGATAGTAGGCAAAAAAAACTTTAGACAAATATCTCAAGTTATTTGAAGAGGTAGGAATCCAAATACTTAGAAAAAAATATAGATCTTATTATACAAAACACAATTGAAAAATAAATCATTAGATAGATAGGTCTACCTATATGCCTACTTTCTCATTGCTACAAAATATGAGAATATTTTATGTATGCATCAAGGACATTCATAATAAAGGAAAGCTGAAAAGGGATCAGACAAACTTTTTTCAAATGATATTTTTCAAAAGACTATAGTTACAAAGTTAACTGTAAGATGATAATTGTAGACAATTTTTTCAAAAATGATTCAATCGAGCAAAATTGTACCTTAAAGCTCTTCTCCAAATAGAATCTCCCACTCATATATCAAAATCATACCTGATTTCTCAAAAGATATAACAAAAGAGATAAATTTGTCTACCCACTGATGATTAATAGAGACATATAAAAGAGGATGTCATATGTATGCCAAAAAACTCCTGTCCTGGACACTGTCCAGTATGAAGTCCAAATGAAAGTAGAGTTAACTCTAGCTGGTTAGGTCCTACAAATGCTACTCTTTTCTGAAGATATTGTGCGGATTACATCAAGCTCTAGAATGTTGCATTCTCCTAAAGAAGATCTATAATCCTTCAAAAGATTTCAACCTAACTATCCACAGAGACCAAAACTATGAATAAAGAATTTCCTTTTGTCCAGGCTATGACAAGCCATCAGGAAATATACTGATCGCTGAGGATGAAAAGACAGGCAAAACAAATAGTCCCTGCTCTCAGGGTGCTCACAGTCTAATAGAGGAAATGACTTACAAATAACTATATATAAACAATTTATAATACAATTTGGGGGTAGTCTCAGAGACAAGACCCTAAGATTAAGGAGGACTGGGAAAGGCATCTTGCAGAAGGTGAGATTTCAGTTGAGACTTGAAGGAAGTCTGAGAAGCTAGGAGTCACAGTTGAGAAGAAAGAATATTCCGTGCGTGGGGGATAGCCAGTGGAAATGTTCAAGAAACAGTAAGAAGGCCAGTGTCATTTGATAAAAAAATATGTGGTGGGGAGTAAAGTGTAAGAAGACTGAAAAGGTAGGAAGGAGCCCGGCTCTTTTTTTTTTTTTTGGTGAGGCAATTGGGATTAAGTGACTTGCCCAGGATCACACAGCTAGTAAGTGTTAAGTGTCTGAGGCCGGATTTGAACTCAGGTACTCCTGAATCCAGGGCTGGTACTTTATCCACTGCGCCACCTAGCCGCCCCGAGCTCGGCTTTTAAAATACAAACTGAGGGATTTATATTTGATCCTGGAGGTGAGACGGAACCACTGGAATTTTTGAATGTGTGTATGTGTGTGTGTGTGTGTGGGGGGGGGGGGGGAGCATGAGGTGATGGGGGCCAGTTCAAGAGAGTCAGCAAAAAAAGGAGTGTGTATGAAAGATGTGATAAAGGTAGAAATGCCTGAACTTGACAACTGATTGGATGCAGGTGGTGAAAGCATTGAGGATGATGCCTAGGTTGTAAGTCTTGGTTACCAGGAGAATGGTGGTATGCTGAACACTATTATAGAAGTTAAGAAGAGGGGAGAGATTGTGGGAAAGTTAATGAGTTCAGTTTTGGACATGTTGATTTAAGATGCCCTGGGACATGGTCAGCTAGGTGGCTCAATGGGTAGAGCACTGGGTCTGGAGTCAGGAAGACCTGAAGTCAAAACCGACCTCAGACACTTACTAGCTCTGTGACCCTGACCAAGTCCCTGAAGCTCTGTTTGCTTTAATCCACTGGAGAAGGAAATGGCAAACCATGCCAGTATCTTTGCCAAGAAAACCTCATGGATAGCATTGGCATACTATAGTCTAGAAGAGTTGGACATGACTGAATGATTGAACAACAACAACAACAACAACAGAACATCTAGTTGTAGATATCTAGTAGGCAGTTAAAGATGCAAGACTGAAAGTCAAGAGAGAAGTTAGGGTTGGACAAGTAGATTGGAGAGTCATCTACATAGAGATAATAATTGAAACCATGGCTTCTGATAAGATCACCAAGAGAAAGAGCATGGAGAGGGGCAGTGAGGTGGTGCAGTGAGGTGGTGCAGTGGATAAAGCACCAGCCCTGGATTCAGGAGGACCTGAGTTCAGATCCAGCCTCAGACACTTGACACTTACTAGCTGTATGACCCTGGGCAAGTCACTTAACCCTCATTGCCCACAAAAAAGAAAAAAGAAAGAGCATGGAGGAAGCAGAGAAGAGGGAACCCACTAACCCAGAACTAGGGTGGAGACATAATCCCAAAAAGGATACTAGGGAGTAATTAGATAGGTAGGTGGAGAGCCAGGGGATGACAGTGTCACAGAAAATAAGGGACAAGAGGCTATTCAGCAGGATGGGGTCATCAACAGTGGCATAAGCTTTAAAAAGGTAAAGGAGATTGAAGGCTGAGAAAGGCTCTCTGACTTAGCAGAAAAAAAAAAAAGATTGTTGAAAATACCAGAGAGAGAAGTTTCAGTTGTGTAACAGAATCAGAAAACAGAATCCAAGAAGTTGAAGAGGAGTAGGTGTGGCAGAAATGGAGGCAATAGGAGTACCATCTCACAGGCCTCTATGCTGAGACCTCTTTTCTTCTCACTGTGCTATTTCTCTTGGTGATCTAGAGTTCAGGGATTCTATGAACATCTCTATGCTGATGATTCCACGTTCTACTTATCCAGCCCTAACTTCTTTCTGGTATTTTCAACTGATGTTCTAGTATCCATTTTTAAGTTCAACATTTTCATACAAAAATCCTTCTCTTTTCCCCAAATCCTTCCTTTTCGCTAATTCAAGTCTCTCCTCACTCCAGTCCATTTTCCACTCAGCTGTCAAATTAATCTTCCTACGGTGCAGATGTGTCACCTTCCTCACCCCATTCAGTCACTTCCAATGCCTCCCAGGATTAAATATAAAATCTTGTGTCTAGCATTCAAAGCCCTCCACAATTTAGCCTCTTTGTACCTTTCCAGGCTTCTTCTACCTGGCTCTTCCTCTATAATCTTTGATCCAGTGAGAGTGACCTTCTCATTGTTCCTCACATAAATTACTCCATCTCCTGACTGTGGAAATTTTCACAGGCTGTTCAGCATGCCTGAAATACTTTCACTCCTCATCCTCACTTCCTGCCATCCCTGGCTTACTTCAAGTCTCAGCTAAAATCTCACCTTTTACAAGAAGCCTTTCCTAATTTTCCTTAATGGCCGTGTCTTCTCCCTCTAGATGATCCCCAGTTCATCTTGTTTATACTTAGTTGCTTGTGTGTTGTTGCCCTATTAGACTGTCAGTTCTTTGAGAGCTGGAACTGTCTTTTGACTGTCTGTATTCTCATTGCATAGCACAGTGACTGCCATATAGATGCTCAATAAATGCTCATTGACTGACTGCCTATTCTAGTATTCACACTATAGTTTATCTACTTACATACAAATATATGTACGTATGTTCATGTGTGTATATATGTTTGTATGTGTGTGTGTATATGTGTGTGTCTACACACACATATAAGATCTTGCTGGGGTCTACTCATACACACTCATAATATCCAGTTCTTAAATTTTTCATTGTGAAAATGTATACCTCAGAAATTGGCAAACATTATAAATTAGGGCTTTTTTTGCAGATTGCTGATTTTCCTGATTTTCTAGACTTAAGAAAGTGATACAGCAAACATTAGTAATGTAGATTAAGCTTAAAAGTGTCTTGTGTGTAGGGGTCAGCTAGGTGGCATAGTGGATAAAGCACCAGCCCTAGATTCAGGAGAACCTGAGTTCAAATCTGACCTCAGACACTTGACACTTACTAGCTGTGTGTTCCTGGGCAAGTCAGCTAACACTCATTGCCTCACAAAAAAACCACAATGACAAACAACAAAACAAAAACAAAATGTCTTGTGTATATACTTTTTCCAGTCATTTTTTTTAACCAGCATACCACTACATTTAAATATGTATATGTACAATATATACACATAGAGATACACATATGCTCTATATACATACACATGTTTGTATGTACATATAACCACCTGTATGTGCTTGTGTATAGAGATAGGTAGATGATAGATAGATATAGATAGATGATCGATTGATACATAGATAGATAGATATTGACTTAAGCCTCCAACCTGAATGCAATTTTGGATTATGTGCTGGTTTGGTTTCTACATATCACTGTTTTGCACCTTCAAACAGATAACCAAGAACTGAATCTGGAGAAAAGGTTGAGAACCAGTGAAATTGAAGTTACTCTCCTCTCAAATTGGAGCCACATTTCTGGCCATTCAAAGGTCAGTTTAATTATTTGAACAGGGTTGGAAAAAAAAGAGCGATTAGTGCTTCTGCATCCAATTCTCATTGCTCAGCTATACTCGGATATGAGAATCTTGCCTGGTAGAGAGGAATAGAGTATTCATTGGTACTTAGTCATAGTGATCATAGAGATTGACTATTATTTGTATATAATATTATCTTACCAAAGGCCAATATTATTTTTCATAGTTTTAGTTATAGAGGTTAGCATAGTCCTTTGTACATAGTAATTATTCTATAAATTTCTGTTTATTTGAATTGAATTGAATTGGAATATGAGATAAGGTTACAATAAGTCATCTTGGTATGCCTGAAAGAACATCAGAACCATGGAAATTTGAAACATTTGAAGCAGTTTCAGCTTTGTCTTTAATTTCTCTATGATATTTAACTTCTTGTTCTTATTTCCCCCGTTTCTTGCATGGGAAGAGAAGCAGCATGGTATAGTGGAAGAAATGCTGGACCTGCCTCAGTTTTCTTGTCTGTAAAGTGAGGATAATACCTTTTAGTAGTTGTTTATCAGTTGTGTCCAACTCTTTGTGAACCCATTTGAGGTTTTACTGGAGTGGTTTGTCATTTTCTTCTTTAGCTCATTTTACAGCTGAGGAAACTGAGGCAAAGAGAGTTAAGTGACTTGCCCAGGGTCTTGCATCTAGTAAGTATCTGAGGCTAGATTTGAATTCAGGAAGATGAATCTTCCCATCTCCAGGTCTAGTTCTATCCACTAAGCTACCCAGCTACTTTATAGGGCTGTTTTCAAGATGAAATATATAAACATGTATAAAGTACTTTGGAAACTTTTAAAATGTCATTTATTATTAGTAGTATCTAATATATTTAGAGGACTAGGGCAAATCTACTGGGATAATATATATATATATATATATGTATATATATATGTATATATGGTCATCCTTTAAAATCAGTGAAAGCCTTATTCAAAAATCAGATATGACCTTTAAGCATGTATATTTGTTGAATATGTATGAGGATTTCTATTGTGTATGGTTCTTACCTTTTCCATTGGATTGCAAACTTTCTAAGGTCAGAAAATGTTGCTTGTTTCTTTCTCTCTTTCTCTCTGTTTCTGTGTCTGTCTCTCTCTGTCTTGATCTCAGACTGTCTCTGTCTCTCTGTGTCTCTCTCTCTATCTTTTTCTCTTTTTTTTCTCTGTGTGTGTCCCTCTTCCTAGAGTAACAGTTTCCATTTAAAATATCTTCCCTACATGTTGAATGACTAGTTAGAGGAAATTGGGGTTACAATTTCATTGTCAACAAAACATTTATGTCTCTTTGATGGGAGTGTTGTCTAATAACTGCCCAATTCTGAAGAAGATGAACAGTGGTTCTGTGTGATTATACCCCCACCTAGACTTTAGAACACTCACAGACATAACTATCTCCACCATGCTAACTGTGGGGAAAAGTAGGTTTTTATTGGCTACTGAGTCAAAATCAGATGTGTTTTCTTTTTCTTTTTTGGTGGGGCAATGAGGGTTAAGTGACTTGCCCAGGGTCACACAGCTAGTGTCAAGTGTCTGAGGCTGGATTTGAACTCAGGGCCTCCTGAATCCAGGGCCAGCGCTGTATCCACTGTGCCACCTAGCTGCCCCCAGATGTGTTTTCAGAAGGGCAGTCAAGGCTCTTTCTTCCTTTCATGCCTGGTTGGTTCAGGTGAGGAATACGTCTTATAAGACTTTGTGTAGAGATAGGTCTTAGTACCACCCCCACCCCTACCCCACCCTGGGCCAATATGCGTCCCTTGAATATGTGTCTCTGTTTCTTCTTCTGTTTGTCCTTTTCTTTACTCTTAGGTGAAGGAGGACAGGACTGGGTTGCAACCTTGCAAACCTTTAAAAGTTAGGCAAGGTAGCCATAGAAACTCATCCATTGGCTATGCTGCATTCAAAAATGAACTTGTGGAGAATACTTTGCAGCAATTACTTTAAACTTGATCCCACTCTCCCCAAAGATAAAGGCAACATGGCAGGGGTGTGTCCCTAAGTTTTGGGGAAACAGTTTGTCTTTCTGTTCTTTCTATGTCTCTCAGTAAACAGCCCCCTGTAAAAGCTAATTGGTATTTATCCAGTGATATTGATATTAAACAGTGGAGGATATTAATGATATAATGGAGAAATTAACTGTAGTGGGCTATTGAAATTGGGGGGAGGGGCAGCTAGGTGGCACAGTGGATAAAGCAATAGCTCTGGATTCAGGAGGAACTGAGTTCAAATCTGGCCTCAGACACTTGACACTTACTAGCTGTGTGACCCTGGTCAAGTCACTTAAGCCCAATTGCATCACCATAAAAAAAAGTTATTGGGGGAACACAGTAGAGTAGGGGCTCAAGCCAATCACATAAGAGGAAATCTCACTGTCTTCTCCTCCCTGAGGGGAAAAAATAGGCATAGGTGAGTCCTCTGGGGATTCTACTCATTGTTCTGAGTGGGAGTTGAGTGCACATATGGATTATTTCTCATGACAATGGACTGAGAACTCTGGCTCTCATCTAATTAATTTGAATCTAAGGAACATAAAGCAAAGGCCAATTTCCTGTAAAGAGGGAGTAGCTTCAATGTTCCTATTGTCTCACTGCAAGCCTCTATTTCCAATAAAGAGGGGCTTGGAAGTGACAATTTCACATAGATTTAGTAAGGGAAAAAACTAAAAGCTATAGAAAAGAAACAGAGAAGATTTAAAAGGATTTCTGGACATCTACCAGTTTCTGAAAAGTAACAAGTTAATCAATTAAGTTAAAATGAACCATTTGTATTGTTTCCTTTGAAACTGGGTTGATTAGGAGACAGGGGGGAAACAGAGAACTAAACAAAGCATAATAAGATTTTGCTTAACCCAAATAATCTGATAGCTTTTTTGAAACATTCTACCAAACTCTGCCAGGCCCTTCCATCCTTACTTTGCAAATTCTTGGTTTATTACTCTTAAATGCCATTTATGGTATTTACAAATGGGGTATACATGATTAAAAGCAGATCTTAAAATTAAAAAAGAAAAAACAACAAATTTATATCTTGGTTGAAGAACTGTCCTAGTAAATTTCAGATTGTCTATACAGAGTTGTAGCGAGGTGAAACAAGCTCATCAGGTACAATAGTTATTGGCTTGATTCTCCATCGTTTTGAAGAGCACAGTCAAATTGGGGAATGGAAAGGAAGGAGGAGAAATTACAGGGAATGAGGGATTCTCAAATCCAGGTGAGTCATCACTGATACTCTAAACCCAAGGATGTTTCCCTCTCTCATGCCTTGAATGATCTCTTTCCTCTATAAGGGGCTAAAAGTCTAGCTAGTCTGTCTAAAATATTTAATGAGTGGTCGCCAATAAATTAGAAGCTTTAGTAAGAGTATTTAAGTATTTATTAAAGAGCATTAAGGTCTAATGATCAGAGAGAAAGGTAAAAATCTAACTATATCTAAGAGACCCCATCATCCGACCTACCATGGCGAGGTCAGGAACAAAAAAAGGACCCAATACCCCCTGTGAAACTGGGAACATCCCATCCATACACACACATAGCTCCAAGCTAATTGGCTGGTAGCTTTGATAGACAGTACCCACGAGCAAACATCACTTCCTGATGCCAAGGAAAAGCCACATGGCTTGCCCTCAGACGCCTTCTCTTCATGGTGGAGCTTTCCTACAGTAACTCTCCAGCAGGTGGCATCACTCCAATCATTACACCTCGCTTCTGCCTCCTGTAATCCATAGCTCTCTTCAAGGCTGAGATCAGGTGCCACCATCCACTTCAGGCCTTTCCTATTTCCTCCAAGTTGTTAGTGTTTCCTTATTCTAAAATTACTTCATATTTATTTTGCACATGCTTTATAGTTACATATCTATGATATATGCAACAAATCTTACCAACATTCAGCTTTTCTCAGTACATAGATGTGAAATGTATGTTTATTAGCATCAAACATTTATTGAGGGTATATATTTCCCATAGAAGTATTTCACAGACATTACTACTATACAACTCATTCCTTGAGCTAAATTGAGAATCTATAGCTATTTTGGGGAATATGAGACAGATAATTGAGAGTATATTGATCTGAAAGTTACAATTTTTCTCCTATCATGTTTACTGTCTAAGCATATGTAATGTAGTGGGTAGAAAACTGGCCTTGGATTTAGGAAAATCTGGGTTCAAATCCTGCCTCAGATACTTACTAGCTAGGTGACTCTGGGCAAATCACTTAAATTCTGTCTTCCAGTTTTGTGAACTATGAAATGGGGATAATAATAGCACCTATCTCTCAGAGTTTTTGTGAGGATAAAATGAAATACTTAGCACAGTGCCTGGCTCATAGAAGGAGCTTAATAAATTCATTATCTCCTTTTAAGTAGAGAACATAGAACATCTCCCTCTTTTCTTCCTTCTTCTTTCCCTCCTTTCCTTCCTCCCTTCCCTAAGTAAATCACTTAACTACCCAATATTCCAGGAAATTCTCTAAGACTCTGTCTCAGGGCAGGTTCTGATCTTTACTGGTAGAAGGAATTTCCTTGCAAGAAGTTCCCTATGCCAGGCCAATGCACTCACAAGTCCTATCCAGAAAATATGCCCAATCCACTTTATGACTGCTTTACAACTGTGTGATGTGTAGGTTAGTTTCCCATCCACTATACTGAGAATAAACTTACTTGCTCCTAGCAATATTTTCAATCCATTCAAATCTCCTTTGGCTGGTTTTTATATAGTGGTAATGGTAGTCATGGTGAGTTTAAGAAGAAAAAAAATGGTAGTAAATGAAAATAAAAACGTGTAGCATTTTTAGTAGGTTAAATAATAATTCACACTTAAAAAATAACTAAGGAATATTATTTACTGATATGCTACCAACCTAAGATTTTTATTTTTATTTTTTATCTAGTGTTAAAAGGATCAAAGGAAAGTCCACATGGGACTAGTAGACTCCCCTTGGAGTCCAAAAGACTTAAGTCCTGTCTCAAGTCTTTCTTTTGACATATGCTAATTGTGTGACCATGCATTGTATGCCTAGGCCTAGAGTCAGGAAGATTTGAGTTCAAATTTGACCTCTCACTTATTAGCTGTGTGACCCTGGGCAAGTAGCTTAATCCCTGCCTATGTCAGTTACCTCAACTGTAAAATGGTAATAATAACAGTGCCTACCTCCCAGAGATATTGTAGGATAAAATGAGGTAATGTTTGTAAAGCTCATAGCACAGTGCCTAGCACCTAATGGGCACATATGGGCACACATATAAATGCTTGTTCCCTTCCCTTCCTTTCCCCCAAGGATAAGTCATTTAACCTCTCAGTGCCCCAGGCAACTAGGTTCCAGATAGGTTGCCAATACATAGTGGGAGAAAATGTTTTCGTTTTAGTGCTTTCTTATAGGACTGAAGTAACAGAATCAGACAAAGATAGGAGAATCAACTAATTTGATAGTTCTCAGTCTTTTTCAAGTGTGTGTGGGGGGACCCTTAACTAAAATACTCCGAGTAGGTAAAATCTCTTAAAATAAGATTTTTACACCAAATAACATAAAGCTGATTATACATGCATATGCATAAGTTAATTTTAAATTCAGAATCTGACAATATTAGAAGCAACCTACTTAGTGAAAAGTGTCAAAAACCATTTTCTAACTGGGAACAACAATATTGGATGCCAAGTCTCACCTTGTTGGATGCTTCAGTGATTTTCTTTTTCCTCATTACTTGTAGCAACCAGCATTTGGGAGCATCATTTCAATTCATCATATTTCCATTTTTACAAGTAGATAGTTTTATTTGACCACTTTAGCATTATTTTGACTTTTCATTAGATATTATAATTTTAATATTTCATTTGAAATGGTTTTTGAAAAGTTGGAATCAACATCCAATGCCTATCAGAAACACTACAAGTAAACCAAAATTGGAAAACATCATGCTCATCAATCAAACTTCAAACATTTATTAAGTACCTTCTGTATGCCAGGCACTGAGTGGTGAATTGGGGTTAAAATGGGAAAAGACAACATATACAGATATAAGACTGTATAAAATACATGTGATAAGTAGGCAAGGTAATTTGTCACTATCAGCTTGGGGGATCAGGAAAGATCTCATGAGTTGTGTTTTGTAGGAAACTAGGGATTTGTGCTTCATGTGCATTTTGGTACTAGAAATGGGTGTGTAGGTGTTGGTTTCATTGTGAGGGAAGCATAGTTATTATCACTATTGTGATCTTATGTAGTCATGTTTTCCAGTTCTATCCAATTATCCATAAGGGAACGGTACAAAAACATTTACAAGAAAAAAATTCCTGAGTAAAATGGACTCAGATTTTTTTACTATAGTCTGAGTCAAAACTGACAGTCAATTGATTATCCAAAATATCACTGGACAAACATAATAATAGAATGAAGACCAATAAGAAACCGTCGTTTTAGTCACACGACCAGTTTAAATAATGCTTTAATGGTTCCCTGCAAAAGAAGCCGATTTTCTATGATGGGCTAAGATAATTAGGCACATATTTTCTGTGATGGGCTTAGACATGTATATAGATTTGCTGTGGATGACTGGCCACCATGATAGTTTTTTTTCTTAACAAAATCCTTTCACAGGAGCCCAGAATTCCATGGCACAATCTAGGAAGTGCTGAATTAATCAATCAACAAGTAATTACTGAAAGCCTACAACCCAAAATGAGGACAAGATAACAGTATTTGTCCTGGAAGGCATTTATGACCTAATTGGGAAGAAAACATTAATACCAAGGAAACAATAGTATAATACTCTAGCACTAAAAAGTAAGATATTGACTATAAATATAGTATAAATCTAGAAAAGGTAAATATTTTCATGAATGGTGTAAAGAATTAGTTGTTATTTGAGGTTTATATGACCCCATCTTTTGGCTAGAATTAAAAAAAAAAAACCTTGGTGCACGTACTGGTCTGGGGCTTCACAAACCGCATGGTGCTCCACCCACTGGTTGTAGCTGTCGCCATGGTGCTGGCACTTCACATCACCACCACTCGCCTATGCCTACATGGGCCTGGCAAAATTATAATGATTGGAAGCCCAGTGAGGGCATAACTGCACATAACTGTGCGGCCAGCCAATTGGCTGGGGACTATGTGTGGTCAGCTTGGGGTCTGCTGGGAAGAAGGGAGGTTTTTCACCATTCTAGCTTAAAGCTGGAAGGCGACAGGATGGTGCTGTGTGTTCTCAGCTGATTCCTGGGCGGTGGTGTTGTTCAGGTTGTATAATTTCCCTTTCCCCATTTTATTTCCTTTCCCTCAATCCTGCTGATACTGTTTGTGTTTTTTCAAGTTCGTTTTTGTTAAATAAATCCTGCTCTGTTTTGAGGGACGCTGTCCGTCTCCTTCCTTGCCCCAGTATTGTGGCGAGCCGCTTAGCTAACACTCCCCAATTAAAAATTGGTCCCTACAATGGTAATGGTCAGAGATTTCTTGAGACTTGAATTATGGTTAGGGTTTTGATAACTGTAAGTGAAAAAACAACTTGGGTATTTAGACTATTATTGTTATTGTTGTTTTTCAGGTGTTTCAATCATGTCTGACTCTTGGTTGACACCATTTGGCAGTTATTTGGCAAAGATTCTGGAATGGTTTGCTATTTCCTTCTCTAGCTCATTTTAGAGATGAGGAAACTGAGCTCAACAGGGTTAAGTGACTTAGATCTTCCTGACTTCGTCCCAGTGCTATATCCACTGCACAGTAAAAGGGACTAGTTTGACTCTAGATGAGGGTGTGTGGTTGATATTAGTAGGGAACAGATTTGGATTAGGTAAACCCTGGCCAGATCACCAAAGCAGTCCTTGAAATTCATAAAAAGGAGTTTGGGGCGGGATTATACAAAAGACAGAATTTCTAGAGAAAAAGTATAAATCTAGTAGCAAATACAATAGAACCCTTCTATAACACTATTGTTGGGATCAGGACTAATACTTCCTTTATAGGCTAATTATGTCATATTAGCTCTTTATTATATATAGCAACAGTATTTTGGGAGACATGTTTTGACCCATGATATTTCCAAATCCATGGATAATCCTTTAATACTCTATTAAATATTGGGCACTTGGTCGTTAATGAGTTCTTTGCAGGTGGATAACGATTATGTTGAATGTTTGGGAATTGTAATAGGTATTAGAAATAATTGTCATATAGGGTAATATGGCTGCACAATAGAATCCAAAGAATTGAAAATGAGTATCACACAGAAGGTAAAGGGAAGCTACAAGGTGGAAGGAGAGCAGGTTGTGATGTATAATGAATGAGTCTCTTTGAAGGATATGAATAAGTGATTTTATCAAAGAAATGCATGAATAGCAATAACAACAACAAAAAAAATGTACTTGTCACCTGGTAAAGGTGAGGTGGATATCCTGAATGTTCTGTTGGCATCCTTGTGATGTCAGGAGAAAGTGAGGAATGATTTTAGAATATTGGGTTAAACCTCTGTTGTGAACTTCTGGGAGAACATAGTGTAGATAGTTAAGCAAGGATGGTAATTTGCATCTTTGGAAGGAAAGTCCAAATCAATGAGATCACAAATCCACTTGAGTATTTTAAGTGCATTTAAATAGTGCATTGGAAGGAGCATGGGATTTGGAGTCAGGAAGACCTGAGTTCAGTATTTGTCTTAGACACTGTCAGCTTCAGTTTTTTTATTTGTAAAATAGATTTGTTTAGAGGATCAAATGAAATAACATATATAAAGTACTTTATAAGTCTTAAAACACTATGTAAATGATAGTTCTTAGCTATAATTAACCTCAATTTAATATTTTCCCAAAATAGCTTAATTCTTGGAGTCAACGATCTTGTTTACCTCTAGAACTTAGTCCCTGATTTACTTTTTTTTTTTTTTTTTTTTTTAGTGAGGCAATTGGGGTTAAGTGACTTGCCCAGGGTCACACAGCTAGTAAGTGTTAAATGTCTGAGGCCGGACCTGAACTCAGGTATTCCCGACTCCAGGGTCTGTGCTCTATCCACTGTGCCATCTAGCTGCCCCCCTGATTTACTTTTAATAATGATATGCCCTGGCATGTTTCTAACTTTACAGTCTGCTGTAAAAAGATTTTTATCACATATATTAACCATCCTTTTGAGAATTGTCACAAGTAAATTATTTGATGTTAGGTAAGTCTGCTGATTGAAAGCTCTGATACTACAGTGTTTCCATATATATATATATTTTTTTCAATTTTATGAGATGACTAAAACCTGGAGACAAAATCATACTTGTATGCTTGACTTTCTGACCAAAAACAGTAGGCAAACACCTCCCAGAAATTCACTGGGGCAGGAACAATTTGGGTTTGGATCCAAGATACACAAACTGGACTGGCCATTTTGACTGCCTTGACCGGTAATTGTAAAAAGTCAAGTAAGTCAAGTGGTGTGTATAAGCCCAGCCAACAGTGAGTTGAAATGTGGATAGAGAGAGCTATGAAATGTGGATAGAGAGAGAGAGCTCATGGATGTGATTCTTTAAAGTAAAAAATAAGTTAGAACAGTGGTGATGGTATTTATACTGGAAACTTAACCATAGTAAGCCCATGGTTTGAATGACCAGATAACATGGGTATTTAACCTATCCATGGATACATTTCTGGGAGACCATTAGCTTGGATTTAAAAAATAAATAAATCTTTACTTTCACTTGTAATCTTCCACATTTTATTGTATACATCGAAAAAAAACATTATTCTGAGAAGTTTCATAAGTTTGACCAGACTGCCAAAGGGGTCTACAACTCAAAAAAAAATGGTTATGAACCCCTGGTAGAGGGTAGACTTTTTTTTCCTTTTATTGGAGAAGTCTTTTCCTTTTTTTATAAAACACTATAATTTATTTTCTCAATCTAATTCAACAATCATTTTGTAAGCCTTTTCTGTATACAAATTGTGCAAATTTCTAAGGCTCAACAAAGACAAAAGACAAAAAAGGAAATAGAGCTCACCCTCATGGAACTTATGTTTTACTTTAATAGCATGCCTATAAGAAGACACATGGAAAACAATTGGTTATCTTTTGATTCTTTGTATGTATTAAACTAGATTTATATCTTCTGAGGAGTCAAGTAGTTACACATGATGGTTATGGAGATGTTTTCTGAACTGTGCTTTAATCTGGGTTTTAACTCCATTGGTTTCAGGTTCCTGGCCCTCTTTTTGGGTAACCAGAACACTACCTCTTCAACATGTTGAAAGGGTGAGACTAAGAAGTTAGTGTCTGCCATCAAAAGAGTTCCCTGGTCTGTATTTTCCTTTAGAGGCACTATCTGGGTGTTCATCTACTTTTATCTGCTTTGGACCAAATCCTAGCATAGTTTCCTGCTATTTTTTTTTTTATTCTGGCCTCACCTTGTCAATGGGGTCCTTGGATCACAAGCCTGAGCTTTGCTTCTCAAGGTTTGTGCTTTTGACTGGCTCTGCCATATGCTCGCCTAGTTTCATTGCTCTGTGGCTATGCTCCTTCCCCCAGGTCAGCTGAGTTCCCCTCACCAAAGGTTTTCTGCTTTTGGATCCTGCTCTCTTGTTTCAGCAAAGCAGTTGCTGTTTTCTGTGCAGAAAGCTGTAGATCGTTAGCTCTCTTCCAGAGCTTTTTTCCAGCCTGTCTGTACTGGACCCCTGTTTGGGGTTATGATGATGGGGGCATTTGGATACAATTGGGATACAATTGGACTTCAGAAGAGGTGAAGGTAGTGATTGATATTCTTATTCTTTATCAAATAGGAGCCTAAAGTAGAATGATTTTCATAGGATTTTTCTCTAATTTGACCTTAAATAGTAACTTTAATCGAAGACTTCATCATCAAAGTTTAAGGAATAAATAGAATGAAAACTTATAAAGGAATATATTGCTTAATCTATTTTCAAAGAAGAGATATAAAATAAACCTTTTGAAAGCAATTTAATTACAACATTTTCAGAAATTTTGAAGTAAAAATGACTTTTCAACAGTTATATATTGGCTGGTTTTTATACTAAGGGAACCTAGAAGGGGAAGTGCCCACAGTAAAGATGTCCTGTCTAAATGCTCTCAAATTGTGACAGTCAGTGCTCTCATGAAAAATTGTCACCTTTTATTTCCACTTTGCATGGTATGACAGAGAGGTGAGTTGGATTCCTGAGAAAAATGATAGTACTGATAGGTTTCTCATGCTCTCTTTATATGGTATCTTGGGCACCTGTCATTTCTCTCCCTTACTTTCCATGGTTATATCCCCAACATTTTCCTTCATCAGTTCAAGAGCCTTTTGCCTTTTTATGAGATAAAAAATGGCAAAGGATGAGGCATCTATCTACATGTAATTTGGGGGTCCTGGTGGAGACCAGCCGATGAAGGCCCATTCTTTGGAATATGCATTGTATACTCTGTCTGATATCAACCCACAGGAAGTTTGGGGAATATGCTTCAGGAAACACTTGATGTTGGGTAATGGTAACTGTTTTCTATCCACTAGCTAGCTGCATGATCATAAAAAGTCTTTGAAATGGCTTCTGAGACAGAACTGAGAATGCATACAAAAGGCTCCTATGGAAGGACTCAACTCCTCTTTCTTCCTGTTAAGTTTTGAGTGAGGAGGAAGATGAAATTCCCTAACCCTTGGGTAGTGGAGCACCTCTCCAGCCTGGTTGCCAAATGGCTTCAAACACATGAAATTTTTCTTACTTCAGCCTCTATTGTGTTTATTCCTTCACGGTCTAAGAAAATGAATATCAGAGACAGAATGATCCTGTAAGCTTTGAACGTTTAGAAGAGACATCAGAGGTCCAGCTATGGGAATCTATGAGATTCTCTTGAAACTGAAGTAGCCGAGCACCTGGTGATACAGAGTGAATCTGCCACCAGATCTGCTCTACCCAGCAGAGCAGCGACATCTGAGACCGTGCTAGGTCCTAGGAATGTACAAAGACAAAAAGAGGAAATAATATTTGGCAGCTGAGTCTTACACAAAAGGGAGGAACTTATCATTGGCTGTGAGGTACCCAAGGAGTGAAATTGAGAGGGAAATACTGTAGAGATGCTACTTGAAGTTTGAGAACACTTTTCCTAGAAACCCAGGTGTAGAGGAGAAAGTATGCCCAGGTTTGGGGGGTATTAGGGGGTTCAAGTTCTTGATGTGTTTTCTGAGTTGATTAACTTTTTATTGGAGCACTAATCACTTGTTAGATGATAATCAAAAGATGAATGACATTAATGGGAACATACTGGATGGAGGCTCAAGCATAATACCACAGCCCTTTGAGGTACCCCTAAATATTTGATGTGGGGAATAGTGGTAGCCTTGCTCTTGGGGCCTGGCATGCTAATCAGAGTGTGGGTTGGGGAAAAGCACCCCTGACAGTCCCCATATGCTACATATATAAAGTTGTTCACACAAGGCTTAGGGTATGGGATCTTCAAAAACTTTTTTGACTTCTGGTAAATAGGTATATATGCATTTATTAATGCTCTGATTAAGTGCATGCTATATATTAAGTAGGCTTTATACTAAGTGCTTGGGATCCAAAAGCAATTTGAAATAGTCCCTGCCCTCAAGGAGACCATAGCCTGTAGAGAGGAAATAATATCTATCAATGCAGGTTGGCTCCTCTACAACTCAGTCTTTGAAAGTTGCCTGGGGACACGGAACTAATAAGTGAATTGCCGAGAGGCACACAGTGAGTATCAGATACAGAATTTGAACACACTTCTTGACTCCAAGGGCAGTTCACAATCCACTACACCAAACTGCAAATAAAGTGAGTAGGCTAGTTTGACCGGCCCACAGAAAGCATGAAGGAGAGTAATGTATAGTAGACCTAGAAAAGTAAGTGGAAGCTGATTTGTGAAGGACTATAATTGCCAAATATAGGAGTTTGTATTTTACCTTCAAGGAAAGAGGGATCCCCTGTCTGTTCTTGAAAAGGGACATGGGTCTATGTTTTAGAAATTTCTATTTGGCAACTATATGGAGGGTGGATTGGAGAAGAGAGAGACTGGAGGCAAGGAGATCAATTTAGAGGCTTTTGCTATAATCCAGGTGGGAGGTGATGAGGTCCTGAATTAGGGTAATTTTCATGTGAGTAGAGAGGAGACACACTTAATAATGTGTTTAATAATGGCTGGGGATTAGCTATGTAGTCTCTTTGAAACAGTGGCTAAACACAATTGCAGAGCCTTAGTTTAGAAGCCTAGTAACATACAAAGGAAAATAGGATCCCATGTCTTCCTGAAAAGAAGATGCAACTTTTTTTTTCCTTTTTTTTCTTTTTGGTCTGAACTTTTGCTTCCATTGCCATAAAGATATCCCAGTGGCAAAACTCCCTCTACCAGTACAGTTTGGTAAATGTTCAGCAGCTTATTGCCATGGAAAATTGCCTGAGACACCGAGAGGTAGATGACTTACCCAGGGTCATGCATGTTGCATATATTAGGAAGCCAGGTTTTCTTAACTCTGAGGTCAACTCTCTACTTGTGCCAGCAGTCTTCTCTATATGTTATTGAAAAAGAGAATTTTGACATAAAGCTATTCCATTTCATTTGTTCATTCACTTTTTCTTATGTTCATTTATTCATTCAATAAATATTTATTTGGAGCCCACTATGTGTAATATACTTTGTTGGATACTGTCCAGCAAAGAAAATTTTCTTTCCCCTTGAAGGAACTTATTATTTCTTGGATTCATGTATAATCTAGTGGTGATAGATTTTCTTTCAAATAGTCAGGTTACGATTCTGGTAGCAATTAAAGTACTGTGGGCTGATAGACCTGGAATATTTGAGTAGTCCTTTGCTTGTCCCAAAGAGCGAGTCTTTATATAGCCCACAGATGGGCCTGCAGCAGGGAGTCACACAGTTATCTCCTTTCCATATGGCTGGACACATAGATTCCAGAATGCATATGGGCCTCTCCTGGCTTCACTGGCTAGGATGCTTCAATGTTGTCACCCATGTACCATCCTCAAGCTGGTATCTCCAGGTACATTGGGGTAAATATCACTGGCAGTACCCCAAAACAATAAGACAGCTCCACTAATACTAAACTGCTAGAAATGATAGAATTGAGGTCCTGCTCATCAGAAAAAAAAGACATTGACTTTTAAAAATACATGCTTTGCATTGGAATTTAATTCAGACCCAATTTGTAAGAGGCTGCAAGGGATTCGCCTTATTGCATTATTGCAGATAGATGAGCAGTCACTAGTTTCCTTGGAAACTTGGATCTGGGCATATGCAGCTCAGAATGTGCACCCTCATGTTTTCTATCAAACGGGTACAGTAGTGAGTCTATCCCTAGGGATCCAATATGTTGCTGAAAACAGCGGGACCAAGAATAGAAGAAAATTACTGTATTAAAATCACATACCACATACATGGCTGGATTTCATAATGCAAAGTAATTCCAGATTATAGAGAGAAAGCTCTCACACTCTAGCACTTGCCAGGGTATCCTGTACCTATATTTGCATATTTATAGGGTGTGCACTTTAGGGAAGTACATTTTTAGGGATTGATTCAAATTGTTATTTTTGAAAAGGTGAATTTACTTCCTGCAATACTGCTTCTGTAGGTATTTAAGATGGCTAATTATACCCAGCTTGTTCTTTCCTATTCTTTATGATCAAAAAACACATGTTATGCTCCTAATTTTGTGTGGAGTTCTACAAAGTGAATCATATAGATTAATCCCCACCCTCAAGATTCTATGAAAGACATGAAATAAGGTAGGAATTTAATCTCTTATAAGAAATGTGTGTGTAGGCACACATATAAACATGTATACAAATATACAAATATACACATACATGTATTCACACACATATATGTGTATATACATATATCTATATATGATACAAATCAGTAGAGTGGAAGAGAGAAACAGGCATTAGTCTCATAATTATTGTCATCATGAAATGCTCCAATATGGGCTCTGAATTCATCCTTGGAGACTTGGAAATAATAAAAACTTAAGTAAGGGCAGCTAGGAGGTGCAGTGGATAGAACACAGGCCCTGGAGTCAGGAGTACCTGAGTTCAAATCCGGCCTCAGACACTTAACACTTACTAGCTGTATGACCCTGGGCAAGTCACAACCCCAATTGCCTTACTAAAAAAAAAAAATTAAGTAATGGCTAATACATTTTTACAATGAGAGTCAAGGCCCAGACTTTACTGTAGTTATCTCTGTTATCTAGCATGGTGGAAGAAAGGGGAGTTTTGGTCAATGAAATATTTTTATTGATTTGTAGTTGATATACACATTATGCATGCATCATCATTGTCAAGAGAATTTGAGTAAGACCCATGAATGACAATGAAACAAGATTCCAGCTTCTTATGGTGAATAACTTTCTAAAAACTAGAACAGTCACAAAAAAGGTCATTAGGCAGTGAGCCCCCTTTCACTGGGAGTGCCTAATAAAAATGCAGTCATCAAAGCTGTCATCAATGCTACTGCCCACCAATGGGGCAGCTTGCACTCATATATACAAGGATAGACACTTTAAAGCAACAAACTGCCAGGAGAGTTTTGATAATTCTATCAAAATAAAAACAATAATAGAGTCTCTCAGGGATACCATACAAAGGTTTGCTGGATTGGATAGACAGTTGGACTGAATTTTCCTCAAGATTTATTACACAACAGTTTCAAACATATTTTATTTATTTATTTTTTGGATGACTCAGAAAGAGCATTTAATAACTTTACTATGCCTCAGGGTCATCATTATGAACATCTATTATCATTGTACTGATAAGCAAAAAAATCCTGGTTAATGTAGATTTCTATTTATTAGGTGATATAAATGTTTCTCTCTTTTGTTTTTTTAACAAAATCATATTTCAAGGATGAAGGGCATCATGACAGAATGGATGGAACTAGTTCCCACACTGGTATAATTACAGATCTTTAGCTTATTACATAAATTAAAATTTTTCTTTACTTATGTTGCTCAAAAATTTAGATATTCTGAGATTCATTTTTGTTTCTTCCATCAGATTGTTATACAGAAAGCCAGGAAATGAAAACATCATCCCAGTGGTTTAGTACCACTTGTTGGTGTTCCTATATTGATATCACAGTGATGATCTAAGTTTCTTGAAAACAAGTCATCAGTTAATTGCTAAAGTAGAAAGGAAATCAGTAGGATGAATGTAGTAGAAGGCATATTCTGTACAGCTCAAGTTCCATGCACCTCCAAAAATGTCTGAGAGGAAGAAAACATTCCCAGGAGACTCTGAGAAATTAATTGGAACCATGGATTACATTGAAACTACCCAGAGTGTTCAGTTGATCCTCAGCCAATATTCAATATTCTGACCCTGGACAAAGACTATTTGCAAGAGTTACTACAAATGAATTTAGAGGAAATTGTAATTTTTTACCCTTCTTTGGCTACTTAAGTGGTAAGGATCTCATCAAAATAATGACAAATGACATAGAGTGACTTTCCACTTTGGAGATGATGTTCTAAATGATCCAGTATTCTAGGCACCTTTGTCTAATTACTTAAGTACTATGGTGACAGAAATTTTAGAAATATGGAGATGGATATTAATAAAGTCCATGAAAAATGTGAATATTCCTCAAATAAATGACAGGAGAGATCAGTAGAGATGGACAATTTCTTATCATGATGGGACACTGATCCCCTGGTTTAGAAGAGGCTTCTTTTTGCCCAAGTAGCCTGGGATTAGTTCTCTTGACTTCTTTCATTTTATTTTTATTGTAAAGGTTTCAGATCAGGCTTGATTGCCTATAGTTTTCTAATATGTCTTTAGATCTTTTAAACATGCTCGATCTATTTTTACTTTTCTTTAAAAAGGGATCATTGTGTTTTAAGCTGTTTGCCTTTGAAAATGAATTAACCATGCTATTTGGTTCTTTCCTCACTTAGGCATGTCAGTGAAAAGGGGTTCATGTAAGGCAGTGTCTACAGAATGCAAAAAGGAAAACAAAACTGGTTAATTGGAGCGTAGATCATAAAACATAATTCCCCCTTTAGGTTATCAAGATGGAGGACTATAGGCATGGAATGTTGCATACTCTGTCAGAGGTCATTGCTTTATCAGTTTTTAAAAAAAATGTCTTTTTAACTTATGGAATAAAACAAGCATTTTCATAACAGAGTATAATAAAAAAGATGATTGTACACAAAACTGCAAATCTATTATGCATAACTTGATATTCCTTTCAAATATACAGTAAAATTATGTAAATTTCTTTTTTCTTTCCACCCCCAAACCATACCCCCTCCGAGATTGCCACCATTAGACACGAATAGGTACAGATATAGTATATATATATTATATTTATATGTATATACATATATGTATATGTACATACATATACATACACACACATATAAGTATTCTATACCTACTTTTATTTATAATTTCTTTCTTTAGATGCAGATGGTGTCTTTCTGTCATATGTCCTTTATAGTTAATTTTGATATTTATAATACTCAAAATATTTACCTATTTTTCTTTTCTTTTCTTTTCTTTTTTTTTTTGCTGGGCAATGAGGGTTAAGTGACTTGCCCAAGGTCACACAGCTAGTAAGTATCAAGTGTCTGAGGCTGGATTTGAACTCAGGTACTCCTGAATCCAGGGCCGGTGCTTTATCCACTGTGCCACCTAGCTGTCCCCTATTTTTCATTTTTAAAAAGGAAGGTTCAATTGGGTGGTGCTAGTAGTGATTGTGGTGGGGGTGGGGTGGAAGTGCTGTCATATTGTGCAATAAGTTTGATCTAAAGAGAAAATAATAAAACTTTATTTTTTATATAAATATTTTATTATTTTCTAGTTACATTTAGAGATAGTTTTCAACATTTGTTTTTTTATGATTTCTAGTTTCAAATTTTTCTCCTCCCCCCAAGACAGCAAGTAATCTGATATAGGTTATATATGTACAATCACATTAAACATATTTCTGCATTAGTCATGTTATGAGAGAAGAATCAGAGCAAAAAGGAAAAACCTCAAAAAAGAAAAACAACAACAACAAAAAACAATAGAAATAGTATGGTTTGATCTGCATCCAGATTCCACAATTCTTTTTTTTCTGGATTTGGAGAGTATTTGCTATCATGAGTCCCCTGGAACCATCTTGGACCATTGTATTGCTGAGAAGAATCAAGTCTATTACAGTTGATCAACACACAATGTTGTTGATACTGTGTACAATGTTTTCCTGGCTCTGCTCATCTCACTCAGCATCAGTTCATGCAAGTCCTTCCAGGTTTCTCTGAACTCCTGCTCATCATTTTTTATAGCACAATAGTATTCCATTACATTCATATACCACAACTTGTTCAGCCATTCCCCAATTGATGGGCAACCCCTCAATTTCCAATTCCTTGCCACCACAAAAAGAACAGCTATAAATGTTTTTGTACATGTGGGTCCTTTTCCCTTTTTTATGATTTCTTTGGGAAAAAGAACTAATAGTGGTATTGCTGGGTCAAAGGGTATGCACAGCTTTATAGCCCTTTGGGCATAGTTCCAAACTGCTCTCCAGAATGGTTGGATCAGTTCACAGCTCCACCAACAATGCATTAGTGTTTCAAGAAAATAATAAAACTTAAAAAAAAATCAATGAAATTTCTAAAACCAGAACAAAAAACCAGAACTTCAAATCTTTGGGAAAAGTGATAAAATTGCTTATCAAATCAAGGAAAAATCACTCATACCAAATTGCAAGACAGATGTGATCTTTAATGATTGTTTCCAATGGAATAGTCAAGTTGACAGAGAATTGTAGAACTGGAAAAGACCTTAACATTGAAAAAAGGATTCCCATCTTTTTACCAGGTTGAGAAGATTGAGGTAGAGAGGAAGATCTTTCCAAGGATCTGCCTGAGGCAGACATCAATTTCCATGTTTCACTCCCACTATTAAAATTTACTTGGAGAGCTCTCCCAACCCATTTTGAACTAGTTGTAGAGAGAAAGGTCTGGGAAAACTGTCTGATGAAGGAAGCTGGTGATTTTCTTACATCCTGACCAGCCATGATCTTCTTCAAATATAATTATTGGCTTTGGCATTGGGCGGAAATCTCAGTGGACACTTTGGAAACATTTACCCCCAAACACTCCAGTTCATGACTCAGCTTGTGTAAAATTCCTTGGGTCTGATTCCTAATGAAAGAAAAGCTGAGCTGGCAGCCTCATGTGGGGTGGGGCCAGGCTCTGACTAATCCCTACCTTTATTTTTTCTGTTAATCTTTTAAGTGCAAGAAATCTGAAGTGATTCAAATCACATTGCTCTGCCTGAAAACTTAATCTAATTTGCTTCATGGAAAAGTATGAACTGGATAAGCTGGTAGGGCAATGGAGAGGAGCCCCATTCACTAAGGAATGAAGTTTTTCTGTTTCCAGGATTGAACTAATTTCCTTCTTTCCTTAGGGAGACCAATGCATTGGTATTTCATACTCTCCTGATGAGTTCGACCTTGGATCTATAGTCCTAGGGGATGAAATTTCCCAATTTCATTGGGAAATCATAGTTAGAGGTGAATGAGGAATGCAACACTGGCTGATATCATCACCACCTAAAATCTGCTTGCTCAATGAGTAAGTTAATTTTCTTAACCCTCCTCATTCCTTTCTGATGGAAGTAGTGGGCCATGTCTAACCAAGACGAATAGGGGAAAGAAGGGAGCTGCCAACTCCTAGGGCCAGATCACCTACTCCAATTGTCTATGCAGCCAGTCCTGACTAGCAGGTTATTATATGCTATGTTCTTCACTGTTGGCTGTCCCCCCTTCTACCTTTTTTACTGGCATGTTGCACACCCCAAGGCAAAGTATATTATGTGACTATATCTGGAGAAATCATTTAATATCAGTGATTTGCAAGCTTTGACTGTTTGTTTGATCTTGTGATACATTTAACCTCTTAAACCTAACTCCTGGAGGGAAGCAGCTGGCAGAACCCATCATCCATCCATCTCCACCCTCTCTACCCCCAAAGCCCTGGCCTTTAGTTCTGCTACCCCCTGAAACTCATCTGTTTGCATTTTCAATTATCCTTTCTTAATCCTTTGAAAGAAATGCTAATCTAGATGTTGATGGAATCAGCAGATAGTGCCTTGGAAACCAGCCAAAGAAAATTTGTGACACCCTTTTGAGATACTTGGTGACACCCTAGGGTGTAGCATAACCTAGCCTGGGAGTGGAGAAATTGCAGTTCTGTGTGAAGGAAGCCTTC
Source organism: Dromiciops gliroides (assembly GCF_019393635.1). Taxonomy (NCBI): domain Eukaryota; kingdom Metazoa; phylum Chordata; class Mammalia; order Microbiotheria; family Microbiotheriidae; genus Dromiciops; species Dromiciops gliroides. Next base: position 578,777,285 of record NC_057862.1, read on the forward strand.
GGTAGTTGCAAGAACTCTGGATGGCCTATGGGCCATCTCAGGAGGCCTATGGGCCAAGGACTGGCCCTGCCATTAGCTAGCAATGTGACTTCTCACCATTTGTTTATTTTCTCCAATGTTCATTTTCTTCATCTGAAAAATAAAGGGGTTGAACTAGTGATCTACTCTTTATAGCTCTAAAATTTTACAGTTTTCTGAATCAATGTTTTGTACATTTAATTAGTCAATTGATAAATCAGTGAACAAGCATTTTTAGTAAATACTTGCGACAGTGTGGTTACTATATTCGAGGCCTGATTCTAGACACAGGATATGAAAGAAAAAATGAGACAGTTACTTTCTAGATCCATGGAGTAATTAATTTGAGGTAGCATCAGGTTCACAAAATATTAGAGTCCCCAGTTGTTCATAATAATACCTCCTTAGTACTCTGACATCACGTAGGCTATCCCCCATAATTGGAATGCAATCTCTCCTCATCTCTACCTGTGGGGTCTGTTTTATTTTTTTAAGGCTCAATTCTGGTGTCCCTTCCCTAATCCCCTAGACGATTATGATCTCCTCAAATTTCCCTAGAGTTTTTTATCCCCTTTGCCTCACCACACTGGACTTTGTCTTATTCTTATTTGTAGCTCTCTGCCCTACATGAAATAGACTGTGAGCACACTGAGAACAGGGTTGGTTTTGTTTTTCATTCTTGTATCGCCCCCCCCCCCCATGCCAACACAGTGACTTGCATACAGTAGGAGCTTAATAAATATTATATAACTTTTTTTTTTATTTGGTGGGGCATTGAAGGTGAAGTGACTTGCCCAGGGTCACACAGCTATTAAGTGTCAAGTATCTGACACCAGATTTGAATTGAGGTCCTCCTGAATCTATGCATGCTGTCCCTGTAAGCCTTCTGTGAATCATCTATATTCATATACTTAGGGAACTCACTGACTGCAGAGAAATTGAATGAATATCATATAAGCTGGGCTAACATTGCACTTGATCTAAGGGGTTTTGATTACTGAATATGTAAAAAGAGAATCTACTTATTAGGTTAAACTCACAATATGAATCCAACAATTGAATTCATTTCCATAAAGATTTATTAAGGGCCTACTATGTGCCAGGTACTGTGCTAAGTACTGGGAATGCAAACAAGGAAAAGAAAGATAGGTTTTGCCCTCAAGAAGCTTACAATCTACTGAGACTTTGATGTATTCTTACCTAAATATAAATATTTTATGCCCTTTTAAATAGTAGAAATGATCTACTAATTTATTTATATTATTAATTTTTAAAATAAAATATTTTAAAAATGTATTGCTTTTTCTTCATCTAAGATCTCAGACAACTTGATGTCCTCAGAGTACAAAGGTCACTCATTAATAACCTTCAGTTCATCTCTTCTTCCACATGCTGTTGAACTCGTGGACCTGGAAACTAGAAATAAGAAAGATCTCTTGGGCCTTCTTCAATAGCAAGTCTCCAGCTCATATGAGTCTGTAGTGTAGCATTTAGTGTGTTCTAATGTTGGAAACCTGGTCACTTGCCCATTTTCTGCATTCTCATGGACCATTCTGCAATGAAAGCCATCAAAGAGAATGTGATTTGTAAACCCTTCATTAAATAATGATTCTCAGCTGGATCGCTGAGATGGGAATATTAATGCAACCACATGTAACTAGCAAGGCAAGAAATTGGTGCTATTTATTCATTCTCTCTGCCACTATCTCTAAGTTTGTCTGTTTCTCTTTCTCTTACAATTTAAGTTATGCATTCATCTTTTTAGTCACCAGCATATCTGTCTTACCAGGCTTCGCACAAACCATTTTCTGAATGCATCTGATTTTGGAAAATGCCACTAAGGCTTCAAATGTCCTGGGCTTTATAGGGGATGATTAAAACTAAGGCAAAATAGTGGTAGCCAAGGTCCAGTAGCAAATCCATCAACTCTAAGGTGAGTTTTCTCCATTCCATGCTTAGTCCCTTAAGTCAGGTTTCAAGTACCTGGATTTTGGATGGGTGGGGGGAGGAGGGGTGCAGAGTCAGATAGGGCGTGGGTGCAGGCACAGTGTGTTCAACAATCCAAAGCCTTTTTTGGTTGCCAAGGATTTAAATCAAGGCAGAGTTCTCTTGAAACTGTTTTCTAGCTGGCCTCACAGCATTTATTGGACGATGGAAACATTGACAGTGTGGTGCTTGTCCACATTTCTTGCTATTAGTCACAATAAGCAGTTTTAATAACTCAGATTAAGTCATCATGCAATGACAGGGTTTTAAGTAAAGGGGCTAAGGAAAGGGGAGGGAGATGAGAGGATTTCAGGGAGAACTAGATAAGACATGTTCTTAGTAGAGAAACATTCTCAGGAGGTTTCTATTGGTAAGAAAAACAGGTTTATAGCTGCCCAAATCTCTGAAATGTCCATCTGATGAAGCACTGCAGGGAAACTATGCCATGGAATTTCATGAATGAAAAAAAACTGCACAAATAATTTTCAAAAGGAATTTCAGGATTTGTAAAAGGATGACATGTCTATGTGTATGTATACACACACACACACATATATATGCACATATATAAGATATGTATTATGTATCAACCAAACAGCAAATATTTATTAATGTGTCAAGCACTGTTCTAAGTGCTGGGAACACAAAAAGGGCAAAAGACAGTTTTTGCCCTCAAGGAACTTATAATCTAATATTATATATGATATATATTATATACGACACACATTATATGTATAACATTTCACATATATATACATATACATATATGTATATCACAAAAGATATTCTTTGTACCAGACAGAAGAAATTTTTTTTTTCTGTGAAAAAGCTTTTTCCTATAAGCTTATATGGGTTCAAGTTCAGGCTCCAGTTTCACTACCTATTAGCAGTGTGATAGTGAGGAAGTCATACAATATTTCTTATTCTCGATTTTCTCATTTGATAAATGTGCATGATAATGCACTAGCTGTCACAACATTTTTATGAGGAAAGTGTATTATAAAGAAGACAGAACTTGTAAAAAGTGGAACCATTAAAATTTTTCTCTTAAATTTTATCTTCCTTTGGTCTAATATTCTAGTTTCATTTATATTAATATTTTTTACTTAAAAGGTAGCACTGTAAATGTCTTTTTAAGTTATCACTGGCTCCCAGGACCTTCACCGAATCATAAAATTTCAGAGTTGGAAGAGACTTCAGTGTCCATTTTGTCCAGTCCATGTGGAGGGAAAATCCTCTGTTGTAACATATGAGTAGACATCCAGTTTTGGTTTCAAGAACTCTAAATAGGGGAAAGCCAATTCTTCATAAGGCAGAAGTTTTCACTCATTGATAGGCCTAATTGTTAGGATATTTTTTTCCCTGACAAAAAGCACAAATTTTCCTCTTGAAACTTCCATCCATTGCTTTGAGGTCTTTTGTAAAGGGCAATAAGAACAACATTAATCCCCCATCCAGGTGAAAGACCTTCAAATACTTTGTTCAGTCATTTTTCAGTTGTGCCGTACTCTTTGTGACCCCATTTAGAATTTTCTTGGCAAAGATATTAAAGTGCTTTGCCATTTCTTTCTCCAGCTCATTTTACAGATGAGGAAACTGAGGCCAACAGAGTTAAGTGACTCTCCCAGGATCACACAGCTAGTAATATCTGAGACTGGATTTGAACTCAGGTCCTCTTGACTCTGGGGCCAGCTATCTATTCACTGTGCCTCCTAGATGCCCCACCCCCTCAAATACTAAAAGATGGCTATTATTTTTCACCTAAGTTTTCTCTTTTATAGCTTAAGCATTCCCAGTTTCTTCAGTTCATCCTTATATTGTATGGACTTGAGGTCCTGCATCATTCTGGTGACTATTACCTGAAAGGTCTTCAGCTTTTCAATGTTCATCTTAAATTCTAGCTTCCCTAACTGAACAAAAAATTCTAGATATGGTTTTACAAGAGCAGAGTAGAAGAGGGGTATTACATCATTATTAATGGAAACTATGCCTCAATGCAGCACAAAATTATATTAACTTTTTGCCATCATGATAACATATAGGGTTTTAAGTCTACTAAAACTCCCAGATCTTTTTCAGATAAACTGCCATCTTACCATGCCTTCTTCATCTTGTATTTATGTCAATGTTTTGAACCCAAGCATTTACAGTAAAAAATATCCACTAAAACTATAATAGTTTGCAACCTCAATGTATCTCTTTCAGACCTAGAAAAATCTAAAGAAGAAGATAAACAAGAAAGTAAGGGTCTGATTAGAATTTTCAAAACATTGGTTATTAGATATCTCTTATAATTACTGGATGGGACAAAAAAATATACTCAAAACATATTTGCATATACATACATACCTATATAATATCTCTTAGTACCTGGCAACTTTTAAAAATTGACAAGTCTAGAAATTAATCCTTTCCTGATGACAATAAAATAAAACTATTTTCAATAAAGGGCCTTTGAAGAAAGTATTAATATTAATTAGGAGCACAATAACTTAATCATAAAGAATTGGTAGACCAAAGAACCCACCTTAGAAACCATAGATAATTTCATCAAAGAAAGTAACAACAATAAAACAAAGAGAACTTACCAGGATTTGAGGGTTGCAGCCAAAGTCATTGTTAGGGAAAATTTTCTATCTCTAAATGCCTTTCTCCACAAAAGAGGGAAAGAACAAATGCCTGAATTTGGCTAAGAGATGGTTTTCTTTCTCTTTCTTTTGCAGCTCTTAACCAGAGAAAGAGGGGCAAATTGCAAAAAACAAACTAGCTAAAAAAACCTTTTGCATCTATATACTTTATTTTCTTATTTATTTTTGATTTCTTTGCATTTTAATTTTGGGGGGAGCAAGTCCCAAGATTTCATTGACAATGGAAATTGGCACTTACTGTGAACATTAAAGTCTTAGAGAGTAGGCTGGGTCACTGGGAGGTTATGAACTACCCAGGGTTGTACAGTCAGCATTTATCAGAGGCTAGACTTGAACCCAGGTCTTCCTGGTTCTGAGGCCTCCAGTCTATCCACTAAACTACCTTGCCTGTTTGTATGCTATTAAATAAGTCTAAATCTAAGGCATGCATAAAGCCAACTAATGAATCCTTTGACATGGAGACATGATTTCCTAGTGCTTACTTACTAAAATGAGCTGGAGAAGGAAATGGCAAACCATTTCAATATCTTTGCCAAGAAAACTCCAAATGGGATCATGAATTGTTAGACATGACTGAAAAATGACTAAACAAAAACTTACTAAAAATCATCTCTGCCAAGTTTGTACCAGTGAATTTTCTGAATGCTTACTTTGGTGTCCACACACACACATATGCATGTGTGTATTATTTGAGTTATATAAAACTTCTATTAGACTAGTTATCTATGTGTATATATACATATAACTTTACATTCCTATATATTTACACAAGAAGCAGATTGGCATAGAAGTTAAGGAATTGGCCTCTGGGTTAGGAAACCTTGGATTCATAACCCATTTCTTACACATGCTCTCTATATGACCCTGGGCAAGTCACTCTTATTGTCTTCTGATAACTCTTTAGACTAAGTTGCAAAGCAGGTAGTGATAGAGAAGCTCTTTCCTGGGAGTACCTGCACCTGAGAAATTAAAAGTGTTAGTCTAATCCTTGCCCCATACATTTGCATGTATTCCAATATAATGTGTGTATGGGTATTCTGCTATTTTGTTAAAATAAAAAATTTTAAAGTGCTTTAATGGCTCTTATTTCCTCACTGACCTTGACTTTTTTAGACCGATCTGATTTCCTCTGGCCCCTATCATTTGATAAAAGCTATGAGTTCATAGATAAAGCACCCATCTGAAAAAAATCCTCCTCACAGCATGAAGCCAAGGAGATGATAACAATATCTTTTAACAGATCCAGGCACGAGCTCTGCTATAAAATTAAAATTTAAAGTTTGACATCCAGCCTGAGCTTTGCATTTTATAAAGCTTGGAAATTGGGGTGTAGTGGAATGGCAGGGAGTGAATTGATAGGAAGCTCATATTATGTGAGAGGAAATGGGACTCATTTCTATATATAAGGAAAGACCACAGCCCCACCTTTGGGCTGTAGAGAACTCTGAAGATCTGTGTCCCAGCTGCTAGTGTTTATACCAGTGAGATCAACCTCAGGCCTGAAGCCAGAGAACCCCTCCCAGCCCCCAGGCCTGGAGGAACACTCCTTAATTGGGGCATTCAAAGGCTGCTCTGATCCCATTCTGCTCAGACCTAAGACTGACTGTACCCCCTAAAATATCCTTCAAGAATTTGGCTTTAGATTTGTGTTATTTGTGGGTTGTCTTTCATTTCCTGGTGTGGTCACTGACTTGTCACAAATGACATTTCATTTAGAAAGTATTCAGTGGGAAAGATTTGGAAAGCACAAAAGAGCTAGTTTACCCCTCCAAACCCCTGAATATCCCAATTTAGTTGGTTCATAGTATGAACTATGGAGAAAAATCAAGGTGGATTAGGACTGAAGAGAAGTTATTTGATTTGATAATTAGGACATCCCTGGTGATATTGAAGAGAGTATTTCAATGGAGTGGTGGGTTGTTGTTTGTCCTTCTTTCTTGAAGAGGACCATGTCATCTGGAGATGGTGATGTCATGACTTGCGATGAATTGGATTTAAGTGAGGGAGGGCTGTTCAAGGTCATAAGCCTCACTCTGTCCTCCAGAGCCATCTGGGTCCAGTGGTAAGTTATACATCAGGACAACTGGAGATGGTCCCAGATGTTTGAGGCAATAAGGGTTGTGACTTGCCTAGAGTCACACAGCCAGTGTCTGAGGTTGGATGTGAACTCAGGTCTTCCTGTTTCCTAGCTTCCCCCAGGTAAGAAAAGAAGCAAAGAAAGGCCTGTTTGACTTATTAAATAAAAATAGATAGATTAAGGGGAGAGGGGAAGACCCTCAGGGTTTCTGGCCAAAAGATATACAGTTGTTATTTAGTTCCATTCAGAGACAACAAGAGGGCAAACAATGGCAAAATAAAACTTGGGCTAGGACCTATAGTTGGCCAGTCAAAGAGGGCCAGAATTATTATTATTATTATTATTATTATTATTATTATTATTATTATTATTATTTTTTAGTGAGGCAGTTGGGGTTAAGTGACTTGCCCAGGGTCACACAGCTAGTAAGTGTTAAGTGTCTGAGGCCGGATTTGAACTCAGGTACTCTTGACTCCAAGGCCAGTGCTCTATCCACTGCGCCATCTAGCTGCCCAGAATTATTTTGTTTTAAGGAGTGGTACTTAGAAGACATCTTGCAGGTAAACCCCAAGAAATCTTGTGAGGTTTCTGAAGGCAAATTTGTATTCCTTTGGGCATAGAACACCCTCTGATTAAGGGGTGAGTAAGGGTATGATTATATGAAAAGAAAGAGAAGAAAGGAAGGGAAGAAACAAGAAGGGAAGGGAAGAGGAGGGGAAAGGAAAGGAAAGGAAGGAAAAGAACAGAACTCAAACTGCCAGGGTTTGAGGAAGAAAGTATAATGAGAACTTGGAGAGAGGATAGGATTGTTGAACTGTAGGAATGGTGGTACAGTGGATAGAGCACCGGGCTTAGAATCAGGATGACATCTTTGTGAGTTCAAATCCAGCCTCACATACTTAGTAGTTGTGTAGCCCTGGGCAAATAATTTAACTCTGTTTGCCTCAGTTTCCTCATCTGTAAAATGAGCTGGAGAAGGAAATGGAAAACCACCTCAGTACCTTTGTCAAGAAAACCCCAAATGGGGTCGTGAAGAGTCAGACACAACTTAACAACAACAAGGAAAGGACCCTAGATGTCATCTATTCCAAGCTCCTCATTACTAGTCCAACCACCTCATTTGCACAAAGAGGAAACTGAGGCCCAAAGAAGTGCATCATTTCACTCAAGTCACCAAGGTTGAAAATTAGAGCTATTTTTTGCTCTATGTCCTTTGATTCAAAATTTAGCTTCACAATGATACTGCAATGATCATAAAGCACAGTCTACTCTTTTTAGAAGTTGAGCTGTGAGTCTGAGTGATGAAAATCGACTCATTGGGCCTCGAGGTCCAGTGTCTTTGGGGAAACACTTGTCTTTTCATTCTTTTGGGGTTTTCGAAGTTAGATTCAACTGCATTTAAAATCAGTACAACATTCAAAAACAGATGGGTGAAGTAATCGATAAGTAAAACAGGGCAAACTTTTGAAACTTTTAGTGAAGCACAAAGCCCTGCCTGAAGTTAACTCTTTCATCCTGGGAGAGGTGGCTGGAATCCTAAATTGTGATGTCTTCTCTAGGAGTTGCATAGATAGCCTCTGGAACTCACTAAAAACAGGATTAGAATGAACCCTGGTGCAAAACCAGAAAGCAGATAAAGTTCCATTCATTTCCCCCTTTCTTTTCCTCCTGATCAACTTTCCTTCACTCAGTGTTCTGGAGCTGCTATACATTTCTTCTATCAGGAAGAAAGCATCTTATAAAGTTAATTAGTTTTATCTGCTACCCTTCTTAGCCATACTTGTTGGTTTCTGTTGTAGCTGCTGTTGTTTTAAAGGGAACCTAGGTGGAAGGAAAGGAGGAAGGGAAGGAAAGGAGGAGGGGTCAAGAGAGAAGCATTTATTAAGCATCTATTATGTGTTAGCCACTGTGCTGAGTGCTCTCTGGGAAGTAGATGCTTTTGTGATTTTTACAGGGCATCCATTATCCATATTATACTTGAGGAAACTGAAGCAGACAAAGGTTAAGTGACCTGCCCAGGATTACACAGCTAGTAAATATCTGAGGCTGGATTGGAATTCAGGTCTTCTTGATTCCAGACCCAGAGTTCTACTTACTGTGCCATGTAACTGCCTTTCAGTAGAGAAATCCCAATAAATGCATCTCTAATTGAGGAACTTAAGGCAACCTGCATGAGTAATATAATTGTGGACAACAGAATGTTTTCACTGCTCCTTAACACAATCATAGTAAATATTCCATGATCAGAGGATCACAAATTAAGATCTGGGAGATAACTTAGAGAAAAATCGATTCATCCCAGACACCGTGTATAACCAATATAAAAGCAGAGAGATGGGAGATGCAATTTTGTATGTGAGGAACAGCAAGATAAATTTGGCTGTACTGTAGAGGCTGGGAAGGTATCATTTGCAAAAAGGTTGGAAAGGTAGATGAGTGGGCAGATTGTTAAGGGATTGACATGCCAAACATAGAAGTTGATAATTAGTGCTAGAAGCAATAGGGAGTTAGTGGATGTTGTTGAATAGGGGAAGGATATGGTCAAGCCTTGTGGGCAGCTAGGTGGTGAAGTAGATAGAGTGCTAGGCCTGGAGTTAGGAAGACTCATCTTTCTGAGTTCAAATCTGTCTTCAGACACTTAGTAGCTGTGTGACCCTGGGCAAGTCACTTAACCCTGTCTGGCTCAGTTTCCATATCTGTAAAATGAGCTGGAGAAGGAAAAAGAAACCCATTCCAGTATTTTTGCCTAGAAAATCCCAAATTGGGTCACAAAGAATTGAAAATGACTGGTTAAGTGGTTAAGATAGTACTTTAGGAAAATCAGTTTGGCAGCTTAATGAAGAATGGATTAGAGAAGGGAGAAACACGAAACAGGGAAACTAACTAGGAGGTTATTGTGATAATTCAGGTGAGAAGTAATGAGGGCCTGAACCAGGGTGGTGGCTGTGCAGTGAGAATAGGTCAAATGCAGGAAATGTTGAACAGGTAGAAATGATAGGCTTTGGCAAATGATTAGATATGTGGGGTGAGGGCAAGTGAGGGGTGGAGAATAATACTCCAGTTGTGAACCCAAGAAATTGGACACATAGACTCAACAAGTTTAGAAGTCTTTGGGAAACTGAAATAGGGAAGCTCAGAAGAGAAGGGGGTGTGAAGAAAAAGATACATTCTTTTTTATATGTGCAGAATTGCTAATGTCTCTAGGACATTTGAAATAGACAATAAGCCTTCATGCCCAGAAAGATATGGACTTTCTTTGTTACCCAGACAATGGAAAACTAAGTTCACTGTAATATTGCTGTTCATCAATTCCACTTTATTTTTTAGGGTGTGTACAATGAGTATCATTGAGTATTGAAAAAGTTTATACTTTTTATTGAAATATTGACTCTTAAAATAGTTTATGGAGATTTGTGGACCATATATATTTTTGTGATGGAGAAAATAAAGAGCTATCATATACCTGATACTCATTATGCACAATCACTTTTCTAGAAGGGAATTTACTACCTACATTTTAAGGAGATCCTAAATATGATCCACACCTAAATTTTATTTTGGACATAATTTTAGATGTAGTATTGGTGAGTTAGATCCAGATATCTGACATTCCCCCCTGCTCTTCCCTGCTTGGGTTTAGTTCTCCCAAAATTGAATTCAATTATGTATAAGTCCAAACCCTTATTTAATCCCCTTAGACTGCAAAGGTTTTTATCCATCCATCCATCCATCCATCCATCCATCCATCCATCCATCCATCATCTCTCTCTCTCTCTCCCATCTATCTATCATCTATCTTTTGTATGTTTTTTATTTCAAAGCAAAAATATTAGTTGGCAAAGATTGAACTGTTATTTCTTTTTTTTTTCTTGGTATATTTCTTCAGGAATAAAATTCAGTTCCACAACTCAAGTTGTTTTTCTAATGGTTCTGAGGAAAATACATTCAATCAGGAATGCATGTCTCTTTTGGACTATATTTAGGTATCTAGTTGTCACAGCCTTGGACCTTGTTCTGTCACAGAACAAGGAGAAATGACAAGAAGCCTCCATGTTTGGTGTTTCCAGCAGGTGGAGGCTACGCATTGGTCTTAATATCCTTTTACTTTTCTCAATATTTGCATCTTTAATCTCAAGAACAGCCACATTTATGAGCTAACAGATGGCCCAGGTTTATAGTTTTACCCGGGTACTATGAGAGTTCCAGTGAAAAACATGAAATAAGAAGGAGTTACCGAAAACTCATATAGCCGATTTCACATTTTTTCCAGGCTTTGTCCTGGACCTTGCACCAAACTGAAGAATAAAATTTGACTCACTCGGGGGGGGGGGGGGAACATTCACTTCCTTGTACTTCTACTTAACTTTTAGTAGTAATAGCCTTGGGTTTGAAGTCATAAGACCTAGGTTTGAATTCCTACAATGTCACCAAATTACTGTGTGACCTTGGGAATGTTGCTTTATTTTTCAACTAAAATGACTCTTTCCAAAGTTACCAGTGATCTCTTATTGCAAAATCTAATGACCTTTTCTCAATCCTCATCCTTCTTGACCTTTCTGCAACCTTTGACATTGTTGATCACCCTCTTCTCCTTCCCATTCTCATCTCTCTAGATTTTGATGACTCTACTCTCATTTCCTCCTCAATCTGCCTGCTCATTCTCAGTCTTCCTTGCTGCATCTTCATCCAAGTTACATCCATTAACTCTGGGTGTCCCCCAAGATACTTTTCCTTGGCCCTCTTTTCCCTCTATACTATCAAGGATTCAATTACCATCTTGATGCTGATGCTTCTTAGATCTACTTATACAGCCCCAAACTCTCCCCTAATTTTTAGTCTTTTACCTTTACTTGACTGTTGGACATCTCTAACTGAATGTCCCACAGACATCTTAAACTCAGCATGTTTAGAACAGTACACATTCTCTTTTCTCCAAAACCTTGCCCTTTTCCCCTAACCCTAACTTTCCTAATACTGTCAAGAGCTCCACCATCCTCTTAGTCCCCAAGGCTCATAGTTTAGGTATCATTCTCAACTCCTCACTCTCCCTCCCTCCTCATATCCAATCTGTTGCCAATTGGTACTGATTTTACTTTCACAAAATCTCTTGTTGTGCTCCCTTCTTTCCCCTGAAAAAAATATCTTGTTTGTACATAGCCATGTGCCTGTTGTCTCCTCCATGAGACTGTGGGCTCCTTGAGATCAGGACTCTTCTTTGCTTTTCTTTGTATGTTCAGCATTTAGCACAGTGCCTGAAAAATACTAGGTGCTAAATAAATGCTTGTTCACTAAACTGACTTTTCTGGGCTTCAGCTTCATCTTTAAAGTGAGGGAACTGGACTATATGATCTCTAAGGTCTTTTGTATCTATGCATTCAATAATCTATGTGACTTGTGTTGCCTCTCAGAGCACTTCCTTATGAAGTATGGCTGTCTTCCGAGGAAAGGACTGAAAGAACAGTAGCTGAAGAATAGAACAAAAGACATTGATATGTTCAGTGATCTCCAAACCATGCTGCATACACTCTGGTATTTTCCTTCTCCCTTTGGAACTTAGATTACTGCCTCTGGGGTGCTGGGCTCTGATTGGTGAGCCTTCACCTTGTCTAGACTTGGCCTGGCTACATAAATCCATGGCCATGCCCAAGCCATGCCATGATACTTAGACCTTCCCATTGTCCCCTTTATGCATTCTCTTCCCTCAGTAGAATATAAGTTCCCTGAGAGAAGGGACTATGTGGTTTCCTTGTTTTCACATCTTAAGTGATTATCATAGTTCCTGGGACTTAGTAAGCACTTAGTAAATGCTTTTTTATTTATTCATATCTTAACTTTTCTCCTTTTAGGTTAAATTCTCTGGTACATGTATGTGTGCATGTGCGCACATGTGTACACAAGCCATAATAAATGGGCAAGATTGAAGGAAGAAAAGAGCAGAGACATTATAATACTGGAAGAAAAAACTTGTGAAATAAACAATCACCATCAATGACCCGGAGCTTTTCTGTTTTGAAACCACTCCATTGCCAACACTATCACAAACACAGATCAAAAATGGAGCAATACAGGTGAGGCCATTTATTTGAATATAGTTACAATAGCTGTTTTCTCCAAGGAATGTTACATTTTAAATTCAGTGAAGCAGCCAGTGAAGTTTGCCTGGACAAGTCCAAGCACCAGGCCCATCTAGATAAATACAGCCAGGCAAATCCATGTTCGCCTCCAGATATGGTTAAAATAATACTCAAGGCATTTCAACATTGGAAGGAACCTTCAAGATCTCCTTCTGGTCTAACCCGAACCTCAGCAAGCATCCTTTCTATGCATGCATGACAAATGTCTATTTAACTTCGACGTGGAGACTCCCTGTTCGGGGTTAGAGGGAAACCATTGCCTCACACAAGACCGCCCATTGTACTTTTGGATGACTTGTTTTTCATAAGATTTTCCTGACATAGGGTCTATATCTGCTTCCCTATAATTCTCAGCTACTGATACTACTTTTGCTCTCTGAGGGCAAGCTGACTAAATTTAATCCTGCTTTATGGTGAGAGACTCCCATACACCTGAAGAAAGCTATTCTGTTTCCTCTTAGCCTTCTTTTCTCTGACCTAGATATCCTCTCTTCCTTCTACTGATTCTCACATGGCATGAACTTGAAGCCCTTTGTTCATTCCTATGAATTTTTTTTGTTTGTTTTAGTCATATTTTAGTCATATCCAACTCTTTGTGACCCCATCTGGGGTTTTCATGGCAAAGATACTGGAGTGGTTTGCCATTTCCTTCTCCAGTTCATTTTACAGATGAAGATATTGAGGCAAACAGTATTTATTAAGTGACTTGCTCAGGGTCACACAGCTAGTAAGGGTCTGAGGGCAAATTTGAACTCAGGAAGAAGAGTCTTCTTGACTCCATACCTGGCACTCTTTCTACTGTGCTACCTAGCTTTCCTTGTATGAATACTCTCCTATTTATCAAAATCATTCTTATAATGTGGTACCTGGGATTGAATTTAGTATGCTAGTTAAGATCTGATTGGGTTGGAATTATCAAATGAGATATGTGCAAAGCAGTTAGTACCATGCCTTGTATATAGTAGGCACTTAATAAATGCCTGTTCCCTTCCATTTCAGAGTACATACTTGCAAGACTGATCCCTCCTTGATCCTGGAGAGGAAGTCTTTCTCAGTGTAACTAAAGATCATATAAGTTTATTTTGGCAACCACATCACACTCTTGGGCATACACTCTTGGGTCTTACATCTAGTAAATCATAGAGATCTGTCTCATTTGCAACAAATCTAGCAAGTCAATTAAAATAAGTTAGAAAAGAAAGGCATCAAATATTTTCCAAGATTTATGCATTTCAAATCCAGGAAATTTTGTAGAGCAGTTTCACTTGATACTTCGATTTGTAGTAAATATAAATGTCATAGCACCTTAGTTGCAGTAAATATACCCATAAAACTATTGCCCCAAACTCTTTCATTCCACATAACCCAACAAGTATGAATCAGCGACTGTGAAAATATTTACATTTGATTAAAATTATGTCTTTTGCAAAAATACTACCATTGACATTGTTTTCAATTACTTGTCACAGCAAAATATCCAGGGAAATCTTTGTTACTTGCTTGGATGAAGTCAGATTATTTTCAGTTTCCTCAGCCAGTTGATATAGTTTATTGTTTTTCCTAGTACAACATGGCTATCTCTCCTAAATGTCTGGACCCATAAATAATACACAGAGGTATGGGTTTTAAGTTTTTCCGTATTTCCATATTTTATTTCATATAGACATACCCTAACTTTAGAATTTTCTGCAGCACGTGTCCACATGAATTGAAAGCTGGTCATGGATATGGTATGATTTCAGGGCTGCTCGAAAGACAGCCTTCTTTCATCAGTGGTTTCCCCATTGATCCCAATGCTTGAAAATTTACTGCTGAAGATTCATTCCTTTGGTTTAAACTTTATATCATATTATTTATTTTAGTTTTTAGTTTAAAAAGGCCAAGGTCTCCCACTGCATCCAGGGCCATTGCTAGTCATATTGACCAGTGTCTTGCCACTGGACTCTATTGACTCTGGAGGAGAGAGTGAGGCTGGTGACTTTACACAGCTCTGCCTTACTTAAATCCAATTCATTTGCAGGTCATGAATGACATCAGCCTCCTGATGTCATTGGTCCTCTTTGACAATGAAGGGCGAACAACAACAAACAACCTATTAAGTTGAAAATATCTCTTGGGAGGAAATATTACTAGATTGAGGTAAATCAGGCATTTGTACTTACTAACTGTACTTCCCTGGATAAGTCACTTAATAAATTGGGCCTCAGTTTCATTATCTTCAAAATAGGGTTAACAGTAACACCTACTTTATAGGCTTGTTGTAAAGCTCAAATGAGCTAATGTACGTAAGGTAATTGGCAAACCCCAAATCCTTATGTAAATGTGAGCTGTTATTATCATTATTTATTAATTAGCATGGAAAAAAGTTAATTAAATCTTTTCAGAGAGTAAATTTTGGTTGGGTATAGGGTAGAGTATTCAGTATGTGGGTCCTGGGCACCTAGTAAGAGGAAGAAGTATTAGGCCATTGAGAATAAAACAGGGTAGATTATGAACCCCCCAGACTAACTTTGCTTGTGCAACAATTTTGCCATAGGCTGGTCCTGGTTAGACTTGCCAACTTAACTATAGGAAAAGTGTTTAAAATCTTTCGGTTCAGGAAAAAAAATGCACTTTTGAATCTAGTTGATTGAACTATTTTGGTATCTTGTGGGGAGGGCAATGCCAGTGAGATCCAGTTTCTTTCCTGGTAGATTGGTAGACTGAATCAAGAAATTTGTATTTTTTTCTCCCCTAGGTAGAATTTACTGGAAAATTGTCAAATAAGCCAAGGAGAGACTCTTGAGGGCTCTTAAGACACTGAAGTTTCTGAGGCTATTCTGAGGATAGGGGTGGAGAGGGTCTCAAAGTTAAAATCCTTACTTCCAAATGTTCCATTTCTTCTATTAACCTGAGGAAATGCTATCTGTTATGTTTTATGCTCTCAAATCTTGTCATAGGAATGTTCTTTTTTCTCCCTGTGATATTTTGGTATTTTTGAATTGATAAAAGGTTTCACCCAAACAAATTATGGATTGAACAGTTCATTGATTTGGGAACAGCTAGGCAGAGTGGATAGAGTGATAACTATGGAGTTACAAGGACCTGAGTTCAAATCCCTACTCTGACATTTACTAGTTCACCTTTATTGGCTTCAGTTTTCTCATTTCCTAAAAAATGGTCATGACTGTCAGCTGTAATTATCTTCATGTTTTAAGCCTCTTGCTCAATGGCATCAGGAAATAAGTCTTTGATATATAGTTCTGATACCTAAAAAAAATTGACTCCCTAGCCCCTACCCCCACACAAAGGTCCAAATTAAAATGAAAAATCTGAACCAATGGAGTTTGGAGACAAATTTTGTTAATATAAATAATCGAAATATCATTTAGTTTTATTTTGAGTCCATTTCTAAACAACTTACACATTTCAAGTCAGAATTACATGAAAAACATTGATAGCTAAATAAACAGAGTGAGCACATGATTAATGTTTTTAAAATAGTAAACATTTCACATTTGTAGCATTCCTTTAGCAGATTGGTCTGGTGAACCTTGTTTTTATTCCTGCTTGGCAATCTGCGTTTTATTTATTTATTCACTCTCTTGATGGTGGAATGCCTCTATTTTAACTTACCTTTGGTCTTAATTTACTCTTGGGGGCAAAGTGAAAATATCTACAATGAATTTAAGACCTAAAACAATTAGGAAACATAAGACTGCAATAATCAACTTTTGAAAACTTAATTGCCCTTTTTAAAGCAGGATGTCTTGTACTTAAAAAAAAAAAAAGATGCCCTTAGTATTTCCTTTGTACTTTTAAAGACCCGTAACATTGAGTTCAATGTTTATAACTTGGAAATTTTATAGAAAAATAGGTACAATAAAGATAGATCATTTCTCTTGGATTATAATATTCAGAGTTAAGGGGAAAGTAGTTAAAGTACTCAAACATCAAAGTGCTAGGTACAATTCAGCTTTGGTTTCCAGGCTGTTGGGTGGTTTAATGGATGGAGTAATGGATTTGGAATCAGAACGATTCAAGTTCAATTTTTGCCTCAGACACCAATTAGCTGTGTGGCCCTTAATCTCATTGTGCTTCAGTTTCCTTATTTGTAAAATGAAGGGAAAAGGGGAATGAGGAGGGAAGTTTTCTTCCAACTCTAAATTTGATCATCCTGTGATCCACTTTAAAACAAAACACACAAAAAAGGTGAATGGAAGGTCCCGTGGGCAAGAACCTTTTCCTTTTTTTGTATTCTTAGTCATTACATAGTAGTGGATAGAAAGCTGGCCAGGGAGTTAGGGAGACCTGAGTTCAGAAATACATACTATTTTTGTGATTTAACTGACCAAGTCACTTAACTTCTCAGTGCCCCAGTCAATGCTCTAAGACTAAAAGTTATAGAATGGCTGCTGATCCTCATGGGTAGAAGGAATTTCCCTCACTGGAAAGTTTCCTACACAAATAAAGTTACTAGTCTTGTAGAAAATTCTTAGGGTTTTGCACAACTGAAAGCTATGCACAGATGAATAGAATTTAAATTGAAAAGTGTCTGATTCCTCTGCTTTGGAAAGGGGATTGTTGCTCAGTTTTAACCTCTAACCTCTTGGTTTTGAGGGTATAAATGAAAAATCTGTTTGCCTGGAATGAGGCAAAGCACCTGGAAATGGAGCCTAAGGAGGAATGGGCTAACAAGGCCTGGGATATAATTAATGTTTGTTTGGTTTAATTTTAAGCCTAGCCAACCCTGAGAAAACCAGATAGAGACACTTGATATTAACGTCATATTTAAAACATTGAAAATAGTTTCCTGATTTGTCTCCCTTCCTTGGGTCTCTCCTTACTCTAGTCCTTTCTCCACTCATCTGTCACATTGATCTCTCTGAAGCACAGATTTGACTATGTTACCCGATTCAATAAACTATAGTGGCTCCTTAATACTGCTAGGATCAAATATATGTGGTAATACCTTTTGTGTTGTGAGGGTCTGTCCCTCCACATGTAGTATGGAGGTGTTGTTATGTGGTTTGAAGGTAGGTAGAATAGATATCAGTAGCTTTTCTCTCCCCCCCTTTCTCCAAGGGAGATTTTAATTCCTGTTAGGAAGGGAAACAGGAAGTTGGAGCTTGAAGCCACTCTGCTCTCCTCAAAGAGAGGGGGAACTGGGCTAAAATGAAATCTAGCTACCCTCTTAAATATTGTTAGTTGAGGGAATTTTATTTTGGATTTCAATCTAACTTTTGATCACTTTCATTATTCTTTTTTTTAGGGGGGGTGGGAGAGGATCCGAAGCTCCAGGTTCAAGACTTGACCCTTACCTACCAAATACCAGTTCTACAATGAATGAACATAGTGCTTAGCTAAAAAAAAAATCTGATTCTCCAAATTGGTTGCAAAACAGAAATCAGAGAAGGTATACATAAGAGAATATATACTAGATAGTAGAATGAAGGAGCTCCCCCATTGGAAGTGAGAAAACTCAGCTAAACCAAGACATAGAATCCTAGATCTCATTCATGGGAAAGTTTCCTTACATCTCTAGTGTAGCAAGCCAGGGATGGGGACATGATGGAGACTGCTAATTCTTCTCACGTCTTTACAGAGCCTTTTCCTTCACCAATCTAAAATGGAATTAGCCTTTTCCATCTCTTTTAAAGCTGGAAGGTTTAAGTAACTGGATGCTTAAAGAGAACTTGAAATTAGAAGCACTCTTGTCTCTCCAACTCCATTCTGCCCCTCATGCAGGCATGGGCATTAAACTCCAACAATGAGGAGAGAATACTATTACCAAGGGGCTTTGTTTGGGACTGGGGTTACATATAAAATCATCTGTTTGTCATTTAAAGCCTTTTATATGGCCTTTTCCTAGTTTTCTATTCTTTTTACACATTATTCCCTGTCAAGTACTCTGTGATCCAGTGAAACTATTCTCCTTGCTGTTTCTCACACAAATACTCTTTAGACTAGGCATTTTCACTGGCTATTCCCCATGCCTTGAATTTTTTCTTTCCTCATCTAAGTCTCTTGCCTTCCATGGCTTCTTTCAAGTCCTAGTTAAAATCCCATTTTTACTAGAAGTTTTTTTTGCCCCCCCCCACCTTCCCTTAATTCTAATCCCTTAAACCCTATTGATTATCTCCAAGTTATCTCCTATATATGTTTTTTTGTTTGTGTGTTGTCTCCCCCATTAGACTGTGGGCTCCTTGAGGATACTGGTTGTATTTTTTGGTTTTGGTTTTGGTATTTTTGCAGGGCAATGAGGGTTAAGTGACTTGCCCAGGGTCACACAGCTAGTAAGTGTCAAATGTCTGAGGCTGGATTTGAACTCAGGTCCTCCTGACTCCAGGGCCAGTGCTTTATCCACTGCACCACCCAGCTGCCCACAAGGTACTGGTTGTTTTTATGCCTTTCTTTGTATCCTCAGTGCTTAGTACAGTGTCTGGTATATGAAAATGCTTGTTGACTTGACTCATTGACTCGACTATTCCACATTCTAATGTAGCCTTCACCAAGGACACTCTAGTATTTTATGTAACTTTTATCAGATTATTTATCTCAGCAAACCCTCCAGCATGAAGATAGGATACTCTTATTTATCTAGTGGAAGAATCATTAGTGAGAAAGTCTTCCACATCTGGACATTGTATGTGTATATGTGTACACACACATATACAATACACATACACACAAACATGCACACATACACATATATGTTTGGACGTAAAACACTTATTGTTTGCATATGTGCATATATTTATATATATGTACACACATATATGTATATCTATACATGTGTGTGTATATACATACAATGAGTGTATAAAAGTGAGAGGAATAGACAACTGATGGAGGATGTGTTGGAGGGCCCAGACATAGGGAAATGCCCACTGTACTCTAGCGGAGTCTATGCCCTAAGTTAAAGTTGGGGGGGAGTAGATATTAGGTCTAGCAGCCTTGAGATGGCAAAAGCAATATTTAGTATTTAGCCTAGATAGGGTTGCATAGCATAGTCTTGGGGCAAGTCTGACTACAGAAGGATGACTTAAAGATTAAGGCAGCCCTTCTTCTGTGTACATGTAGGATCAGGGTTAACTGCTAAGATTTCTATAAACTTGTTCATTTTCCTTCTGTTCTTTTACCTATGTGGTTTTTTAAAAAATAATTTATAGTAATTAAAACTTAAGAGAACAGAACCAACTCTTTCTCCCAACAAGCACGAACTTCAAATGCCTGATATTTTCAAGAAGGCAGGCAGGAAACAGAGGAACTGCCTCTGTTTCTCTACCCCTTGGCTTATTCTCTTTGCCTTTAGGTTTTCTTGAAGTAAATGTAGCCATTTGGGATTCTGCCTCTGTGGTAAAGGTTTTTGTTTTGTTTTGTTTTGTTTTAAACACCTCCCAGTAAGTTATGGTATCTGGGCCTCCTCTTTCCCGGTAGCCAGGTGGTCCTGAGCACATAAGGAATTTTTTGTTCAGTTGTTTTTCAGTGGTGTCTGATTCTTTGTGACCCCATTTGGGGCTTTCTTGGCAAATATACTGCAGTGGTTTGCCATTTCCTTCTTCAGGTCATTTTACAGATGAGGAAACTGAGGCAAAGAGAATGAAGTGACTTGTCCAGGGTCACCACATTTGAAGATGAGTCTTCCTGACTCCAGGCCTGGTGCTTTATCCACTGTACCACCTAGTTACCTTCATAAAGATTAGACTACCATAATTTGCTCCTCCCAAAAAAGAAAGTCACGTTTCTAGACTAACTTCTCTCTCTCTCTCTCTCTCTCTCTCTCTCTCTCTCTCTCTCTCTCTCTCTCTCCCTCCCTTTCTCCCTCTTTCTCTCTCTGTCTCTGTCTCTTTCTTTCTCTCCCTCCCTTTCTCCCTCTTTCTCTCTCTGTTTCTGTCTCTTTCTTTCTCTCCCTCCCTTTCTCCCTCTTTCTCTCTCTCTCTCTGTCTCTCTCTCTTTTTCTCTCTCTTTCTCTCTCTGTCTCTCTCTCTTTTTCTCTCTCTTTCTCTCTCTGTCTCTGTCTCTTTCTCTCTCTGTGTCTGTGTCTGTGTCTCTGTCTCTCTCTCCCTTTCTCTCTCTTTCTCTCTCTGTCTCTGTCTCTTTCTTTATCTCTCTCTGTATCTCTCTGTATCTCTCTGTCTCTTTCTTTCTCTCTCTGTGTCTCTCTGTCTCTTCCTGTCTCTCTTTCTCATTCTCTCTCTCCCTTTCTCTCTCTTTCTGTCTCTGTGTGTCTCTTTCTCCCTTTCCCCCTCTTTCCCTCTCTGTCTCTCTCCCTTTCTCCCTCTTTCTCTCTCTGTGTCTCTGTGTCTCTTTCTTTCTCTCTCTCTCCCTTTCTCCCTCTCACTCTCCCTTTCTCCCTCTTTCTCTCTCTGTGTCTCTCTGTCTCTTCCTGTCTCTCTTTCTCATTCTCTCTCTCCCTTTCTCCTTCTTTCTCTTTCTGTCTCTGTCTCTCTCTCCCTTTCTCCCTCTTTCTTTCTCTGTGTCTCTGTGTCTCTTACTGTCTCTCTCTCTCATTCTCTCCCTCATTCTCTCTCTCCCTTTCTACCTCTTTCTCTCTGTGTCTCTGTCTCTGTGTCTCTCTCCCTTTCTCTCTCTGTGTCTCTGTCTCTGTCTCTCTCTCCCTTTCTCCTTTCTCTCTCTGTCTCTGTCTGTCTGTCTGTCTTCTTCTCTCTCTTTCTCTCTCTCGTTCTGTTTTGTATTAACTGGTGTCCCTTGGTGGACTTCTGGCTCTCCTCATCTGGGAAGAGCTGAGATAGAGAGATGTACACTGGTATGAATAAAGAACTTAGACATTCCCCTGCTCTTTGCCTATTTCATTAATTCCTTGAGTTCAAATGGCTAAGTCATGGCTAGGTCTCCTTCTTGGGGGACAAATTTCCTAGAATTCAAGTTTACAAGAAAAAGCAATCTTGAATTTACATTAAATGATTCAACTCAACAAGACTTTATTAAGCTTCTACTACGTGCAAGGCATAGTAGACACAGAGAGAAAAACAAACTAGTTCCTGCCAGCCAGTAGCTTATTATTTTTTCCTGAATATTTCCTCCTCATTATTAAAAATATGTATGGTTTATTAAAAATTCTAGTATTTTATTAGTAAATATTTATGAAAAACAGTAACAGATTTTTTTTTCTGTTTAAGATTTCAAAGTAACTGGTTATTTAAATTCAACCTTCCTTGGAATTGCTCTTGGGTTAATTGTATGGCTTTTCATAGGCTCAGCATCATGCCTATAGCTAAATCAAGGACATAATTGCTTTTGTAAAGTAGTTCCTAAGATAGGAAGATAATAGACAGTCAGCAAATTCATATCCCTTCCTCCTCCCTATCTTTCCCTCTCTTCCCCCCAGGCCTGACATTCCCAAACAGGTCCTATTACTTTGCAGTGATTATGTTGTCAATTATTTTTTCCTTAGGGCTTAGATCAGGAGAAGTCTCTTAAGATCTAGTCTTCTTTAGTGAATCTTTTCAGCATGGACTAGGGGTAAGGGTTAAGGAGTTGAGTCTTTTGCTAAAAAAGAAAGGATAATCTCATATCATATTCTTTTTTTTTCTTTAAAAAATCATCATCATCAAAGCCCTACTTTCTCCCCTTTAGTTTCTTGCTAAATGAGCTTTAGTTATCTCATGCACTAATGACCTTGCAGAGTTCGAAATTCAACTGGGAAGGTATAGTTCACAAAGGGCGGGTAATTTGCTGCATCCATTCCCCTGGGATGCATTAAGGCTGATCATATCATCCATTATGTACTTCACTTTATGTTTTTATCACATATTCTAAACAAAGTATCATCTGGGCAACAAGATACATTTTCCAGTATTTTGGTAACTAATGACTTTCAGATGCTTTTGGAAAAAAAAAATTGGAATGCCCCACACATCAGCCTGAGCTCACCGTGCCATCTGTACTCTCGGCATAGACGATTTTAATTTAAAACCATATAGAATTGCAATAATGCTTAATCTGTGCTGTGAGGTACTATGTGGTAGTATGGGCAAAAAACCTTGCGCCTAATCAGATCTCATTTAATAAATGATGCTCTCTGTGTTATCTTCCTTGCTTCTTCCCATGGGAACAGAGGTACTTTCATACAAGGACAAGACAGCCTGAGAAGGCCTTTGTTGACACCATTGCTTCCCTTCTCCAGTCTATGCCTGCGAGGGCTTGGTCTTCTGCTCTGGCCTGTGGGGCCTTAAATTGAATTTACAGAAATCAAACTCCAGTTCTTTCTACTCCTTGATGTCCTCCCAGGTGAGCTCCTGGGCTTCATGCTAATACTTCTAAAGCAAGCAAACTTTAAGTTAATTATGTGCTGGTGTATTCTCCCTTGCTGAATTTTGGCAGGTTGCTTCTGTAAATTATGAAAAATAAATGTGAAATATGCAGATGTCTTTTGTTTGAAGCAGCTGTTTGGTCCGTCTTGCCAGAATCTAATCAGCTGTTTCCCCTGGGGTTTTCAGCCCTCTCTGCCCAGCCCACCCCCCCAACCCCCCACCCCCCACAATAGTGGCCAAGAGCTGCTTGAAAACATGAAGGGATGGTAATGGCTCATCACAGGCATTTGAGGAAGCCTCTTTCAAAGTACTTGAGTTAGAGGTCTTTGTTAAGGAGAACAAAGATGGAAAGAAAATTGAGACTGAATAGTGTTTCTGGAATAGAAAATGATAGGGGTATGGGATTTTTTTTCCTCTTATTGGGGTTAGAGGGAGAAGGGGAAAAATAGTCAATAAGACATTATGCAGTGTGTGCTATATAGCAGGTACTGTTCTAAGTGCTAGGGAAACAAAAGAATACAAAAGACCCAAAACAAAACAAAACAACAAAACAAAACAAAACAAAACAAAAAGCATCCTTGCTTTCAAGGAGCTCACAGTCTGATGGGAAGACAACATACAAACAAATATATACAATCATGATATATGCAGGATAAATTGGAAATAATTTCAGGGGGAAAACGCTAGCATTAAGGGAGATCAGAAAAGACTTCTCATAGAAGATGGGATTTTAGCTGGGATTTAAATGATAGATTGTTTCCTTGCTGCCTAATGTAGTTTTTTTTTTTTTTCCAATTCAGACATCAATAGTGTGGTGAGCCTCAATGGCTGTTATAACAGGTAAAATGATCACACTGGTCATGCTATGGTCCAACTGTCTGCCACAAAGAGACCCAGCTAAGATCCAAGTAGAGGTTTTGCATTTGTCTAATTGAGTCGATCAAGGTAAGATTCTAGGTCAGAAAATTCAGGCACAAACCAAAACAAAACATTTGGTGTTTGCTTTCATATGGCAAAGAAGAAGAAAAAATGTTCAGGTCAAAGTCAATAGTTTTGTTGGGGGGCTGGAAATGATTAATTAAATGTTTCCAAAACTTAGTCTCAAAGTGAATTATGTACTTGGGTAAAGTATACTCTACATATGCAAATTCATCATGTATCAATCAAAAAAGGTTTTATTAAATCCCTACTACTGTATATCTGATACTATGCTGGTGTAAATACCCTCCCCCCTTCACACACACACATGCATATGAGTAGGGCAGTTCCATGAAGGATAATCCTGTGACACTACATATAAAGGGAGATGTAACTTCAGATTTGTTGATAGAAATCAGTCTGAGACACTAGGTTATTGTGGAGAGACTTTGATGGAGCGAGAGAAACAGCATTTGAGAGAAAAAGGGTGAGAAAGACAAGGGGTGAACTTTTACATGGTTGATGGAAGTTTTTGGAGCCCCAAACAAGGAGAAGCCAGCTCTCAACATGGCCTCTGATTCCCAGTGCTTACACTCCCAAAGACTTCTAAGAACTGACTTCTCTGGTGAGATCTGCTGAAATGATTTTCTCTTTGAACAAAGTGAGATTTTTGTCTTGGTCCCAAGTCAACAATTCCACTTACACTTGCATATTATTTTCTCCAGTCCACTAGAGAGATATAATTCTAGATTATTACTTCTTTTGGATAGAGGAAAATGAAGTGATCCCCAGCTTGGGTTTGGCTTCCCTATTAGCAAATCAACCAGGATCCTTCTTTTAAACTCCACAGTGATGGAAATGACAGTGTCCTCAGAAATGGGATAGTCCATCACATCTGTAGCTATATCTATATCATTTATCTCTCTCTCATCTCTCTCTTTCTCATCTATCTATCTATCTATCTGCTTATCTATCCCTTTATGAAGGCTGTCCAATAGCCATGTTGGCCAGAGTTTAAATTATTACAAGAACTAATCTATCTTATACTAGTCAATAGACATAAAAAGACAAAAATAAAACAGTACTTGCCCTCAAGAAGCTTATATTCTATTGGGGAACACATCATGTATTGTATACATACACACATGATAAGAGAGAACAATAGATTTTAGGGGGTGAGGTACCACAAGGAGGGGGTATTTGGAAAGACTTTATGAAGAAGGTAGTACTCTAAACTTTGAAGAAAACTAGATGCAGTCATAGGTGAGGAGGGCAGCCTATGCAAAGGTAAAGAGTTGGGATATTCAGAGTTGTGGATAAGAAAACAAGAGAGTCATTTTGGATATACCAAAGAATGACTAAAGGCAATAATTTATTAGGCTAGAGAGATAGGTTAGAGGGGTTTGGGTTTTTATATTTGATACTAAAGATAGCCACTAGAGTTTATTAATCAGGTCCTACCTGTGTTTCTGGAAAATCACTTCAGTAATTATGTGGAAAATATATTCAGTTTCAGCCTTGACTAACTCCACAAAACTCACTATTTTTTTCCTACTTTTGAATCTTGTGCCAAAGGAGATAACTATAGTTTTGCTGGATTTATTTCTCCTAGGAAAATGTCCTCCTTTCCTTTTAGCACTTACCTTTATCATTGTTCAGCTTATGGATAAGCAGAAGACAAAGCAAGATGAAGTGGACAACTTTAACAAAACAGGTTGAAACTCCAAAAGGACCATAGACCACAACTGAATCCTTAAGTCCAGTTTTTGGCTGCCTGGACAGTTTTCATCGCAATTCAGTTTGGACCATCTCAGAATTCTGTAATAGTGTTAATAATAACAATGACAACAATAAAAACAATAATAAAAGCATGTGATAATTCTTAGTGAATTCATGTCGAGGATTAAAGAGCATATATTTTAGGACTTAACCAAAGCATTTATCTAGCCTAACTGCCTCATCAAAGAATATTATTTTTTAAAAAATAAGCCTCATAAAGATGTATGAATATATAGACCTCTGATTATTCAAAAAATTGTACAAATCAAAATAAATTTGCCTGAGCAATTTAAAATAATTAACCTTTGACAAACCTCCTTCTCTGGTAATGGAATAGTAACTATATGAATAAAAGATAAGTCGTGACATTCAATGAATTACAATATTCATCCCATAAATTACTTGATAAAATAGCATCATATTCTACATTTTTATAACATGAAAATGTTCTAAACACCATGGAGTCCATTCATTTTCCTAACATGGTTAGCAGTGAAGTTGGCTGATTACTTTTTGCCTTCTACAGATTTCTTTCAATGAAGTCTTTATTATTTTTTCCAAACGATATCTATTGTCAGGTTGTCAGCTATTTATACAGTGCATGCACCTGAAAGAATACTAGTTCTGTGTTCACATACTCGAATAGTCCATAGAAATGAAGAAGACTCAAGTTACCTGATTTGAATGCAGTTCAAGCAAGATGAGTAGGGTGAAATTGTCCTTTCACTATTTTACCAACATGTGCAGGTCTCTCTCCCCACCCCACTCCCAGTTGCTGCTCTGACAGCATTTGACCAATTGATAGCATCTGACCATTTGACCCTGGTCAAGCTTCTAATCTCTGTGCCACAGTTGTCTTATCACTGAGGCCAGAGGGTGGTGTTCACCTGCTTTCCCAACAGCTTTGTGAGAACAAGGACTACTAGAGAGTATACTGGGAAACATCAGCACCCAATCATGGAATGCTTCAAGCATGAATTTGCAAATACCAGCTTCAGGATTTGGTAGAAGGGATGCAAATAAACCTGGCATTTTGGTCCTGAATGCATCTTGAATTTTAATCACAGAAGGGAAGTTTATGGGGAGAACTTTTCCCCTGAGAAATGGAGAATCGATGGAAGGGATTCTTGTCTTCTGAAATGAATTTCTTTCCTACTGCCTCTTAGTCTGATGCAGTGCTAGATTTGCAAGATATTTATATGTGAACCACAGATCTTTGGTTCCTCAATGAAATTCAGCATGGTGAAATAGATAGCATGCTTAATGTGAAGTCAAAATGACCTAGGTTTAAATTCCGTTATCAGTGACCAAAAGTCACTTAACATTTGTACATCAGTGTTAACAATATGTGTACTTTCTACCTCACAGATTTGAGGTTCAAAGGAATGATTTTACTCAAAGCCCTTTGCTAACTTGAAAGTATAAAAGAAGTTCCAATTATTACTATTATAAGTCATTTGCCAGAATAAAGTAGAAACATATTCATCCCCTAAGTCATTCACAAAATTCTTGACAAAATATCATTTGAACCTATATTTTTATAGCACTAAAATTTCTCTAATACTACATGAATTCCATTTATTTTCAGTATGCCAAGACTTCAGTAGATAGAGCAGTAAGTAAGCCCTGTTTGGTGGAGGAGGGTGGAGGATAAACAATGCCCTGAATGGCATAGATTTTAGGAATGAGGAGGCTATAGTCATGCTGTATACTACTGTATTAAGTGCTAATTCTGGACATGGCATTTTAGGAAATACATGGGTAAGATACAGAACATCTAGAGGAGAGCAACCAGGTTGGTGAAGGGCCTGAAGAATGAAGGAAGTGGGGATGTTTTAATAACTGTCCTCAGATATTTGAAGACTTATCACCTATAAGAGGGATTAAACTTATTCTATTTGGCTGAAGAAGGAAGAACCAGAAGCAGTCAGTAGAAGTTAGAAAGAGACCAATTTAGACTTAATGAAAAGAAAAACTTCCCAATAATGAGAACTTTCCAAAAGTGGAATGGGCTGCCTTAGAAAGTAGTGGCTTCTGGGGGCAGCTAGGTGGCACAGTGGATAAAGCACCGGCCCTGGATTCAGGAGGACCTGAGTTCAAATCTGGCCTCAGATACTTGACAGCTACTAGCTGTGTGACCCTGGGCAAGTCACTTAATCCCTCATAGCCTTGCAAAAAAAAGAAAGAAAGAAAGAAAGAAAGTAGTGGCTTCCTCTTCTCCAGACATTATCAAGATAAGGCAGATGAACACTTGTGTTCACATAGTGAACATCCTTTTTCAAATATAATTTGGACCAGATGGTTTGTCAGGTCCTCTAAAAAAAGCTTATAAGTATAATGGAATGGCAGAGAGAAAGAAGTGCTAGAGCTCATGTGTTTGTATAAAATGTATAGCTATTGTTGGACAACTAGGTGGAAAGAGTGCAGGGCCAGGAGTCAGGAAGACTCATCTTCCTGATTTCAGATCTGGCTTCAGACACTTACTAGCTGTGTGACCCTGGGCAAATCACTTAATCCTATTTTCCTCAGTTTCCTCATCAGTAAAATTACCTGGAGAAGGAAATGGCAAACCGCTCCAGTATCTTTGCCAAGAAAACTCCCAGTGGGGTTAGGAAGAGTTGGACATGACTGAAAAATTATTAAAAAACTATAGTTACTTTGGCCTTCTTCAGAAAATGCTCCGGTGAAGTCTTTATTATTTTCTTCAAAACATACTGATAGGGGCAGCTAGGTGGCACAGTAGATAAAGCACTGGCCCTGGATTCAGGAGGACCTGAGTTCAAATCTGGCCTCCGACACTTGACACTTACTAGTTGTGTGACCCTCGGCAACCCCCATTGCCCTGCAAAAAAACAAAAAACAAAAAAATATACTGATAGGTAGAGAATCATAGCCAATATAATGATAGCTAACATTTATCTATTTCTTACTACATTCTAGGTACTAAACTAAGCTTGACAAATATTTCTCATTTGATCCTCACAACCACTCTTGGAAGAAGGTGCTGTTATTATCCCCATTTTATAGATAAGGAAACTGAGGTGGGCACAGGTTATGTCTTCCTGACTCTATCTACTGTACCACCTAGCTTCTGTAAAAGATTGTAGGAGTGGTGGAACTGGTAAGCTATGATAAGAGTATGGGAAGCTTCATAATATTGATTTCCAGATCAGCATGTATACTAACCACCCTTCCCATCTGAGTCTTTCATATGCTTTATATATCACAATAGAATTTCTGTAAATGTAAATCCCCATTATGAAGAGTCTTCACAATTGCAGGTGAATGCAGTGATACCCCGGGACAAATTATGCTGGGTGACATAGATCACATCTCATTCACCAAACTCAGCCTGCTCAGTCCCTTCCAGCTCTGGATTTATGGCCTTGAGCATTATTCTTTCCTCTCACTACTAGGGTTATGGCAGAAGCTAGCTGGCCTATCTGTTTTGAGATTGCTCTTATGTGATAGAAGGCCTCAGGTAGCAAGCTGCATTCTTCCCATCCAGACTCTTTTCCCACAGATTCCAAGAGTCTGCTAGGAATTCACTGGCCCATTTAGGCTTAGTTGGCACATTCTTTTGCATTGAATCAAAAAAAGCATATGTATGAATCTCATCCTAGAGTTTGGGCTTCAACCCAAAGCTGACATTGCAGTACTAGTTCCCCCAAAATGTGTATACTGATCTGTTTGATGTTCAGTCTTTGGGAGAAGGTGTTTACATGAACCTAAATGCCTTCTGTTGCAATCTGGCTATTCTCCAGAAACAAGTTGAAGGCATAGATTGAAGAAACTTATGAAAAATAAGACAGATCACTCTCTGCTGTGACTACTTCACTGCCAACCCTTGGTCTCATTATTCAGAGTTTTGAGGGAATGTTACAGAGTTCACTGTTGCATTTAATTTGTGGCTTTTCCCTCTCATGTCAGAACATGGGTCACTCTTTTACCTTGGCTCTCTGGGCAATTAGGGCACTGTTTCTGAACCAGTGAATTGGATTTAACCCTTTGTTGGGTCTATCTCGAAGGCTTAATTAAAGGAAAAACTTCTTAATAATTAGATCTTTCAGGAAGTGGAATTGTCTATCTTGGAAAATTGTGGGTCTACCCCTCACTGGAGATCAATACGAAAAGAGTAGATGACCATTTGTTAGATATGTCATAATAATTCTCTTCCAAGTATAGCATAGAGCACATGGTCACTGAGGTGGAGGATAAAATCATTGATCAGTATGGTGTTTCTATACCAGATGCCTCAACTGCCTCATCTCCACTCTCGATTTCTTTTCAATCTAGCTTCTGACACCAACACTTGACTGAACCTGCTTTCTATAGGGTTACGAGTAATCTTTTATCTACTAAATCTGTGGCTGTTTCTCAGTCTTCATGTTCCTTGACCTCTCCGTAGATTTTTTTTTTTAACAGGACAATGAGGGTTAAGTGACTTGCCCAGGGTCACACAGCTAGTAAGTGTCAATTGTCTGAGGCCAGATTTAAATTCAGGTCCTCCTGAATCCAGGTACAGTGCTTTTATCCACTGTGCCACCTAGCTGCCCCCCTCTCTATAGATTTTGATACTTTTGACCATTCTATTTTCAAGGATACTCTCCTCCTTGACTTCTGTAACACTGAGTATTTCTTTGTTCTCATTTTCCTGGTCATTATTTAACTCTTGGCCTTTTAGGAGAATAGTCTTTAACCTGAGTGCTCTCAAGGTTCTCCTTATATTCTTACACTCTCAGAGATTGTTTTCAGGGTCTCCTCTCTTTAATTCATTCTCCAAAAAGCTGCCAAAATATTTTTCTTAAAGCATAGGTTTCACCATGTGCCACTCCTGCTCAAAAACTTTGGTGACTTCTCTTTGTTTATAGGAGAAAATACAAATTTTCCTTTCCATACTTATTTCATACTATTTCCATTCATACTCTCTTTACTTCATCCAGATAAGACTACTAGGCTTTCCCACACCTCCATTTCATAACTCAATGCATGTGCACAAATGCACATACCTTTCTGATCTTAGTCTTTTTCAGATTCAACTCATGTGCCTCCTCCTCCATGAAGCCTTCCTTGATTTATCTGGAATTTTTCCTATATTTTACTTACATATGTATGATGTTGTACCTCCCCATCTGCTGGGGGCAATGAAAGCTGCTTGAAGACAGGTACTGTTTGTTTTTAATTTAGCACCTAGAACAGTACCTTGTGTATAATAAGCATGTAGTAAATAATTATTGAATTGTATTTATTTAGTTTTCATTTTTCTGGATCTGTAAATTAACTAATAGGTTATGGTGTATGTGTGGGGAGAGTAATGATTGTCATGATAATGCTGAAATGATCAGAGAAAAGAGAGAACAGCAACTAACTGACATCATTATTATCAAGAGTTAAGTGTCACTGTAGCCTTTCTTGGTACTTAGTTCCCACCAAATAAACTAAAGGCTTAACTCATAGGCTACTTCCTATGAGAAGCTTTTTCTGATCATCCATGTCATTAGTAGTTTCTCCTTCCTCAAAATAACATTGATTTCTCTCTCTCTCTCTCTCTTTCTGTCTGTCTATGTCTTATATATATACATGTGTGTATATATGTATATAATATATCAATATATTGTAGGAGTAGTGTACTTCTACTACTCCTAGAATGTAAGCTCCTTGAAAGCAGGAATTATTTTTGTCTTGTCTTGGAATCACTAGTGCTTAGCCTAGAGCCTTATACATTGTAGGTGCTTAATAAGTGCCTGTTGGATTGTAGTGAATTGGATTTTTCTGTTTGGCCCCAGAGGGTGGAACTAGGAACAGTGGATAGATGTTGTGAAGAGCAGAATTAGGTTGATATAAAGGAAACCTTCCTGATGATCTGGAGTTGTCCAACAGTAGTATGTGTTGCCTCAGGAGACACAGTAGGTTCTTTATCATTGGAGGTCCTTCAGTGTAAGTGGGAGGGACACTTATTAGGGACACTTGTTTTTTTTTTTTTTTTTTTTTTGGTGAGGCAATTGGGGTTAAGTGACTTGTCCAGGGTCACACAGCTAGTAAGTGTCAAGTGTCTGAGGTCATATTTGAACTCAGGTCCTCCTGACTCCAGGGCCAGCACTCTATCCACTGCACCACCTAGCTGCCTTGTAAAGGATGAATTCCTGTTTAGGAATGAATTAGACCTTCTGACCTCCCTTGTTCAGTCTAGCTACCTAAATCATTCAAATTCACCTGGTCCTGAGCATCTGTATCTGAAGAAGCAGTCTGTCTCCACCTCTGGTCTTCTTCCTCCCT
This sequence comes from Dromiciops gliroides, assembly GCF_019393635.1. Taxonomy (NCBI): domain Eukaryota; kingdom Metazoa; phylum Chordata; class Mammalia; order Microbiotheria; family Microbiotheriidae; genus Dromiciops; species Dromiciops gliroides. The sequence goes on from NC_057862.1 coordinate 578,809,377, forward strand.
GTCACTGAGCTATAACTAATGCCTTGTAACTGGGGCTTTATCCCATAGAGCCAAGTTTAAATTCATAAGGCACTAATTGAACTTCTATTCCTTCATCAGGTAGAAACAACGGAGCTTAGCACAAGTTTAACAAGACTAATTAATTCAAACCAGAAGCTGCCAGGTGGCTACTACTTCCCTTTCACTCCCAACAGCTAAAGCCTAGGTAGGTCCCTCTGTGTCTTTCCTAACTTGCCCCCTCCTTTGACCATGGCTTCCTCATCAATCTCCTTGGGGAGGAGAAGGTTTTGGTTCCTTTCCTCAGGTCAGTGTCTTAATACCTCGAATTCTTTGGTCTGAAGACTTTTGTCCTTTTTTACTTGTTTTTGAAAAAATGGACTTGAGGATATCTTCCATGCCTCTTGTCTTATTTGTCAGATTTTTTAGTTATCCTTTTGTCCCTAGCTTTAGTTAGCAAAAGGGAAACCTGATGACTTACATCGTTCCTCTCCTACGATCCTTTACTTTTGGCTCCTTTCTCTCATTTTTTTTGGGTGGGGTTCTTGTCCTTTATCCTTATTCTTGACATTGAGCCCACAGTGGGACTTAGACTCTCTGGGTTCTCACTTCCCACATTTGTAAAAGGAAAGGGCCAGACTTAACGATTTCACAGATCCCTTCCAGCTCTAGAACACCATCCAGAATGATTCTTTGTAGTGTAGTTACCTGTGGCAAGTCAGGCTCCTCAAATGTATTCTGTGCATAAACTCAGGATTTCCAGAGCTGCAAATGTATTCCATTGAAAATTTCTTTAAAATGTTGACAGATGTGGATGTGAGCATTATTGAATGCTGCGTTTTACATTTGCATTCAGTTCTGTTATTTCAATGGGGACATTTTTATAAAATAAAAACGTGTTAATGCTCTTCTTGGAACCCTCCTGGCTGACTGATTTCTGCTGTGGATTTAATTAGTTTAAGTACCATGTTCCTGCGTGGGCTTTGACTTGGGGGAGGCCCTAGTGGTTGTTATGTTTTGGGGGATCCCTTGGAGAGAAAAGTCCAGTTTTTCATTATTATATTATTATATTAAGTCTGTGCAGATGCTGCTTGTATAAAGGAATTAGAGTGGGCACCAAAAAAGAACGGCTGCATGTTCTGAGCTCCTCCCTGTCCCTTATCCTTACCCCCAGTCTAGCTGGAAATTGAATCCTGTTCTGTTTAGGAGAGGCAAAAAAGCCAAACATTTATAGGACCAAAGTGAAGAAACTATCCCTTTCTACAACCTTGTAGCTGAGATTATTATTATTATTATTATTTTAGAGATGAAGCATTTATGTGTATGTGTGTGAGCATGTGGGTGTATTACAAAAATGGCATTTGCATCTTTGGATTATTATTAAAGAAAATGCAATTACTGAGAGATTATATATCAAGAAAGAAAAAAGATAAATTCTAGCTACTCTGAATCTGTGGGCAATGCTGTCCTGAAATTGTCATTGATGCACGCTTAACACACCTCTATCCTTTCACTTAGTTGGTCACTTGATTCTAAAGACATTCCTGAAAGAGGTCAAGCAAAGGCCTGGCCTGTGGCACAGAGCTGTCCATTCATTCCAGGTGTATTCTAGCTTTTTCATGGAAACCCATTTCTACTCTTTCTCATCTATGAAATGATACAGTTCTAGCTTTTGAACAACTAAATTCAAACTCCTTTTATTAAAGAAAGAAAAGAATGGTAATCCTTCCAAGCATACTAAGGGAGGCAAGTGGAAACCCAGAGACCACTTATTTATAAAAAAAATAAAAAGGGCTTAACACCATCTATTTGCTTTGTAATCCCTGACAATCTGCTGGCTCTGGGATTTGATGTTGGTGGTGGTGGTGGTGGTGGGGGGGGGGAGTGAGGATAGGGTGGGGGTGGTTAGGAGCAAAAGTGGGAGGGGGAGACTGGAAAAGAGGATAGGGGAGGTGTTTAGCTTTCATTTGTAAGCGTGATACCCGCTGCTTTGTTTATGGATTTGATGCTATTCATACAGTCTTTGCAATATTAATTTTTAATTTATGATGCTCATTAGGAGACACTTAAAACAGAACAATTATCATTTATCTTGATATATTATTTACTAGGACTGACTGTCATGGTTAGGGACCCATGATTAGTGAGAGGGGGATTGACAACAGCCTCTGAAAGGTGCTGGGCTAAAGGTACAGGAGCTTAGAAAGCAGTTGTTGAGACCCAAGGCCTGAAGTTCTGATGTCAAAGCGAAAGCCACACAGTCCCTAATCAAAACTCAGGAGGACTCTTCCAAGACAAGCCTGGAACAGTACTTAATGAACCTGCAGGATCATATTAATGAGACTCTCTGTTAGGCCACCAGTTCATCAATTATTCATCTAGCTGCATTCCTGATATTTTACTGTCTTCCTTCTCTTTTTTGCCTTCGTATGTGATTACTTTTTTTTGTTAACTCTCTGTTTCCTTACCTGGAGTGTAAACAAGATTCATGTTCCAGGGCTGCATTTCCTGGTCAACAAATGTCCAGCCACATCATCAGTTGGAAAGGTGGGCTGTATCCAAAGACCCAGGAATACGGACACCTGCTCTGCCTGAGAACATTCATTCACTCAACAACCATTTATTAAGCACACATTATCTTCAAAGTACTGTTCTAGGAACTGAAGGTACAAAGACCAAAATGAAACCCACATGGAGCTCCACAAGTAGCTCAACAGAATGTTAAGGGCAAGTTCAAACAGCTAGGTGGCCAAGTAGATAGAATGCTAGGTTAGAGTCAGGAAGACCTGAGTTAATCCTGCCTCCAAGTATTTATTATTAACTGTCACTCCACCTCTCCTTGCCTCAGTTTCTTCCTTTATAAAAGGCGGTGGCTCATTCAATGGCCTCTAAGATTAAATGAGTAGGAGGATTGGGAAGAAATTCTTCTGTTAGAATTATCTGGGTCATTCAGATAAGGGCAAGTGATAAAAATCACAGATCTAGGTCAGGTATTCTTAACCTGGAGTTTGTGAATTTGTTCTGAAAAAGAGGAGATAATTATATGTGATTATGATGAGTTTCCATTGTAATCCTATTATTTTATATGTATATATATGTTTTTATATACATACATATAGATACATATGGATATGCAATATATATGCAAACTTATATATGATTGTACGTATATGCATCTTTGTAAGTGTTTGTGTGTGTGCTAATATGTGTGGTGGGGAAAACTTAAAAAATACTCCTCAGGATCCAGATTACCGTAGCAAACTCTCTTGGGAAAGGGGAGAAACAGAAAAGAGGTGGGTGAGTGGTCAAGAGTCATTAAGGGCTGCTTGGAGGTTATCTGGTTTGTTTTATTGATGTAAATAGTAAAATCTTGACAAATCAGAACTCATAGTCATCTTGTAGCCCATGTGTTGAGAAGATTTAACTTTGGATCTGGTTCTGTGGTTGAGCAGAGCTTATCATCTAATGAATCAGAGTGAAAATTTGAAATTCTTCTTCCTGGGACAAGTACCATGAAACATATCTGGAAGAAACCACACAAAAGGCACTCTTTAATCAACCTTCCAGATAAGTTTAGTTGAATTCATTTTGTGTGTGTGTATGTGTGTGTGTGTGTGTGTGTGTGTGTGTGTGTGTGTGTGTATGTGTGTGAAGCAGAAATCATGTCACCTGGTAGCTTCTGATTTTAACAAATTGTTCTTTTTATCTAAGTACCAAACTCAGTTGTTTATACCTGCAAAAGGAAAACAAGTGTTATGAATGCCTTCTAAATTTAAAGGCTGTGGAAGAAAGACCTATTCACTCTACTTTAGTTACAGCTCTGCTATGAATGCTTCAGTCCTCAGATGAGGAAAAATGTTAGCAAGACGGAGCAGATCTTGTTTATGCTGAACTCAGCTGTGGGTATGAAAACAAATTGTAGGTGCCCTGTCACCCCCAAAATTAGAATGACCTATTACAGTGCAGTTAAATATGAGTGGTAGAGGGGCAGCTAGGTGGCACAATGGATAAAGCACCCACCCTGGATTCAGGAGGACCTGAATTCAAATCCGACCTCAGATACTTGACACTTACTAGCTGTGTGACCCTGGGCAAGTCACTTAACCCCAATTGCCTCACCAAAAAAAAAAAAAAAGATGGATAGTAGCAACATCTCAGCAAGAAATGTTACAAAACATGAACATGAATTTATGAATAAGAAGAGAAGAACAAGGATCCAGGTCCCCAGGGAAGAGCAAAGCGAGAGAATATAGGTAAAATTAATAAGCATTGGCAAAAGAGACCATGAAAAACTGAAGAAAGGAAAATGGACTTTTGTCAAATGATCAGAATTGAAATCCTAGTATATCAAGTCCCAAAATTAGTCCTTATGACTCAAACTAATTAGTCATTCTAGGAAGCTACTTGGTGAACTGCTCTCAGAAAATATTCTTCTTATTCCTAGATGCCAATGGATTTTGGTTTTCTTCAAGGCTTCTGATAAAGAAACAATGACTTTACAATTCCATACCACATTCTGAACATTTTAATAACAAGAAAGGAATTATTGATGCTGTTCTAAGAGGTTTATTTTGGGATCTCAATGAGTTAGGCTCTAAGTATAGAAAATAGGGTTCTGGGGGTAGGGTGGAAATGAGGACACAAGGCATGGATATTTTATAAAACACTAGTTCCCTAGGATGTTCTTGGGGGAGGTATGCAGACTGGAGGACAGCAGTAGAATGGTGGGGGAGGCTGGTGGCACAAGTACTTCTAGAGCATTTAGGAGAGTCAAAGGGTGGAAGTGGCACAGGTGTGTTAAAGATAGGACTGGACTTTATACAATGGTGATTAGGACATGTGGTAAGATTGACTTGAATGTAGATGGAGAGGATGGTCAAGGCTGGGAAAAGCAGTCTAGCTATAGTGTTTGAAAGGCTGGGGCTTGACTCTTTTTCCTTGTTTTCATTGTGGTGAGAGGCAGTGGTTCATGGGGGGTGGGGTCTATATTAGTCTGGAGTCATAGGGAGCTGACTAGAATTCAGACATAGCGTGTCTCAGGTTGGAGAAAAATGTGCAGGACGCAGCTATGATCATAACCAGCATCTGAAGCAATATGGTAAAGCAGAAAGAGCCCTACTTTTGGAGAGCTGGGATAGTGGTATCACAGATATAGAGCTAGAAGGGGGCTCAGAGGTCATCTAGTCTAAACCCATTATTTTACAGATGAAGAAAAGAGGTCCAATGAAGAGAAGCATACACACAGGTAGCAAGTATCAGAGTATGACTTGGGTTTGAATCCTGATTGTTTTTATTACTCTGCATGTCCTTAGGCAAATTAAGAAACTTCTCTGGGTCTCAGGTTTCCTGGATATAAAATGAGGTGATCTTTAATGTTCTTTTCACATGTAGATGCCGTGAATGATATCTTTATTAGAGATAGGGTACCTTGAGGGGGAATTGGGACTTTAATGTGAGCAATTATGTTGATCAAATCAATAAACTTGCCTTATCTCTCCTATGTTTTATGTAATAAAGAGATGGCTGAAATCTGTTTCTATCTGAGGGCTGGGTAGGATTCAGTTCCTATTATTCATGATCAGAGTGGACTAAAAACAGTTTTATAGTTACCAATGGTATTTAAGAGAAGCACTCTGAGTTTTTTAAAGGGGCCAAATATTGTTTTTTTTTTCATTTTCTTGAATGAAAAAGAGTTATCAACTGTATTGAGTATGATCAACTGAATAAGACCAACATAGTATATAACTGATAATATTATTTTTCCACACAATTTGTGTAGGTCTGTTTATTTGCATATACATACATAGTATGTTAACATATAACAGGTATATGCATATACATGTATATTATATACTATATAATACTATTATAATCTTCTATATTTAATTATTACTGTTGGAAGAGTAAAGGGAAAATAACAAGTATTCCAATTAGAGGCCAGTTTTTCTTGTCGTGGGCAAATTGAAGACTTAGAGTGACTTTTTTTCATCTTTAGAAAAATACAAGTTTGCCATCCGAATTATTGAACTAGTTGGATGAGACTTTAGAGGCCAAGTAATCCTATTACCTTATTTTCAGATAAATTTATTCTATGGTACTTCAACCAACTTAATATTTATTAAGCACTCATTTTGTGCAATATACTGCGAGGTAATAGAAATGCAAAGAGAAAAGTGGACTATCTTTTGCCCTCAAAGAGCTTATATTCTACCAGGGGCATAAATCCTTTCCACTAGACATAGGAGGTAGTTTCTGTGATTATACAGACCTCATAGATGGAATGCCAAGTTTGGGGAAAAGCTAGTAATCCAGTTTAATCGCAATGTTCAAGAAGAACAATGGACATTTAATCTGGAAAGACAATGTAGAGCCTCACTAAGGCCAAGTTTTAAGTGCCAAATGGAGGAGTTTTATTTTGTCCTAGCATCAATTAGGAGCCAAGGAAAACTTTTGACAAATGGAATGACATGGTTAGACCATGACTTGTGAAGATAATTTTAGTTGCTCTTAGTGGAGGATAGATTGGAGAAGGGTTGTGGAGACCTGTTCAGAAGCTATTAAAATAATTCATTCCAGACATTATGAAGGCCTGAAATAGAGTAGTGGCAATGTGAGTGGAGAGGAGATAGATGTAATAAACCTTATAGACAAGACAAAATAGACAAAACTTGGCAATTGATTGGGAATGGGAGATGAGGGAGGGTGAAGAATTGAGAATGAGTTTGAGGTTGCCATCCTGGGTAACTAGAAGAACTGTGGTGTGAGTAATAGGAAAGTTTGGAGATGGGTAAAATTTTTTTTGCAGAGAAGATAATTGATTAGATATGCTATACTTCAGATGTTGAGAAAGAGATAGGTCTACTAAAGAGGTTAAGTAAGACTAGCAGTTAAAGGATCATTGATCAAAGGAAGGGTTGAAAGACCAGAAATCACACTAAATATGAAAAATAGTATCAGGATGATTGAAGCAGAGCCGATGGAAAGAATGAATTATGATTAAAGAAGTGAATTTTATTTTATTTTTTAGCCATACTTTTAAATTTCACCATCTCAGTTCTCTCTTGCCAAACAAATACAAACACATGCTCCTCAATTCTTTTTTAAAAAAAGTAATAAACATTTTTATTTATAGTTTTGCGTCCCAATTTTTATCCCTCTTTCACTCCCTCCCTTTGCCCTTCCCTGAGGTGGTAAACAATCACATATGGGTTATATATGTATGATTATGTAAAACATTACCATATTAGTCATTTTGTATAAGAAAACTTGAACAAAAGAAAAAAATGAAAGAAAGTGATAGCTAGCATGCTTCAGTCTGTGTTCCATCAATATCAGTTCTTTCTTTTGAGGTGGATAGTATGTTTTATCAATAGCGTTTTGGGATTGTCTTGGATCATTGTATTGTTGAGAATAGTTAAGTCATTCACAGTTCTTCATCAAACAATATTGCTGTCTCTGTGCACAGTGTTCTTTTGGTTCTGCTTACTTCACTATTCATTAGTTCATACAGCTCTTTCCAGGCCTTTCTGAAATCATCCTGTTTGTCATTTCTTATAGCACAATAATATTCCATCACCCTCATATACCACAGCTTGTTTAGCCATTTCCCAATGGATAGACATTCCTTTAATTTCCAATTCTTAGACACTACAAAAAAGAACTGCTATAAATATTTTTGTACAAAAAGGTATTTTTCTCTTTTTTTTGGGATGTCTTTGGGACATAAATGCAGTAGTGGTATTGCTGGACAAAGGGTATGCACAGTTCTATAGCCCTTTGGGCATAGTTCCAAATTGTTCTCCAGAATGATTAGATCCTTTCACAACTCCACCAAGAGTGGATTAGCATCCCAGCTTTTCCACATCCCCTCCAACATCCAATATTTTCTGGTTTTGTTATATTTTATACTCTGATAGGTGTGAGGTGATACCTCAGAGCCATTTTAATTTGCATTTCTCTGATCAATAGTGATCTAGAGCATTTTTATATGATTATAGATAGCTTTGAATTCTTTTTCTGAAAACTGCCTGTTCATATTGTTTGATCATTTATAAATTGGGGGATGACTTATATTTTTATAAATTTGACTCAGTTCTCTATATATTTGAGAAATGAAGCCTTTATCAGAGATATTTTTTAATTCTTTCCTAGTTTTCTGCTTCCCTTTTAATCTTGGTTATATTAGGTTGTTTTTTTTTTTTGCAAAACCTTTTTAATTTTATATAATCAAAATGATCTATTTTACATTTTGTTTTACTCTCTGTATCTTCTTTGGTCTGAAAGTCTTCCTCTGCCCAGAAATCTGACAGATAAGCCATTACATACTCTGTTTATTTGCTTATGGTATCATCCTTTATGTCTAAGTCATGTACCCATTTTGACCTTATTTTAGTGTACGGTGTGAGATGTTAGTCTATACCTAGTTTCTGTCATACTGTTTTCCATTTTTCTGAGTAGTTTTTGTCAAATAATGAATTTTTGTTCCCAAAGTTTGGATCTTTGGGTTTATCATATACTAGATTACTATAGTCATTTTCGATAGTGTAATTTGTACCTATTCTGTTCCACTGATCTATTCTCTATTTCTCAGCCAGTACCAGATTGTTTTGATATTTACCACTTTATAATACAGTTTGAGATCTAGTACTACTGGACCACCTCCTTTTGTAATTTTAAAAATTGATTACCATGGGATCCTTGAACGTTTGTTTTTCCAGATGAATTTTATTATCTTTTCTAGCTCTATAAAACATTTTTAATAGTTTGATTGGTATGGCATTAAATAAATTAATTAACTTAAGTAGGATTGTCATTTTTATTATATTAGCTTGTCCTGTCCATAAGCAATTAATATTTTTCCAATTGTTTAGATATGAGAGAAGTGAATTTAGAGTTAAAGATCATGGAGGTAGCATAGTTATGGGTGATGGTGAGGTATAGTCATCTCATTATTGGGTTGAAGTCAGAATAGGTGAGAAGATTGAAAAACTGGATGTGGATTGAATGGATATATTTGAATTCCCCAAGTATGAGGGCAGGGATTGTGTAGAGGAGAGCACTGTGAGCCAGCTACTAAACTCAAGAAAGCAGGAAGATTGACTTGAATGCCAGTAAAATATAGCAACAAGTATCTGGAGAGGATAATCTATATAAAATAGAAAAAATTTTCAAAGAAGACAGGTTGTTTACACACAAGTCAAAGTAAGTTTGGAGATCCTCATCACCTGGTTGGTAGAGGCTGATGAATTTTTCAAACCTGGTAATTCTTAACGACTCTTTCCAGTGTCTTTGGGTTTGTGTTCCTTATTAAGAGGAGTGCCCAAACTGAAAAATATCATAGATCCTCTAAGTACTGAGGTACAGGTAAAGAAACAGTTTCCCCTAAAAGGAATGATTTAGCTATAGTCACACAAACTACTTTGTATCTATTAAAAAATTAGAAGCTGAGTCTTTTGATTCCTAATCTATACTTCTTCCCACTGTAGCAAATATTGGGAAATAGCTGAATGGTTCTAAAGTATGTCTTTATGTAATCATTGGTGAAAACATTGAGCTTCCCTCAATGAATTTAAATTAATAGGCCCAGAAGAATTATGTTCTAGGGTGTGAATGAATGACAGATAGATTATTGAGCGGCTGTCAATAATCTTTTTAGAAAAGCAAAGAAGGTAGCTTCATAAAAATATTGGTTGGTGAGCTTGGCTTCTATCCTTGACAAAATTCTAGAATTTATTATTAGAGGATTATATAATTTGGAGATAAAGGGGACTTTAAAGATCATCTGGGGCAGCTAGTAGACAGAACGCTGGGCCTGGAGTCAGGAAGACTCCTCTTCCTGAGTTCAAATCTGGCCTCAGACACTCACTAGCTGTGTGATCTTGGACAAGTCATTTAGCTCTGTTTGCCTCAGTTTCCTCATCTGTAAAATGACCTGGAGAAGGAAATGGCAAACCACTCCAGTGTCTCTGCCAAGAAAACCCTAAATGTGGTCACAAAGAGTTGGACGCAACTAAAAAAATGACTAAATAATAAAAATATCATTTAGTTCAACACCTTCATCATAGTGCGTTCAAATAATGGAGTTTGGTAGATGCCCAGAGGTCTGACTTGATTGACTTAGTAGTGTTTGAATTGGGTGTGAATAAGGAACTACTAAGCACCCACTTAAAGGTAATTAGATTTTAGCCACTAGCCAACACTGAGGTCAGTGTGTTCTTAGAGGCTGTGGGCTACGACATCAACAGGAGACTGCTCTCAGCCAATCAACTTGAAGAACCTCCCATTTCTGGGAGGAGGACAGGAAGTAGGAAGCAGATGCTGGCGGAGGGCTGCTTCCTCTTTTGGTTCGAGACATCGGAGTGGTGGCAGAATTTCACATGGGTGGTTAGGAAGGCTAGGATTTCTATGCTCTAAGGAATCTGTTCTCAATCTTTCTCTCTCTTTACTATCTTATATCTTTTAATAAATCCTTAAAAGCCTAAACTCTTGGTGAATTTATCAGTGATTTTAGGGGGGAAACAGATTAGAACCCACATTGAGATTTTTAAACAACACAATAGCTTCATCAAAGGACAGCTTGTGTCAGACTAACTCTCTTTCTTTTGGGGGTAGGCAGGGAAGGAGACAGTTACTAGGTTGTTAAATTGAAGAAATATAATAGGTATAGAATACCAGAATTTCAATACAACAATTAGAAAAAGCCCTTCAGCATGTCAGAGTGGAAAGAAAGCTTTCTGGATTTAAAGTCAGGGAAGATCTGGGTTCAAAATGTAGCTCCAACACTTACTAGCTAAGGGACATTGGGTAAATCACTCAACTTCAATCTTCTCATCATCAAAATGTGGATCAACGTACAATGTGACATATAGGTAGAGAGTTGATCTTCTAGTCAGGAAGACCCCAGTTCAAGTCTTTTCTCTGATACAAACTGGCTCGATGAACCTAGACATATCACTTCACCTCTTACTGCACCAGGTCTAATTGTAGGCCTTGCAATCTAAAGATTGTAAGTTATAGAAATGGTGCCAATTTACATTGGTGGAGGGAGTTGTCTCATTGGTTGTATCCTGATACTGATAACTTTATAAGTTTTGTGCAAAAAAACAAATTAACAACAGCAATAAACCTTGGTTATTACTGTCCTCACAGGGATAGTGTGACAAAAATGCTCTGTAAACCCCAAAGCAGTACTTGACTATAAGCAATTATGAAATACTTGTGAGAAAATAATTATTAATAATGGATTTCTAGGAAAGATACAGACGTTAATTTAGCTCCCAGAAAGTTTAGTTTAGTCTTCGCCTGGGATGAGTCCAGGTGAACAAAAGATATCCAGATTAATTCTTTTGTTTAGCTAGGGGAAGAAGCACATCTAGACACTGGAATTTGTCACCCTCAAGTCATATCAATGAAACTGAGTGAGGCTATAACCAATTTGCTTAGATCTGTGTATGGTGACCTGCCTCGATATAAGGGGGATAAAATCCCTGGGCCCACCAGGGTTATTCTTTTTTGCTCTCCTCTCTCACTCTCTGCTTGCCCTCTAGGCTTGGAATACTGTCTCTTAGGGGTATGTAATTAGGCCTGTAAGCCTGAGGCTAGTGGGGAAGCCAGGGAGACACATGATCAATATTTTGCTAATATGTAATATTAATTAAAAAATAATAAATACTTATTTCCAAAATGGGTACAATAGCCATCAATTTATAAGTAGCAATAATTTTAGAAAGTATAGCTTAGCAACAAATAATTTAAGACACACATAATTTTGGATAAAATAGTAGACTACATGATAGTACATTAAGACAGATATGAAATCTGTGGAATGACCAGACCCAAAGAGTAGTGATTAAATAATTCATGCCGATTTAGAGGGAAGTCATTATTGGACTTTCTCCAGGGATCTGTTTTAATCCTGTTCTATTCATTGATTTTTATCAATGATTAATATAAACATGTAGATACTTGCCATATTTGTTGTGGAGCCAAAGCTGGTAGAAATAACTAACACTTTGGATAGTAGAATAAGAACCTCAAAACTTTTGGTTGGCTAGAATAATAGATTAAATATAAGATGATGTTTAAGAGGATTAAATGTTGAATTCTCCAGTTCTGTTAAAAAAACAACTATGAAGAATATTGTGAAGAAGACTTGAGGGGTGTGATCAATCCATCCATCCATCCATCAATCAATCAGCATTTATATGAGAGGAATATAAAGTCAATATGAGTTAATAATGAACCATGGTGCCAGGAGTGGAGGGACATGCATGTTATCCCCACTATTGGGGGGCTGAGGCTAACTCTTGAGCTCAGGAGTTCTGTGCTATGGTGCACTCGGCCAATCAGGTATCAGACACCAGTTTGGTGAGCCCTTGGGAGCATGACGCCACCATGATGCCCAAGGAAGAGTGAGTTTACCCAGGACAGAAACAGAGCAGGTCAAAACTCCCATGACCCTTAGCGGTAGAATTTAGAAGGCAGTGAATGGCCTGTGAATGGCCACTCTCTCTTCCCAGATACTCTCTCATCTCTGGGCTTTCACAATACTTTTCTCCTCATTCTATTTACTCCTAACTATCTAATGATTACTTCTTAGCATTGTTTGGTTCATCATCTATCTAATGGCCCCTAATTGTGGTTACTCCCGAAGGCTCTGTCTTGGGGCTACTCTTCTGTTCAATTGGCAAATCTCTCTCTATACTCTCTTTTGATGATATCACCAGCTTTCATGGGTGCAGTCATAATCTCTACCCAGATGATTCACAGATCTTTATTTCCAGCTCCAATCTTTCCCTGCTGGCATTTCAAACTGGATATCCTAGAGACATCATAAACTGAATGTGTTAAAAAATGAAATTATGACTTTTTCCTCTCAAATTCATTCTTCTAAACTTCTCTATTTCTGTTGAAGGTATCACCATTCTCCCAGTTTCCCAGTTTTATAACCTTGGCATTATCATAGACTCCCTTATACCCTACATAGCCAATCAATTGGCAAATCTTGCTATTTTGACTTCTCTTACATTCATTGGATCTGTTTTCTTTTGTTTTTGTTTTTTTGTTTTTGCGGGCAATGGGGGTTAAGTGACTTGCCCAGGGTCACACAGCTAGTAAGTATCAAGTGTCTGAGGCTGGATTTGAACTCAGGTACTCCTGAATCCAGGGCCAGTGCTTTATCCACTGCGCCACCTAGCTGCCCCGGATCTGTTTTCTAACAACACAGCAACCATCCTAGTTCTAGGTCTTGTTACCTTTCCTTAGATCATTGAAATTGGCTCTTTATTGTTCTCCCTGCCTTACATTTCTTTCCACACAAGTCCACCCTCCACACTGTTGCCAGAGTGATTTTTCTTAAGTCTATATGTCTGACCATGTCACTCTACCACTCAAAATAATTTCTGGTTCCCCATTGCCTCTAGGATCAAATATAAACTTCTCTGTTTGGCTTTCAGAGCCCTTCACACCCTTTTCCCACCCTCTTTCCAGCTTCATTGTACATTACTCCTCCTCTTTTACTCTTCAATCCAACCAAACTATTGTTCTCTCCGTTCTTCAGACATGGCACTCCATTTCCTATATCCATGCCTTTGTACAGAATGTCTGCCACTCCTGGAATGTACTCCCTTTCTACTATAGCCACAAAGAATTCTGCTCAGATTTTAAGACCAGTTCAAGAATCACCTTGTAAATAAAACCTTTCCTGATCTTGCCAAGTGCTAATACCCTCTTTTCCAAATTAACTTGTATTCAACTTTATATTTATTATCTCTCTCTCTCTCTCTCTCTCTCTCTCTCTCTAATAATCAGAGGCACTTAGGTTGTACAATGGTTGGAGAACTGGGCCTGGAGTCAGGAATAACTGTGTCCAAATCTAGCCTCAGACACACTACCTATGTGACCCTGAGCAAATAATTTGAAACTGTTTGTCTCAGTTTCCTCAGCTGTAAAATGGCGATAATAACATCTACCTCCCAGGGTGATTGTGAGGATCAAATGAAATAACATTTGTAAAATGCTTAGCATAGTGTCTGGCACATTGTATTATAATGCTTTATCATCACCACCATCCTCATCGTCATCACCACCACCACCAGCATAGTGCCTGGCACCTAGTATGTATTCTTGTTCTTGTTCTTGTTCTTGTTCTTCTTTGTAGTAGCAGCAGCAGCAGCAGCAGCAGCAGTACTAGCTACTTGTTATTTATGCTCTTAAAATGTAGGGTTCTTGTGAGTAGGGATTGTTTCAGTCATTTTATTTGTATCCCTAGCACTTATCAGAGTGCTGAACATAGAGTAGTCATTTAAAAATACTTGCTGATTGTTGCATACCCTTCTGTATGCAAATTTGATCATAACCCAACTCAGTTCTAGAAGTAGCCCAATAAAGTCTTATTTAAATATAACCTGGAATTATCATTGTTTAACATTATGGTTTTTTTAAAAATGTAACCACAGCTAGAATAAATGCTAAATATAAAGCTTGGTCATAGGCTCAGGTCTATAAAAATAGTCCCTTTAAGTCACTTTGGCAATTAGGTAGTACTGACCTTCAGGACTCATGCAATTCTCACCTTCTAGAACCATTCAAAATTGTCTAAATTTCCAAGTCTCTATTTTCATAATGAGAAATATGAAACTAGAAAATGGATTTTAAAATTCATCACCATGAAATAGTCTAAATAAGGTGATATCGAGAAGAGTATGTGGCAAAGAATCAGTACCACTTCTCTGTCCTTGCTCCCTATATCCTCCAGCACACATACACACACACACACACAAACACGATGCTTACAATGCCTATTAACCTGATATATAAATCCTGGAGAGAATAACCTGCCCCTCAGATTTTAGGATATGACATTTAAAGGCACATGTAAATGAGAGAAGAGGAGTTTTCACTGCAGCTAGCAACAGAATAAAATGAGGTCAATGTTTTCTTGCTTATTTCAGTAAAAAAGGATGTTTTGAAACAGAAATAGGAAGGTGTGTGCATGTGGAAGACATCAGATAATATATGTATGTTATGTCCATATAAACTTACATATAGGTATATGCACAAATGTGTCCATATGTGGCAACACATATCTATATTTGACTAACCAGACACATTGTGTATATATATAATATATACATACATATGTGAAAACATCATGGTTTCTTCATTGGAAAACTACCTGTTCTTATCCTTTGCCCATTTATCAATTAGGGAATAACTCATATTATTATAGATTTGACAAAGTACTTTATATATCTTTTGGATATAAGATCTGAAAAACTGTCTATACCCCCAAGTTTATGCTTTCCTTTTGATCTTATCTGTATCCAGAGAAAGAACTGTTAAATAGAAGTATATATAGAATGAATTATATATACATACATATACTATATATATCATATTATATATATACACATATATGTAGGTCTAATGATAGCCATCTCTAGGGTGGGGGGGAAGGGAGGGAAGAAAAAAATGAAAAAAATAAAATTACATGATAACTTTATTATATATTTAAAAATAATAGCAAGTTGTACATAATAGATTTGCAGTTTCATGTGCAATCATCCTTTTCTATTTTACTATGTTAGAGAAATGCTTCTTTTATTTCTTAAGTTCAGAATAAAATAAATTACAAAAAGGAAAAAAAAAAAGCATCATAGTATAGTGGTCAGAGAGTTTGAGCCCAGGAAGATCTGGGTTCGAGATCCAACTCTGAAATGTATTGACTGTGTAATGTATGGCAAGTCATTTAACCTCTCAATGTTGTAGGCAATTCTCTAAGATAATACCTTACAGAGAAGGTGCCAGTATTCATTAGCAGAGGGAGATTCATCACCTGGGAGTTCTCTATACCATTATATATGGTGTATGTATATATGTATGTATGTATACACATATGCATATATATATATATATAGTATCCTTATCCCATTATATATGGTATTTTTATATACATACATATAAATGAAATACATGAGAATAATCACTAGTTGGATAAATCTATCTTCAAACAGAAAAACCAGGATATAAAATTGATTGATCAGATCAGGATTTAATTAAGATTGAACCAGATCCCAAGAGGAGGTCAACATCCCAATGAAGGCAGGAGTGTATGTATCCTATAAAGATCTTTTCTGCCTGGGATTCAGAGACCTCCACAGCTCCCAGAGTCCAGTTTGTTTGGGAAGGTTTGTTTGTCTCACACAGACACCAAATTGTTTCTCTAAGGGGGAAGAAGACACAGAAGTCTCTACCAATAGATCTATAAGAGTGTCAAAATGTAAATGGAAAACCTTTCAAAGTTGAGCTTGAATGGTTGAAGCCAGGTTGTAGCTGACAGTGTGATTAATATCCACATTACAAACCTCTGTAGTTTTCCTTACTTGGACAAGAGGAACATGGCCATCACAAAACTTCCTTTCAGTACTTCTGTAGAGAAAATATGATAGGGTGTGATTAATTTGAGTATTGCCCTTATCCAAAAGAGAGCTGCTTCATTTTTACTGAACAGATGATATACAGCGGATTATGGACTGGCTGATGACATTAGTGCTTTTTCCGTGCTCTTAATATTTATAGGAAGCAAAGAACAGTATATTAGTTGTGGACAAAATAGTGAGCTAACCACCAGGAAATTGGGTTCTAGTTCAAATTCTGCCACCAGTTAGCTGGGTGACCTTATTAAAATCAATACTATTTTCTGGGGGCTCAGTTTCCTCTAAAATAAGGGTATTACCCAAGGAAATCTGGAAAGTTTCTTCCAGCCCTGATGCTCTTTCATTCTGTTCTATTTTCCCTGCATAATAAGACACATCTCCCTGTATAGCTGATGAAAGGTAATAAGAGCAATTAAAGCATGAAAAAAAATCCAGTCAAAGTAGTGAATTTGAAATTTCTTGCCTTTCAGGGTTCTTTCCTAAGCTCAGAGAGTTCTATTGAATTGTCAGCACACACATTTTGGCTTGCTCAGAAATCAAATTTGTCTGTGGTTATTTCTGATCATTGGGAATGGCATCATATTTTCAAAATGCCACTTGTAATCGTTCCCTTTCAATAAGGCAAATCAGCCAAACAGAGTTTTCAGTGCTAGGACTTGGCTTCTGTCCTTTTAAGAACAGTGCTTCTGAGCAACCACCAGCCTCCTGTTTCCTTGCTACTTCTTTCTTGACAAGATTCAGTTGCCAAGGCAGCTTTTAAAGAGAAAAATCCAATAATGGCTTCTGTTATAGAGTAGTATACCAGGCTACTTTTAATACTAGCCTTTTCTAATCTGGGTAAGGCCATCTAACTTTTCTGATTTTTGCCTAGGGAGAACTTTTCCTTTATTTTTAACATATTTCCTTTTGTCTGGTTGGCCAGTAATTGACTTTGTCCTTTTTTCATTTATTTCTCAGCCTCCTGGTTGTAGCATCTTCTCCCCGGAGTCTCAGGTTAGAAGTTTTCCCTTTTGTGAAACCATGACAGGTGCCTAATTGAATGATGAATGTCCCTTTATTACTCTGTAATTGAACTGCCAGTTTTTTGATTGGTTTGTAGAGATGCTCCCCTCCTCATCAGACACTGCAGGGGGCTTAGTGGCTGGCATTCTAGGCCTACACTCCATCTGTCTAATCACATCTAGCCCCCACTCTTTTTTTGGGGGGGATTATGGAATGAGGGGGAGGGAAGTCATAATAAATTATGCTAATTCAGTATTGCTCTGACAATGAGAATATCGTATTGTTACGTGTGTCTTGGTGGTAAATGCTCGAAGACATTTTATCGTCATGGCTGCCGAGTCTGACAGGCCCACGATGAAGATTAATGGGCCTCACCTGAGTGACAGAACAGGGGATTGTGGGGCAGAGAGGGTCATTCATCATACTCTGACAGGTGTCATTCAATCTGACAGCAGTTCCACCATCATTCGGCTAGGAGTTCCATTTTTCTGCCAGTTAAGCAAGGAGTTTAATAACATCCCCAGAATTAAAACTCATTCTTTGTAGCAGGTCTGACAGCTGAAAATAAGAAAATCAATTCTTCACATGTTATAGCCCAGTTAACTGACTGGGGCTCTGCCTTTAATTTAGTCTTTGGGTTGAATTTCAAGCAGGCTGCTTTTGTAAGACATCATCTATTAAAATTTACCAATAGTGCTAACTTCAGTGTTGTTATTATTGTGGGGGTATTAAAGATACTCTCCCTGATACTCAGTGTCATTTTTGCTTGCTGCACATTGAATTGCATCCCTCCAGTCATTTGGGCTCTCCTACTTCATCCTCATTAGCGATGTTTACTGCTTCTCTCTTCATTAATATTGATCCCCCCAACTACCGAGAACAACAAGACAGACACTAATTTGAAACATTTGGAATCATTAAACTGTTTGGATTTCGGGTTTCAGCATTCCTGGAAGCCAAGGAAGAAGCTGCAAATATACCGAGAAGTAGAGTCGGACATTTGGCAGGAACCGATGGGCAGTGATCCACCTGACAGATGACAGGTTAGATTGGTTAGTCACAAGGACTGGGGCACAGTGAAAAGAAATCAGGTAAAAGTGTTTACCCCATATGGTTTACAGTCTGCTGGCTGTTAACAAACAAAGGTCTCTTTTAAGGGTTATGGACAAGCCACTCTCACTTGCCTTCAGGACTTTGCTTTAAATCTTCCCACTTTGATGGGCTTCCGAGCACAAAGGGAAAGCTTTTCAGCTGAACTTTTCTTGAGTGGAAGTTTCATGACTGATAAGGAATTGTAGCAGACACCCTTCCAAATCTTGGTGAGGTTTGACTCGTTTTTCAGTGCTCTGGGCAAAAAGGGCCTCATCCTCATTCTTGAAAAAGTGATCATCTCTGAGTGGGGCTGGCTTACCTGTGGAACATTAAACATACCTAAACAGAGAAGCCAACTGACATTGAGCTCACATTTACAAAGAGCTCTCTGAAGTTTGCAAAGCACTCTCTTCACAGCAGCCTCTCCTCAATAAGACAAGTATTATTGCTCCCATTTTAAAGATGAGGAAACTGAGGCTCAGAGAGGTTATGTGAGAGGTATTAAGTATCTAGTGGGATTTCAACCTAGGTCTTCTGACTTCAGGCCAACACTAATCTGCTACATCCTACTACTTCTATGAATAAGCTTGATCAGATAATTTCCTGGACTTGAATTCACTTGTCATATAGCCATGGCTTATCTAGATAATTCAATTCCCCAAGTCATTATATTTTATAGTTTCTTGGGGCTAAACAGATCTTAGTGATCATCTAAGCCAACCCATTAACTTTATAAAGGAATAAACGGAGATACAGAAAGGAAGATTTTGAATTTTCTCTTATTCATATCCTACTGATTCCCTACTACATTGTCTATAATTATACCATAATTTCCTTATTTCCTCAGATCCCCAGCTCTATCATCTTTCCCACCACCTCCTACTTTACTGAGAAGATTAAGATTATTCAAGATGAGTTCTTTCATTTCCACTCCTCTAAACTTCTCTATGTTCCCCTCTCACCTGAAAAAAAGGCTAACCCCTCAATATTAAGCCTTAACATTCCCCTTTCTCCCCCTTTATAACCCTTTCCCCTTCATTTCCAGTGATTTTTAAATATGTTTTTGATCAGTTCCTTCTCCCTTGGCTGACAGGAAGGCTGAGGCCTTAACTTTCCTTAAAAATTTCCTTAAGTTAGTTTCTTAACTTATCACCCTATCTTCCTTGTTGAAGTGGCTTTTCCACAGTATATAAGTTGGAGTTCTGGTGTTTTGACTTCTTATAATCTTGTGTTCTTTTTACTATACCATGTGATTTGAGTGGCATTTCAACATTGATCAAATTGGTATTACATAGGCAAGCAAAGTCATTCAGGCCATATATATATATATATATACATGCACATATATTTACATACATTATATAATATTGATGGTGGAATGATTTTAAATTGTTATCTACATTAATAAAATGAGCTAACATGTTAACCTTTACAAACCTTTAAGTGATATCTAAATTCTATCTATTAATAATAATAAATGCTATGAGGAAAATGTACCATCTAATACTCATATTTATGATACTCTAGGTACTACACTATTTAGACACAATCACTTTTATTCTTTAGACCTCAGGGCAATTTATATAGACCTAAAAAATTGCCATGGTGGGCAGATTCATAAAAAGGAAAGATTGTAAGCATCCCTAGGTCTGTGAGGAATAAAAGGATAGCTAATATCGATGAAAAAATATTCTAGCTTTTGTATGAATGTTCATCACAGTAGAGCTGGGATAGACAAAATATATTTTTTTTCTGATCCAAGAATTTCTAATCAGTGGAAATAAAAAAATGTCACTAAATGTATTTTCAACCCCTTAAAGAGATATATCATATATTTCTTGTGTCCCTTGCAGTTATAGAAGAAAAACCAAGTGGATGAAGAATGCATATTTCCCAGAATAGGACATTCAGTTGGATGGTCTATCAACACATATATCTTGTACAATCATTACAAATAATGATAATAAAAAAAAAAACCAAACACAAATGAGGCCCATAGTTGAATAGGAGGAAGAAAGCAATCTAGGTTGTGTTTGGCAAATTGTTCAGTACTTATAATGGTCCCAAGATGCTCATTGGCTCTAAATCTCAACTTTTATTTACCAATAGTTTCCTGGTGATATAAATAGCTACAAATAATGAAACACTGTGATTTTCATAGGATAAAAATTATGGGTGATCTTTGAGCAATGGACACATGGTGGGTATAAAAAAGATACAACCTTTTTTAAAAAAATAAATTTTGTTTATATATTTTGTTTTTATATCAGGTACAGTTCTCAATGTAGCCCTCCTTTCTCCCTCCCTCAGGGAGCCATTCATTATGACAAAGAATGAAAAAGAGAAAGCAAAACAGCATAAAAAAAATCAACAACATATAAAAAAGTCTGATGAATGAAATTTTTCACACACATAGTTGCTTACCTCAGCAAAGAAACAAGGGGATATATATCTGTTCTTTCTTTCTTTTTTTTTTTTTTTCTGGAGGGGCAATGAGGGTTAAGTGACTTGCCCAGGGTCATACAGCTAGTAACTGTCAAGTGTCTGAGGTTGGATTTGAACTCAAGTACTCTTGAATCCAAGGCCAGTGCTTTATCCACTGCGCCACCTAGCTGCCCCCGATATATATCTTTTCTTGTCTTTTGGGGTCATGATTAGTCAGGATAATTTTGTGGCATTTACTTTTGTTTATGTTGTTGTTTTTATTTCCCTTTTATTGTTTAATTTTGTGTATTTGTTGTGTATCACAAAACTGCTAGGGTAATAGTTTCCTACTTTAACTCACTTTCTTTTGCCTCAGTTGCTATATTTTCCCCTCTGTTTCTCTGAATTTGTAATACTAATCATTTCTTACAGCACAATAATATTCCCTTACTTTCATGTACCATAGCTTGCCTAGCCATGACCCAATCAATGGCATCTACTTGGTTTTCAGTTCTTTGCTATGCTATATGTTACCAGTGATGATTTGTGTGCAAGAAGTGGTACAGAAGATGTCAATAAGCACATGAATAACTGGAAAGGGAAGTTGACCTGTCATTTTCAAGTGTGAGGCAAGGAGATATTGCTGCAGTGAGAGGAAAGAGATGTGTTGTACTATCATTCCAGAAATAATAAAAGACCTACAAGAAAGCCTGCAACTAGTAGGAAAGTAAGAAGCTTTATGAAAGGACATAGACAAGAATCACACAGGATAAAAAAAGTCTAAGATTTGGAATTTCCTACATCAATGAGACCACATAACCCACAATGCATCAGAGTACTCCTTATAACACCTGGCATAATGCCACAATCACCACAGAAGCTTGATAAATATTTGTTAAATGAATGTGCAGATGAATGAATGAGGTTTCAGGCCCCTTTTCTGGTTTCTATGTCAGAGAATAAAACTTGGTGATTTCTTTTTTTTAATAATAAATATTTTTATTTAAAGTTTTAAGTTCCAAATTCTATCCCTCCTTCCCACCCTCCCTCCCATTTCCCTGAGGTGGTAAGCAATAAGATATAGGTTATACATGTACAATTATGTAAAACATTATCATGTTGGTCATTTTGTATAAGAAAACTTGAATAAAAGAAAAAAATGAAAGTGAAAAATAGCATGCTTCAGTCTGTGTTCAATCAATATCAGTTCTTTCTCTGGAGATGGATAGTATGCTTCATCATTAGTTCTTTGGGATTATCTCAGATCATTGTATGGCTGAGAATAGTTAAGTCATTTAGGATTTTTCATCAGAGTATTGCTGTCACTGTGCACAAAGTTCTCTTGGTTCTGCTCACTTTATTATGCAGCCGTTCATATAAGTCTTTCCAGGCCTTCCTAAAATCATCCTGCTTGTTATTTTCATAGCACAAGACTTGGTGGTTTCTGATGACCAAAGATACATGCAGGTCATAGAATCATGGAATGTTAGAGCTGAAGGAAAATTCAGATCTCATCTAGTCTAACCTCCTTTCCCCCCTTGTTTTTTCAGATGATGAAACCAAATCTTAGTGAAGTGAATTGATGTTCACTCAGCTGCCATCTGTGTGGAATGAGATTATGTATCAGGTAACCTGAAATTAAGGTAAAAAAGGCATGGCTTGTGCCTCTTCCATGCAAAATTTTGCCCTTTACAATAGTCATTCAATACATATGAGATTAATGATTGGTTTATACTCTACATTTTTTGTTGGGTTAAGAGGCATTGTGAAGTAGTTGGTTGGCCTGGAAATCAAGGAGGCCTGGGTTCAAGTTCTCCCTCTAATATTTACTTTGTGTCTCTGGTCATGTTTCTTAGGTTCTCACTGCTCCAGATGATCTTCTAAGACTACAAGTCACAGAGAAGATGTCAATTTGCATCAGTAGAGGGAGTTTACTCATCTAGGAATTCCCAATACCAATGAAATCCCAGGTCCAGTCCCCATCCTCTTTATTTTTCATGGGAGCATAAACTCAACAGGTTCAGAATTAATTGATCATTCTAGATATTGACTAACTTTTAGAATAGAATACTCCGACAGATTTATCATCCTTTTCAGGCATGAGAAGAGGAAATGGCACTTGAGTTTTTACCTGCATCATAGGTACATACCATTTAAAAAGCTACAAGTGAGGCAAGAATAATGCATGTGTGTATGGTGTGTGCACATGTGTGTGTATGTGTTGTTATAATAAAAACTGCTTGAGTTATCTTTCATTTTATTTCATTTCCTTAAATCATTTCTATATCTAAGAGATTTCTCATGATCGTGTTTCCCCCATTAAGCTCCTTTCTCCTTCATATATTTCATGTCTTTTCACTCTACAGAAAAATCCCAATTCAAGACAAACACAGCTGATCTAGGAACATGTATGCTGTTCGATAGCATATTTGGCATTGCCATTTGATGCCACTGTAGACCTGAGGTAGGAAGAGGGTGGGGGAGAGGAAGGGAGAGACAAAGAGACAGAGAGACAGAGAGAGACAGAGAATGAGATAGACAGAGACAGAGAGACACAGGGAGAGAAAGACAGAGAGAGAGAGGGAAGGGAAGGGAAGGGAAAGCAAGAGAAGAGGGGAGACAGAGAGAGAGAGAGAGAGAGAGAGAGAGAGAGAGAGAGAGAAAGAGGAAGAGAAACTACTTAAAGAGACTACCAAGAATCTGGCTTCTATGAAAATATGGTAATACCCTAAAGGCCTCTGTGATTGTGATGCAGGTATAGTTAGAACTGATGTTCCTCATTTGGTTTGCTCCCCATCCCCAGTGGAATGGATAAGAAATGGTCAACCAGATCTCGTCTGTTTCTGAACAGGACAGAATAGTTCCACTAATCATCTCATGGTAAAAGAGGCCAAGAAGATGAAAAGAGGGCCTACAACTTAATGAAGACAACAGCAACTATGAGGCATTACATATATTTTCCATCCAGAGCAGCTTGAGCTGGAGAAGTAGCAGTACAATGGGTGGATCCAGAGTCAGGGTAGTGGATTCCATCCGATTTACAGCTGTGCTGGAGGCTGAATTTGGCAGCTCTTCCCAGGCTATAATTTTATAAACAGTATTTTTTTTTTCCAGGCTACCAATAAGAATTTAGATGAAGGCTCAGTTTCTGTCTCTCATCTTTATTTTGTGTCATCACATTCTAACCTGATGACAAACAGTCGGTCTGAAATTTCAGTATATTACTATATTAGTGCAATTTATGTGCTCCGAGGAAGTTGCCGATTTGTCAAGATTACATTGTGGACTTGCCTGGAATCGAATGCTTTGGTGATCACCAGAGTACTTCATCATGAAATCAAACCTGGAATCTGTGGTTATGGCTCACTAGAAGACAGCAGTAGAATTATTCATCATTAACTATCTTCATGTAAATGCCACTCTAATGTTGGAAACATGATCTAGTAGATTGGGTGCTAGCTTTGAAATCAAGATGACCTGAATTCAGAATCTAATTCAAGTACCCTCTAACTATCTCACACTGAACAGATAATTTCACTGAGCCTTGGTTTCCTCATGTGTAAAAAAAAATGAGTAAAATAATAGCATCTATCTCACAGGGTGGTTGTGAGGTTCAAATGTGATAATCTGAGTGTGGGGGCTTTGCAAATCTCATTTGTTTATCATTTAGGTAAATGCCAGCTAATATTATTTAATGCTAAGGTCTTGTGATTTGCATTTGGGACTACCATCATCTCAAATTAGTCTGGAGTTGTTATATTTGCCCTAGTTAATGTTTATAGATATATTTTGTGGAAAATCCCAGACTATAAGGGATTAAATTAGCAAAATGCACTAGATTCTCTGGAAGAAGTTAGCTTACTTATCAGATGGACCACAATACTCTGTCACTGTTCATCCCAATTCATGGACTGACTAGATTCTCCCTCCCTATTATTGAATGCAGTCTAGTATGGTAAACCAATTATCTGGGTGCATTCCAAGTCTTCTTCAGGTTTTTAAAGAAACTTCCACAACTTAAAAGCAGTGTGGTGTCTTGGCACATCTCGGAAGAAGCTGATCTGAGCGGATAACCTCCTCCAAGAATGGAAGGTAAATCAATTTCCATTTTCACAAGCCGGAGTCTGAGCATTTTCAGAGAAGACAAATCATGCAGAAAATTGTGCCAAATTACTCATGGTTTTATGACAATTTCACACCAGAGACTTAGCTGAGCCTCCAAACTCGTTACACTTAGGGCTACAGTTTGCATAGAGATGGTTTAGCCCAGGATCAGGTTGAGGACTTAATGCCTTTGGGACCAAAGCCTAACCCGTTTTCTTGCTGGTTTGGCTTTTTTTGATGTAAACAAGATGATCTATCCCCGACAGCTGCAGAGTTCCACTGCAATGCTTTCTGGGTATTCATCAAGTCTTCATGTGACTGGCCTTTTTATCCTTACTGAGATAAAACAGATCAGAAAAAAAGTCACGTGGGTGTTACTTGAAGCAAATCCCCTGCAAACTCAACTATTCGTTTAGCAGTTTGCAGTTTACAACTTCCTGTTATTTTTGCCAAAAGGAACAAATATTTTTTAGTCTTGATTTTTTCAAAGGTTGGAAGAGGATAGGGGGGTCTTGTTTGCCAATTCTATTAGACTAATTTAAGACCATTTGAAAGAAAACAGTAGTGAACAATTTGGCCTTTATTCATGTTAGGCTGGCCTGAGTTTACTCCATCACATTTAACAGGCAGATGTTGGGTTATTGTGTTATTCTTTGAGTGAACCATTGACTGAGTGCCCATCTTTTTGGGGATTTAAAATTAGTCTAATAATATCAATAATTCCATGGGGAAATGCTATACTTTCATGGGTCTATATAAATTTTATCCTACCTTTCAGGTCATGCCTGCATTAGGAAAAGTTTTAAAGTGCCAAAGCACTTTAAATTTCCATAAAATATAAAAATGTAAAATGAAACATAAAAGCCCTGAGAATCCAAAAGCAAAGAGATTCCAACAATTGGCCCTACCAGATTACTTCTCTAGTATTCTTAAATATTAAGAAGAAGGCTGAAGTTTTCCTGTACTTTATGTGAAGACTTTTGATTTATTTCAACTTAGCAAACATTTATTAAACACCTACTATGTGTGGCATTAGGGATACAAATGAAAAATTAAATTGATTCCTGATGTTAAAGAGCTTAAGTTCTACTAGGAATAGGGAAAGGAAATTGTATGGATAAAACAAGTAAATATATAAAGAAGACAGTAGTTTGCAGAAGTAGAAAACCCTAATAACTGGGAGTGGGGAAATCAGGAAAGACCTCACCTAGGAGGTAAGCTTTGAAAGAAGATCTGAATTTCTAGAAGCATAGAAAGTATATTCCAGAGATGAGGGACAACCCATATAAAGGCATGGAGGGGGGACTTGCCATAATAATGTTCACTAATAAAAAAATTTGCATAGAGCTAGCTTAACGTCTTGATATAATTAAAAGAAAGGCTTTGTCTAATGTAATACTGGACAGAGCCATAGGCAACCACACTGGATTCCAGACAGGAATAAAGCCCACAGGAAAAAAAAATTATAAGTGCAAAAACATCCATTTTGATTTCAATCTATAAGACATTATGTTCTTTTTGCAATTTGTCATGTACACTCAAAAAACATTTCTAGGGATTTGTGCATCTCTAGGCAGCAAAAGATACTTTGAGTTGAAATCTCAATGGTCACTTGCCAATTGCAATTCATTCTATTGCTGCTACCACTCCTATAAAATACAAAGGTTGGATTAGGTGATCTCTATGGGTCCTTCCAATCCTAAAATCCCATGTCTCTCCCTCCAGTTTCCTTCCCAATCTTATGGGACCAATGGAGCACAGTGGCTAATGAGCTAGACTCAGAGTTAGGAAACCTGGGTTCAAATCCCATCTTTAATATTTACTAGCTGTGTGTCCATGGATAACTCATTTCACCTCCTAAACTTTAATGTCCTCAACTGTACAATGGTGATGCCAATTCCTGTAGCAGTACCATATTACAAGGTAGTTGAAAGCTCAAATGAAATAATAGATATAAAACAATTTTCAATTTAAAAAAATTCTTTATTAATGTCAGTTAGCGTTTTGTTTCATAGAATCATGTTGACTAAATTTTTTGTACTAGGTTTGTGACAATATGGCATCTATCTAGATATTAATATATCTTAACCTATAAGAACAATAATTGACCTTGAGGAGGGTATTTTCTAAATGAACTAAACTGGTAAGTGTCACTAGCTGGAATTGGGGAAAGAAAATGGAGGAGGAGTAATAGCATTTTAGATTTGGAAGGTCTCCTAGAGGTCACATAGCCCAACCTTTATATTTTACAGGAGAAGAAATGAAGGCCCAGAGAAAGGAAGTGATTTCTTTTTCTCTCTTTTTTTTTTGTGGGGCAATGGGGGTTAAGTGACTTGCCTAGGGTCACACAGCTAGTAAGTGTCAAGTGTCTGAGGCCAGCTTTGAACTCAGGTCCTCCTGAATCCAGGGCTGGTGCTTTATCCACTGCACCACCTAGCTGCCCTGGGGAAGTGATTTCTTAAAGGCCACACAGCTAGCTCGTAGTGAAACAGATACTAGAAAACTGGTCTCCTAATTCCCAATTTGGTGATCTTCCCACTATGCACAGAGTAGCAAATCAAGGACATTCCAGGACTTTAATAACTTAGGAATTCTTCATATTTTCCAGTAATACATAAATGAGTACATCTCATTTGTATAGATGTTTCATAATCTACTATCTGGACATAACTAAAAAAAAATCCTTAAGTTCTTGGTATAATAAAAGCACCAATCTAGACACTGGAGATTTAAATATTAAAATGATTGATATATCTCTATCTCTCTCTATATCTATCATCGCTGTCTGTCTCTCTCTCTCTCTCTCTCTCTACCCTCCTGCAATCAAGGAGATAGTATTTTCAAATGTGTGGAGGTGAGAAAGATATAAGCATAAATAAAGGTTTTGTGTGATGGGTGTGAAGAAATCCAGAAAAAGCACTTTAGGAAATTTAATGGAGAGAGAATCTAAAATAAGCTTTATATGCAGGTTTTCTTCTCCAATTTTCCCAATTGTGTTCTTCTCTCCCTCAATCCTGCTTCCATGCCCTTGGTCATAAAACTCATGATATGGATGGGATACTCCTTCTACCAGTGTTGATTACAGCCACTGATCATTTCCTGAGTTACTGTGGCTAAAATGGAACATCCGGGGGCCAACCTCCTCATGAGAAAATCTTTCTGAACTGAGCAGCATAGTTACTTGGATGATGAACACACTGTACATCTCTAGAACCAGAGTCAAAGCCTTTTCAGCTTGGTGAAAATTACCAGAACTTAAACTGTCTCTGACCACATGTATGACATTCTGAGGCATGCCATTTCAGTAGATGTTTATAATTACATAAAGTATTGTAAAGAATTGTTATTTGAGGTTTTTATGCCTTGAGGCGCACTGGCCTGGGGCTCCGCAAACTGCAAGGTGCTCCACCCATGTAGTCATTGCCATGGTGCTGGCACCTGATGTCATCACCACTCGCTGACGCCTACATGGGCCTGGCAAAATTATAATGATTGGAAGCCTAGTGAGGGCAGTCATGTGACTGTCAGCATGGCCATCCCATTGGCTGGGGCGGTGTGGGGTTTTTCTGGGATTGGGGGAGGAGAATTGGGCATTATAGCTGGACGCTGGAAAGACAGGAGTTTTGCTGCATATTCTCAGCTGATTCCTGGACAGTGGTATCTTTTGAGGTTATATAATTTCCCTTTCCTCATTTTATTTCCTTTCTCTTGATCCTACTGATCCTTTTTGTGTGATTTTTTTTTAAAGTTCGTTCTTGTTAAAATGAATCCTGTTCTGTTTTGAGGGAGGCTGTCGGTCTCCTTCCTTGCCCCAATATTGTGATGAGCTACTTAGCTAACACTCTCCAATTAAAAATTGGTCCCCACAGTTTGTATGCTATATGAACAAATGAAAGCAAAACATTTATTAAACACTTGCTATGTGCCAGGAACTGCACTAAGCATTTGAGATACAAATATAAAAAGTAAGATGGTCCCTGCCCTCAAGGAACCTTCACTCTAATAGGGAAAGTCAGTTCATCAAGGGTTTAAGAAGCTTTTCCCAATCCCCCTTAATTCTAGTGCCTTCCCTCTATTAATTATCTTCAATTATTCTGAATAGATCTTATATGTACTTTGTTTTCATGTTGTCTCGCTTATTAGACTCTGAACTCCCTGAAACCAGGGAATCTCTTTTAATTTTTTTTTGGTATCCGCAAAATTGATATAGTACCTGGCCCATAGTAAGTACTTATTAAATGTTTAATAATTTACTGACTAGAAAGTGACAGGGATGATGTGGGGAGTCCAAGGGCAATTGATTGATACCTCCCTTTGAGGAATGGTTGTTTTGATTTGATTATTGTTCCTAGAGTGAGAGGTGGAGGGGTCAGGAAGTACAAAGGTATGCTTCATGACATTGGAGCAATGTGATAGGTTTGGGTCAAGCTAGATATGCTGAACTATCCCAATCAGAAACTCAGGACACTAGGTCAGGAGCCAGAGTGTTGAGCTGGAGGCTGTAGCATAGGAACACAGAGATGCAAGGTCTGCAATGGTTCTTCCAGAGAAAGTATTAAAAGGCCTTCAAAAGCTATTATTGATTATCCAAATTCATGGGGATTACTAGAGTCTCCATATCTATTACCAAATATAACCAGTTGCTGAATCTTATTTACATTGTCACTGAATAATTGGAAAAAGGTCCAGCAACTATTAGGTTACTTAATTGTATTATGTTGGGTAATGGTCAATTGTTGTTCAGTCATTTTTCCATTGTGTCTGACTGTTCGTGACCCCATTTGGGGTTTTCTTGGCAAATATACTGAAGTAGTTTTCCATTTCCTTTTCCAGCTCATTTTATATATAAGGAAACTGAGACAAATAGGTTTAAGTGACTTGTATAGGGTCATCCAGTCAGTGTCTGAGGTAAAATTTGAACTCAGGAAGATGTCTTACTGACTCCAGGCCTGGCATTCTATACACTGCATTACCTAGTTGCCCATAATGGTTGATAATTATTTTTAAAAAGTAATATTGTAATTCTCTGATCATGATGAGCTGCTTGAGTGGAACCTTTAGATAGTAAATACTTTTTTGTTTAGTTATTAGTGGCTTATTACTTATCCCTATTTATTAGTTATTTGCTTAGTTATTAGTGGCTCTCTGGAGCGGGATGTGACAGGACATATGTGATTGTTATTGTCCCTATTGCCTTCTATTGCCTTCCTTTGTTTGTCTTGTTTATCTCTTATCTTTTCCTAAGGTGGGAACTTGTGGATGAACAATGAAGGGTAAGAGCAAATAGGGTCCAATGAAAAGATGGTTGGTATTTAGATTCATAGGACTAGAAAGGACCTTAGATATCTTTTATCTTAATCTCTTACTAATGAAAAAATTGTGGCTAAGAGAAGTGTAGATAGGTTGGTTTTAGAATGCATGTTAATGTATGCTTTCCTTAATGGGAGGAAAGAATAGGTGATGCCTAGAACTGCTTTTTAATTCCAATTCTTTTTTTTTTTTTTTGGTGGGGCAATGAGGGTTAAGTGACTTGCCCAAGGTCACACAGTTAGTAAGTGTCAAGTATCTGAGGCCAGGTTGTGTACTCAGGTCCTCCTGAATCCAGGGCCAGTGCTTTATCCACTATGCCACCTAGCTGCCTCAATTCCAATTCTAAAGGACACAATCTCCTCTATCTTTTTTTCCCTTTAAATCTATGAAGAGGGAGGAATCTTTCCTTTTTTCAACCATGAACCCACCAACCAATCAATCATCTCTGTTTCTGGTCCTGTGCTGGGTACTAGGAATACAAGTGCAAAGAAACAATTCCAACTCACAAGAAGATTATGATATGCTCGGGGTAGTAAGTACCTATATAAATATATGAAGCATAAATATAAAATGAATAATTTCAAATCTATGTGAAATAGTTAAATACAAATTAGTTTGTGTAGTAGGACACAAGCAATTGGAGAGGATCAAGAAAGGCTTCTTATGAAACATATTGCTTAGATATATTTTAAAGGAAGAGGGAGACTCTCTGAGGTTAAAATGAGAAGGGAGTACATTTTGATGAAGTCAAGAGACAGAAGACAGAATTTTATGTGTGAAGAACAGAAAGTGCCACTTTGGCTAGATCACAAAGTGTGGGAGGGGAAAGATTTGAATAGAAATTAATAGGGAAGGTATAGTCAGAGCCATAACAAGAACTTTTAGTGCCCCAGGAAACATTTATTTGGAGTGTCAGGCAAAGTAGCTCAGGGGAGAGAGAAAGTTCAGAATTTCTCACACAAGGGTCATTGGAACTGAGACAGAGAGACCTGAAGATAGTCTCTGTGTACTGACAGAAGTCCTCAGACACTGCCTTTAGGGAGGCTTCCAGAAAAGGAAAAACTCAATAGGTATTTGAGAAGATATAGGGATTCTACCCCAACTGTTAAGGTCCAATATTGCTGATGATCCCAGATATCTTCTATGAAAGACATGGCTCAGGTACACATTCCCAATGTTGTGACGGACGATCTCCACAGATCAGGTGCAATCATGCCAGGAGGACAGGCAGGCCATCTCCCAGAATTTCTGGAACATGTCACAGACATTGTGTTGGAGTGTTGGAAGAGGATATAGGTGCAAATCACCAATTTCCTTTTTCTAGTGCTGGCACTGATTATAGACTTCTAAAATATTTTGTGGGACTCATTCAAAATAGATTATTTCTAGTGTGTTTCATAAATTCCAAACATTATTAGAAATGTAGACTTTTGCCAATGAAGATTCAATCAAAGTGGGGGAGGTGTATGAGATCACTGAGAAATCTTAGTTGGTCCTATTCATGTGATAGTGGCTCTGAGAATTGGATTAGATATATGACCCCTGTCACCTCAATTCCTAAAGAATTTAGTGGTTCTACTCATTGTATCAGAAGTAATAATTATAGTAAGTTAAAGGACTATGTAAAGCACAGCGAATAGGGACTTTTCCTAAGTCATTTTTTATCATGTATGCCCAGTCCCAAAACCCATTGGTATGGTATTCTCCTTATTTGTAGATATCAATGCTCTGTGACTGTGTGTGGGGAGGGGGGAGGGAGAGGGCAGAGTTCGTGAAAACAGAAGGAAGGAGAATGCCAGGTTCTTTAAACCCCTTGGAGTCTCGTTAGTCACTTCAGGTTCTAGTTACTTTGGGCATTTCTGGCTTCCAACTTCAAGAGACAAGATGGATGATGCCAATCCCACTTTAGGTTGCCAAAGGGAAAATAAGACTTTAGGAAGAAGCTAATATGAGAGAAGCTGGCAGTCTCCATTATGTCCCTATCCCCAGCTTGTTATACTAGAGAGTTTAGGTCTGAGGTAAGCTCTAAGAATCTCAATCTCTCTCTCTCTCTCTCTCTCTCTCTCTCTCTCTCTCTCTCTCTCTCTCTCTCTCTCTCAAGCTGAGTTACTTCACTCCTAGTGGGAGAATGCCTTCATTCAGTATTGTTTGATTTTTGTTTTTCTCTGTTTACTTTCTCTGATTTCTGTTTTGCTATTGACTTGAATAAATGGGTTTCTTTGCTAATTGTTAAGTGTATTGTTTGTGGAACTGGTATTTGGTGGGAAGGGATTTAAGCTTGGATAAAAACGTGGGATCCTGCCCCTCTTTCATTAACACACAATGATTAGAAATTAAATTTGAACCTGAAAAGCACTTCCCCTGCTCTAATAATATATAAGGGAACAGATAGATATAATTCTAGCCTGGTACCCCCTCTGTCTTAGGGGAGCAGAATAGCCAAGTTTTTGGCTCCAACCCTCTGCTTCTCCTCCTGAGAGTAATGAAAGTCTTCCTTGGAAAAGGGTGGTGGGGAGAGAGAAGAGGCTGGACATGTCTATTCTGCATCCCCTTGAATGACACAATGACCTCTTCATGCTACATATGGCAGATAGCTTTTACTGCATTTAGACTGGGCAACTGAGAATGAGAGAGGGAGAATGACTCATCTATAATACAAGTGAGCAGCAAGAATTTAAATCCAGATCCCCTGACTCCTCATCCAGGGCTCTGTCTGGAATTTTACTCTCCTTGAATATATGCAAAAAGTACTTTAACTCTCATCTGGAAAGTCAAGCATAGTAATCCTATGTGAACTAAGTATGGGAGGCTCACTTTTGTACACAGGTATTGAGTTGAGTTTGTCCTAAACCCTAATGGAAATGGAAAAAAACCCTCATAGAATTAATAAGTTCCATAAAGAATTCATTTTTCCTCTCCCAGATAGAATGTTTGCACCCACTCAGGGACTGCCAAAACCCTTTCAGTGTGGGATATCTATATTCAGGGCTACATTCACCTCCTTGAGATGTTCCTAAACCCACAAGCAGCCCTTCCCGACCCTTCAATGGAAGATACTCTGATAGGTGCCCCTCTGCCTTTGAATAAAGTGTCTTCAGTCCCTCAGGCACCTTATTTTTCTAACACAAAATGAAGTTGGATGAGACGTGTTCTTTCCCTATCAATGTGCCCTCTGACTTGGATCTATCTCATAAAAATATGTGGGTGAATCTTTATGAGTGCTTCTAACAGGATCAGATGGACTAGTCATCCCTTATTCCAGTGTCCAAAAAAACAGTTTCTTGAAACTATGATAGTGCAAGCAAGAAAACTTTCTGGACAAATCTTTTCCCATCTCCTCTGTCATCACCACCAGCCACTGGCCATGCTTCAGTTAGGATTAATACCTAGGGGCAACCTGTTGGGAATAGAAAGGGAAAGGGTTTTCTTTGTTTTGAAAACTTGGCCTCTTGGGCTCCTTTCTAGCCTCATATGAACCAGGTGGGTATGGGGGATCATTATCCTTGACTTCACAGTCAATTAAAATATGATACTCAGAATAGCAGGCTTCAGTCTCTGTTAACTTACTTCCCATATGATCTTGGGCAAATTCTCTTTTCTTCTGGACTTCAGTTTCATCCTTTTTAAAAAGAGGTAGGAGAAGTTGAACTGAAAAACAAAAAAGGAGGTAGTGGTGTAGTGTTGAGAACTCTAGATTCGAAATCAAGAGGCCTGGATTTGAAATCTTGTTTTGCTATTTACTGTACTAGTTGTTTGTGGCTTCTGGGTATTAGTTGCCTCACTGTAGATGGGATATCTGTAGGCAAATTACAGAAATCAGTCTATTAGGTCAAAATATCTAAATGATTTCCATTGCATAAAGTGTTCCAATGACTGTCTGTTTTCTTGTCTAGTTTTAAATCTTATGGGTTACCTGGACCTGCCATGGAGGTTCTTCCCTACACATGTTATCATCCCTTTCCTTGACAAGATAACAGAACCATTATCTTTGGACTTAAAAGTAGGCCAGCTCACACCAGGAAATGGAGGTAGAAAGGCACATTGCCTTGGGATTTAAACATACCTTGATATGCTAGAATAATGAGTCAAATTTAGTAAGAAAAAATATTTAATAAAGGTTAATCCTACATGGGTTCAAACAATCAGTTCTAGAAGCACAGGATGGAGGAAGTATATCTAGAAAATAATTACTCTAAAAAAGATGTGGAAGTTTTAGTCAGTTCTAAATTCTGTATGAGTCAACGGTTTGACATTACTGCCAAAAGCTAATGCCATTCTAGGCGGAGAAGCCAAGACTAGGGAGGTAATTGTTCCCCTGGACTCTGTTCAAGTTAGTCCTCATCAGAAGTCCTGTGTTCAGTTATGGATGCCATATTTAGGAAGGACATTGATAAGCCAAAGTTCATCTGAAAGTAGATGATCACATTGGTGAGAGGTCTTGAATCTATGCTTTATGTAGATTGGTTGAAGAAAAGGGAATGTTCTTGGGGGTGATGGCAGGGAACATATTAAAGTTATCCTCAAATATTTGAAGGGTTATTGTGTGGGAGAATTAAATTCATTCTGTGGGACCCCAGAAGGATAGATAAACACAATGGATGAAAGCTATAGAGAAATTTAATTTGATGTAATGAAAACAACCTAATAATAAGAGCTAAAAAACCAACAAAGAATTGTTTCAGGAGAAAGTGAATTTTCCTCAACTAGATGTCTTCAAATGACAGCTTTTGGGGAATGTCAAAGGGTAGATTCCTCTTCACTGTGGTTTGGAGTAGATGACCTCTATGGTTCCTTCCAAATCTGTGATTCTGCCTTTCTAAAACTTGGAAAGGAAAACAATATACTTGTCTCTATCATTGTCTAATAGGTCTTTATCACCTTACCGGGCTCACCTGTAATCCTTAAATTTGGTAATGTATTTTCTGAGGTCCCATTTTCAATATTTTTGTTTGGACAAAGCGAAACAGAGGCAAAATGAACACTATATAACTGCATGTAAAACAACAAAAATCAGTCCACCACAAATGATTTCCATCACATAAAGTGTCCCAATGACTGATTTCTTGTCATTTCTCATATTGTGGCATGTTGTGGCATTGTAGAAGAACTGACAGGCATAGTCTTTATGATCCCACAGACCTGGACATTTGAAAACATCTGGACAACTGGTTGAATTTTAAAATTTTCATCCAGATGTTTTGCACCGAATAGCCTTACGAGTAACTAACACCTTGTAAATCTTTTGGCCACTGAGCTCTGAGCCTTTTTATTTGCCAATAGCTTTACTTATACTCTGCTACATGTCTCCAAATTAGCTGCAATTATGCCTTTTTTTCCATCCCACAGGCTAGAGAGCAGGTTTGTGTCAGCTTATGGGGATAAGCCATCTATTGGTTTATGTTAACTCTTTCCTGAGCCAATTCTCAACACTGCCATTTGGGCCACTCGGCTCTATTTGTTTCTATGCATTGGGGAAGAATGAAGATGGAGCCCGCAGCCTACATACACCCAGGGATTCCCCCAGATGTACCATTTTAGTCCCTGATTGCACACTCTGAAAGCCATTTGGAGTCCATGGCTTCCAGCTGGAATGAAGAATCAGGGAGGAGTTGGAAGACAAGCTCCTGAATACCCTTGTATAGGCCAGGAGAGAGGAGGAATCAAGATGAGTGTATTTCATAATCCCTGAACACAAAAGCCTTTTGTGGAGATACTATATTGCAGTACTTTCATGGATCCATAATCTCATTGATATGAGTATTTCCTTCATTGATGCAAGCTGCAATTCATCCATGTCTTCTCATTCTGTGTGAGCTCTCAAAGGGCCTTCAATATACTAGAGGCCTTCCTCTAGGTTATTTATTTATTTATTTCCATTTTATAGGCACTTGTGGAGTGATGTTCTGTTTCAGACCTCACTCTGACTATAAGACCAGAGCACTTCTTTTTTTGAACTTGTATTTTTTGAATAGTTCTTACATATAGATCATTTTAGGAAATATATTACGGCCTATTTACATCGACCATATATCTCTCCACTGAAATGGCAATACTGTACCATGTTAATGTGGTGAGTGACCAGTACTGTCATTGGATGGTCTCCATATTGGGGTCATAGAGAGCTCTCTGAAGCAGAGTTCACTGATGAAAGATAATAGTCCTAATAACACCTAGTATTGATGTAGTGCTTTAAGATTTGCAAAGCACTTCCCAAATGTCTTTTTATCCTCATAACAAACTCAGAGGTAGGTGCTAGTATTATCCCTATTTTAGAGATGAATCATTTGTTTAGGGTCACATGGTTAAGTAAGTCTTTGAAGTCAGATTTGAACTCAGACCTTCCTGACTAGCACTCTACTTTACAATCTTGCTGCTTCTAAAGAAGTAAACTTATATAGGGCCTATATATAGATACCTCCATCTGGAACCATCTGATTCAAAGTTCTACAAAAAGCCTAGTAGTAAAAGACCATACCATAGCTAAGGTGAATATCTTGAGGACTCCAATAAAAGGACTTCTGGGAACTATGAATTGCCCCTTTGCAACATGGGGTCCATTTTCCCTAGATACGTTAAGTACTTACAGGAGATTGTGTCATAGACTATGCAGGATATATTTTGAACCAACTATAATACTTTAGTAAATGCCCCCTTTCTAAAAGCAAATTAAGCCTGACCATATCAACTGACAACTTGTAGGAGAACTAGGAAAGAAGTCCCACACGTAACACCTAAGGGCTATCCCTAGAGCTTGGAGGAATGTAGTAGCTATGCTCTGGGAACTGACCTTAGCAGTTTCAGTGAGGGGTGTAATGGTTACCTCAAATCATGTGCTACAGTGGGAATATTGTGTGGGATGAAGTTTCTCTTGTTCAGGTATTGGTTAGACTAGATTGTCTCTGAAGCCCCTTGCAGTTCAGCAAATTTGAGATTCTGGGACTCCTATGCATTATGAAGTAAAATGATTATTATTCCCATTTTAAAGGTGAGGAAACAAAGGCTTGAAGGAGTGAAATCATTTCCCTTTGTTCACACAATTATTAAGTGGAAGGTGCAGGATTTAAAATCAGGTCTTTCTGTGACGGACTAGGTCTGTCACTATAAATCTTTACCTCTTGGTCTCTGGATAGCTCCCCCTCACCCCTTTATTTTCTTTCTAGAGATCTCAGGATTAGAAATTCTAATTTCTTTTCTAATGTAATTATCTTCTTTTGCTTCCAACCAGGCTTTCTATCCTTCATTGGCAGAAAATGAGAAAAAAAATTTTTTTTCATAGATTATCCCCTACTTTTCTATGAAGAAGCACACAGTCCTTTGGATTTTCCTTAGGATTTTTTTTTATTGCTATTAACTATAGGGAAACACAAAATGTATAAAGTTCTCTTTGCTACAGTCTCATCTCACCTCCTCCCCATTTTTCCCCCCAGTTACACTCTAGAGGAATAGACAAAATCACATATAGGTGACAATGGTAAGACTTTGGTCACATAAAAAATTGAGATAAGGTCCATTTACATTTCTGGGACATCATAATAATCCAATTATCTTTGTTATCTTTTATGACAAGATCTTTTATCACCAGCATCTTGGTCACAAAGTAATGACTCCCCCTTTTTCTTTTGGTTGCTCATAAAAATTCATGGAGATCCTCTTCTAAGGTAGAAATGGAGTGGCCATAATATAAAAGCATTGAATTAGTGTCTTTTGTTGTTGTTGTTGTTGTTGTTGCAGGGGAGAAACAAGCTTAGGACTAATACGTAAAGTTAATAAAAATTTCACTTATCCAACAGATTTAAAGTAGACTCGTTCAAGTGACCTCCTCTCCATTGGGAGATAGAAAATATTTATGCCTTTAACTTCATTAATATAGTTACTTTCCCTCAATTTTCCCCAAATATTCTGGTAGGCAGTAGGAATGTCACAATGAGCCTTTAGTCTATGGGAACAAAGAACAATAGAAATTAGATAAGAATGTCCCTAAGAAGCATTCTTTAGTTATATCAATTTAGGACCATAGATCAAGGCCTAGAAAGGACATAAGAGGCCATCTAGTCCAATCCTCTCATTTAAAAAATGAGGAAACAGTCTAGAGAGGCTATGACTTATTCAAGGCAACAACTGGCAAAGTGGGGAAGAGGGCTGGATTAGAATCTAGATCCTCTGGCTTTAGAGTTAGATTTTTTCCCCCGTACTCTGCTGCCTGCCTCAATAATTCAAAGATTCATGGCTTCATTGGTCTGGATATGCCATCTACTAACATAGATTTTAATTCCACTGTGGCTTAGCACCTGGTCTTTTAGAGGTTGTGGTATTGAAAAATTCAGCCACCAGTGGCCAATGTGGACATTAACCTCTTCAAACTTAGGTTGTTCCTCAGACAACAAAATCATTTCATATCACTCAGTCCAGACTTGAAGCCTTTCACATTTGGCATAATGTCAGAGATTGTGCTTGGTTGGCATAATCTTTAAGAACCCAGGGTCACCTTCACATGATGAGACATCACAGTGGGACTGATCCTTTTTCCATTCAGAAAAAAATACTTAAGGGATCTAGTTGACTATAAGCTAATGATGAGTCAGCATTGTGCTGTGGCAGCAAAAAAAAAAAGTCATGGGATATTAGGCTACATTAATAGAAGTGTAGTGCTCAAGGTAAGAATAGAGAAAGCCCTATTGCACTCTGTGCTTAGTTGAGTATCCTGAGTGTGACTGACCTCCCATCAGGGTTCTAGACTTAACCCTCAGAGTGTGGTCTTATGTAAGTTTAGTGTAAACTTGTTTAGGCCTCTAGGATCATATGACTTTCTTACCTCTAAGAAAAGATTAGAAGGCATGTTTAAGGTATATATACAGGGCAAAGGATGACTCATCACTACCTTGGCATTGGAAACCTTTCCCCCTTTTTCTCCTTTTGTGGAACCAAACTTCCTTCCTTAGGGCGTCT
Organism: Dromiciops gliroides; assembly: GCF_019393635.1. Taxonomy (NCBI): domain Eukaryota; kingdom Metazoa; phylum Chordata; class Mammalia; order Microbiotheria; family Microbiotheriidae; genus Dromiciops; species Dromiciops gliroides. The sequence goes on from NC_057862.1 coordinate 578,848,688, forward strand.
AGTTTATTTTCACTGGATCTTTCAGTTCTTCATGTTCATGAGTCACTGCTACTGAAACCTACAGGAATTCTGCATCTTTAACCATTTTGAAGTTTACAAGATCATTACCTGGTCAATGGGGAACAGGAAGAGAGAGAGAACTAAATTTCCACCTCAAGTGCTTCTTCTCTATGCCTCTTATCTATTCCATTGACTACCACTATACTGGCTTGTTCCTAGAGAACTCCTGATGGAATGTTTGAATCTCAGATGGCTTGCTATTAAACACATAGCCTCACAGCTCTAGATTGATAAATTGTGAACCAGTCACAAAATATTTCCTGGGTGGTATTATATATTTTCACCCAAAGATCAAAATACTGTACTCAGGACACACTGATTAAAGGCTTGTTTGTATGTAGTTTATATATTTTTGTGATTAATTGTTTGATTCAATGAAGTCTGGGCCTTTGTGTATAATTAATGTGGGGTGAATCTCCACCCTCACATACTCATTACATTAAGTGAAGGTCTAGAACACTTTTTTTTTTTTTTGCAGGGCAATGAGGGTTAAGTGACTTGCCCAGGGTCACACGGCTAGTACGTGTCAAGTGTCTGAGGCCGCATTTGAACTCAAGTCCTTCTGAATCCAGGGCCAGTGCTTTATTCGAACACTTTCTTGCATGTATTACCATACATTTAAGTTTAGCAAACATAATGGAAATAGTGAATTTAGCAAATATAAGACCTGTTTATCTCCTGCCTTTCAAATGACAAGGAGTATATAAAGAAAATATGTTTATATATATATATATAGAAAGAAAGAAAAAGTGATAAGTATTTGGAGGCCAAATACCACTTCCAAGAAACTAACGTTTTGAGCCAAGTGGTAATTTGCTGAATTTTGTGAATATTTTTCTTCTAAACCAGATGACAATCAATTTCTCTTTGTCTTAGATCCATTGACTATTGGGAAGGTCATGTTCTTTTTTTTTTTTTTTTTGAAAACTCTTCTACAAAGTAACCAAGTAAGTTTTTTTCTCTTGCCCATACACTATTGCCCAAACATTAGTTTTACCTTGTTATTTTGAAATATAATGCTAGCACTACTTAGAGTTGTAGCCTTCTAGAAACTTACCTGAAGACTGTATCTGTCTTCTGGAAGAGATACCAATGCCACCCTGATTTTTAGGGCTTCTGTCCCTCCTTGGGTTTTTTTCTTTTGGTAGATGGCTTAAATCATAAAAAAGGCAGCTCATTTTGAGATTTGAGCCTTATCCTTATTCCCTGTAAGAAACAGAGTGGATTTATAACTCTGGGAGTCCAGACTTTCATCACTATAGATGGATGGGTGTTTTAGAGCATTCACCTTTAAGATATCCAGAATACAAGCTGCTGATCCTTTGTGGATTGTAAATTTCTAGAGTTGGGCTTCTTGGTTCTTGTCAGGAAGGCAAGTTTTATGATCACCATTACATTAGTTCTTCTGTAGTGCTGGGAGCTGGGAGCCTCCTTCCTATTAGGAAGCCTTGTCTTGACTTTCATACCAATAAAGTTGTTCTTAGAGCAGAGTTCATCCTAATAAGCATCTTGAGAATTGCACCTGAACTAAGAAATATTTCCCCCTCTGTCTTCCCTAAGCCGCAGAATCTCAAGCAGTCTACATGCTTTGAATCTAAGACAAGGCTTACGACCTAACAGCTTTTTTATCACCGTCCATCAAGCAGGAAAGCCTCCAGGTGGATTAGACAGTGTATGTAAGAAGCTTACAAGGTAGCAGATGTCAAATCTCAGAAAAGGTCATTCTATTAGGGCTATTCACTTTCCAGGCACAGATCTCCTCCTGGACTAGTATAAGTCTGGGACAGAGATCTTGATGTCCTGCCATGGGCCCCCCTGAATACTTCTTAAGATGAAGAGGTATGCATGGCATATATGTGTGTTGATTAAAGGCTCCCACTTGAAATGGGCCACCTGTGAAAAATACAGCAGGGTGGAAAGAAGAACAAGTTTCTCCAGTTTTTGGACCCTCGCCCTATTGAATACTGGCACAGTCAGTGGATTGCCAAATGAATATAGGGAAGATGCATTAGAGCGGATGACTGTTAGGAAAAATAATAACCTTTAATAAAAAAAGCTCCAAAGAGGGCCAAGATCCACATTATGATGGCAAACCACATGGGGACTAAAGCTTTTCAGGGATAGAAAATTCAATCACTACTGGCCTGAGAGTTGAGAGTGTTGACATGACCTCTGATTTGTTGTGTGACTTTGCCCAAGTTATCTAAGTCAAGACTGGAGATGCATTACTCATTTCTAGGACATTAGTGTCATATGATTCATCCAGTTTCCTCCCCAGCCAAAGAGACTTTTCCCATAACAAGGGCACATTTGCCTAGATAACAACATTGGACAAGGCTAACACATGTCTTTCCCTTCAGGTGGCACAGACTAATATCTAATGTACTCCTACTGTCTTTAAAAATGAATGGCAATAGATAGACCCTCAAGGTCAATGATTGTATGAATGGATCTGGTTATCTGCTGGCAAATTTCTGATCATTTTAAGAAGAAAACTTTTTATCGAGGAAAATATTGAGAACTGGGGAAAATACCACAAATTTCTATGTGCTACCTACTTACCTGAGTGATCTTAGGCCAAGTCACTTCCTCTTTCTACGTCTCAGTTTTCTCTTCTATAAAATGGGGATTGAACTAGATAACCTTTGGAGTCCTTCTTGTATTTAAATCTTTGAATAACAGACTCTGGGAAAATATCTTTTTAGACTAGAGGGTCTCTAAAGTCCCTATCAACTCTGTGGACTTAGGTATTACAATCCACTCTAACCTGCTATCTCTCATCCTATCCTAAATAATGACTCAAGGTTGATGAACCTATAAATGAACTTATAAATATTTGGCCTGGTTCCTTTTCAAAATTTATCTGTTTCAATATGAAATGCATCAGTACTTTAAGAACTGCTCTGAAATGGGGTAGGGTATAGGGAATCTGCCTTTATCCATCCCAGATAGCACCCAAGAACAGATTCCTAATCTGCTTTCTTTGAGGGAGAAATGGATATTTTTTTACACAGTGGAACTTTTCTTCTTAGCAACCAGAAAAACCAATGGCAATACATTGAGCCCTTGGAACATTATCCTTTGGTGGGTTCCTGTCATTGGGAGCTACTACTGCCTTTGGAGGAAAACGGCATGCCTGGGAGTGCCTGGTGTCTGCTCCTTGCAGAACTAGCTGGCTGTCACTCTTGGTCCTATGTGCCTGTAATTAACTTGGATGCCTGGATGGTGATAGAATGTGTCTGGCCAATGGTTTCCTTCCAAAGAAGGGTTTCTTGGCTGAGCTGTCTGATGACAGTAATGCCAAGTCAGGAGTTGCACAGGACTCTAGAGGCAGATTATTTGGCTGAGCCCTGGGTATGGAATCCCCACAGAGAAGGCTGATCTGGAACCAAATCGGGACCATAAACAGTGGATTTCTCCAGCCAGTTGGTTCTTTTTTCCCCAATATTATTTTGAATGTTTTATTGACTATTTAGTAAACATGTCAGTGGCAATCACCCATCAATAGGGCCTCCTATTCCCTTTTCCATTTTGTGCCTGGGAAGTAGGCTGATTTGTAATGTTTGTGCTCATGCATGTGCATGTGCATGTATATTTGTGTGTGTACCATCTGTATGTATGTGTACATGTGTTGAGGGGGGAGGATACGTTTACTCAATTGGTGAATTCTATAGAATCAGGAAGTCCCCATTTCCCTCTCAGATTGGGCCATTCTTCTTTCTATTGGAAGATAACTGTGTGACCTTATACACTTGTTGGATTTTCCTCTTTATGTGTTTCCCTTATTTTTGGCCAATTATTGAAATAATTCATAGACTTTAATTCATTTCCGCTTTTATTGCCATATACCTAAATGCCCATAAAAAAGGCTCTTCCATTTCTTCAACCATGTGATAACCCTGATAGACGTGAGAAGGAGTAGCATGGAAAGACATTTATATGAGACAGGTCACTTAACATCTTTTTTCTTTCTTTCCAGTAATGGGGATTAAGTGACTTGCCTAGAATCACACAGAGAGAAATTCTCTGAGGTCATATTTGCACTCAGGTCCTCCCAACTCTAGGGTCAGTGCATCATTAAAAAAAATTGTTTGTCTTTTTTTCCCCTGTTTTGTACAAATTTCTACTTATTTAATGCTGAAAGGAATTGTTGGAAGTGGGATAGGGCTAAAGAATGGAAAGCTTCCTGGGACACATTTTGTACCAAACTTATGGAAAGGAAATTCAGTGCTTGCACTTATTCAGTTGCAGTTTCCTACTTGATTTTCAGCTCCATGATGAAATATATAATGCACAGGGGGCAGGCAGTGAGAAGCAAGAGCTCTGGGTTTGGAATCAATCCATAAATTCAAGTCCCAGCTCTTCCACTCACTACCTTTATGTTTTTGGACAAGTCACTTCCCTGTTGTGGTCCTCATTTTCATCAACTGTCAAAAGGCAGACTTGGAAAAGGGACTTTTGAAGTTCTATGAATTGAAGATTATTATTGTTGTTGTTTGTCCTTCATTCTTGAAGACGACCAAGGACCAAGGGTGATCTCTTGACTTGTGAGGGGATTGGATTTAAGTGAGGTAGAGCTGCACCAAGTCATTAGCCTCATTCTCTCCTCCAGAGTCATCTGAGTTCAGTGGCAATACATAAGTCAAATTAACTGATGATGGCCAGTGGAAGACTTCAGTGGAAGACTCTGGCCTTTTTAAGCTAAGGTCTTTTCCAGGTCTCAGTTTGTCTGTGGGACTAAGATAAGTCCAACATCAGTTGGTGAGTCAAATCAAGTTATTTCTGGTATGTTTATAAGAACCATTGTGGAACCAGTTGAGATAAGGTGCTTCCAGTAACCCCAATTAAAGAAATCAAATGAAATAAAGAGGAAATTTAAAGAGACTTAAGTGGAATAAACTAATAACAATAATAATAATGAGGACCAAAGGAGAAAAATGTTCTTATGCCAACATTTAGATAGCACTTCACAGTTTATATTACATTTTCAAATCTGTTTCCTGAATTGAATTGATTTATCCCATTTATTCTACTTCTGGTTACCTAAGTAGAGTTGTATGTCAAAAAAACTACTGGGAAAAAAGGTCTTGCTTCTGAATGAAATGAAGAAGGAAGTTATGAAGGTGATTTATAGAACTTTGGACTTATGGAGAGAGCCAGGGATTGGATTTTGGGAGAAGAATGTTAAGACACCTTAAGGAAAAGTCAGAAGTGAACAACATGAATTGAAATAGAAGAAAGTCTTAGTCTCAAATCAAACTCAATCTTAAGGAAAAATTAATTGAGGGGAAGGACCTAAGAAGTATGAATCTTCAAAGAGGAGGAGAAGGTAGTTGGTAAGATAATTCAGGTAAGAAGAAAAGGAAAACAAATGGTAAGAAAAGATAAGAGGTTGGTGAGAGAAGGGGGAAAAAAGTTGGATGGGTCCCTTCAAGTTCTTAAAAGGTGATAAAAGGGTGTAAATGTATTAATGGTGTGCTAATGAGGTAAGCTTTTAACACCCACAAATAATTAAAAAACCCAGAACTGAGGATATCAATCAGAATGAAGAAAAGGGGAATTTTACAGTGACTTCATTAAGCCTCTGATGTTTGTATTGCTGCTGCTGCCAAATGGCTGTTGTCATTTGGCAAAATGAAGTCTGGTCTTCCTCTTAGAGGAGAAGGTTAAAAAGGCTCAAGAGATGTCTCTGTTTTCTAGGTCAGAGATTTCAAACACACAGCCCCCAAGTAGCATGTGACCCTCAGCACTCCAGAGAGTTGTCCAAACTAGATTAACATGTAATTGGGAAATATTTAACCAAATAAATAAAAATACAATAAAATATAAGTAAAGTTAATATGTGTGTTTTTAAACTTAACATGATACTGTGGGGATCTTTATGTGCTGTTTAGTGGCCCCCTATTTCTATTTCAGTTTTATATCACTGTTCTACGTTATCAAGCAACTAATTTTAGGTTACTAGGGACAATGAAGTATTCATTATAAAAAGAAACCCACAACCTAAACACATGACTTCAATGTGAATGAAGAAAAGAGTAGAATAAAATTCAAATGAGGGAAAAGAAAAACCTGTTCTGTTTTAGAAGTTTGGATGTAGGGCGGAAGAATGTCACAGAAAGGAGGGAGGGAAGAAAAACTTGGCACTATAACATAATATATACATACATATGATTACCTAATAGTACATGTGCATATTTGTATATATAGGTATACATGTTGATATGTGCACATATACATACATATACACACATACAGATGCTGAACTGAATACTTCAGAGAAGACACATCCATCTGTCTTCTAAGGAATGATAAAACTGATCCATAGATGCTATCCAGTGAGGATTTAGGCTAGATATTAGGAATAACACTTGCTATAGAACCAGAGGATATTAACTGACCTAGAAAAGTTACAGACCGCTGACATCAAGTTCTATCTATTTCATGGGCTTTTAACCATTTTTTTTGTTTGTTTCAGAAAGCCCTTTGGCAGTTTGGCGAAGCCTATGTATCCCTTCTCAGAAGAACATCTTTAAATTCATGAAACAAAATACAAGGGATTACAAAGGAAATTATATTAAGATGAAGTTATAATTTTTTAAAGTTCATGGATCCCAGGTTATAATCTCCTGATCTAGGCAACTGAGATAACTGGCAATAACTCTTTCAATGGGTCATTCCAAAAGAATATAAAAACTGTGAGTTTCTGAATAAATTGAAAATAGAGATGAAGATGATGATGATGATAACTGGCATTTGTACATACCAACTATGTGCCAGGAGCTGTTATAAGTGCTTTTCTTTTATTTTTTGTCTTTTTTGGTTTTGTTTTTATTTTTGGCAGGGCAATGAGGGTTAAGTGACTTGCCCAGGGTCACACAGCTAGTAAGCATCAAGTGTCTGAGGCCGAATTTGAACTCAGGTACTCCCTGCTAAGTGTTTTTCAAATATTTTATTTGATTATCACAGCAACCCTGGAAGGAAGGTACTATTCTTATTTCCATTTTACAGTTGAAAGGACTCACAGACAAAGGTGCAGTGACTTTCCCAAGGTCACACAGCTAGGAAGTGTCTGAAGCTGGATTTGAATTCAGGTCTTCTAGCTCCAAGCCCAGTGCTCTATCCCTCGTATCATCTAGGGTCAAGTCAGCCAAAAGACTCTGCTTGGGATTTTGTCTCTTGGCTCTCTTTCACCCCAGTGACTTTCTCTCTGAGGGTTTATTTATTTGTTTATTTTGGCATTTTCCTGGAAACATTAGGCATCTGGTCATATTTTTGATTGCCCAGCCACCAACCAAAACAGCCCTTCTTTCACTGGGCTAAAGACTTCTGGACCCCGTGGTATGCCAATTGATTGGTGCGTGACTTGGAAAAATCACAGTCCATTGAAATCACACATTTCTAAGCTTTGCATTAGGAGAATGATGTTGCTTGGGAGGGTGGAGCAGTGAGGTCTGGAAAAGGAGGTGCCACATCTACTAGAAGCTTTGATAAGTTCCAAAACCTATTTGTTCTAGACCAAGGTGACCATTCTTAACTTCTGCTATAATACATTTGATGCCTGGGCATCACAATTAAGATAGGCTGCATTCAAACACATCTTAAAATTTATTCTAGTAAGAAAATCAATATTTTTCTAGAAATATTGGAACTGAAGTAAGGGTTGAGTACTACATAGGAAATTCTAGGGCAGGGTTTTTAACCTGGGGTCCACAAACTTCTTTTTTAAAAATTATTTGATTTTAATATTGTTGGTTTCCTTCGAAATCCTGTGTATTTTGTTTTATAAATTAACATATTTCCCAGAGAAGGGGCCCAAATGTTTCACCAGTCTGCCAAAGGGGTCCATGACACACAAAAAGCTCATAACCCCTCTGTTGATGTAGTTGTATTTCTGTAAATATTAGAACTTGGTGGGATTAGAAAATGGGTACAGCTATCTCTAGGAGAGGTTTTCCCAGATACTTGTAAGATTTACTTCAAGAAAGTTATTGATTCTACAGAGTGACTTGGTTAGCAAAATGATCTGAATTATCAGAGGTTGATTATCCCAGGTTGTAGACTATCCAGTTTTCTGGAATAGCAGCACACCATAGGAAAGAGAGCACTGTATTTTATTTGAAAGACTTGGATTCAAGTCTTATTTCTACTTTTTACTAGTTATGTGACCTTGGTCAAGTCTCTTTACAACTTTGGGCTTAGGGTTTTTATTTGTTTGTTTGTTTTTTTCATTTTGAACATGTAGATCACAGTTCTTATACTTCCTGCTTAACTCAAAGGGTCACATGAAGAAATTGTGTCATGAACCTTAAAACACCATGAGAACATAAGATGTTATTATTCACAGAGCTGTTTTTCCATTTCCTTGTAAATTTCTATGTACCTTTCCACTAGAGGAAAACTTAAAGAAGGTTGAGGGCAGAATTATAAATCCCCCCTAAATTAGCAAATTTTTAATTATCCAGTTACCACAGATAGTTTTCTAGGAGGAGGAGGAAGCTGACACTAAGTGTCTACTTTGCCTTTGGATTTTGTATATCTAGGCCAACCTAGAATCAGGAAGTTTTGCTGTTGTTGTTGAGTTGTTTTAGTCCTATATGACTCTTTGTGACCCCATTTGGGGTTTTCTTGGCAAGCATACTGGAGTAGCTTGTTATTTCCTTCTCCAGCTCATTTTACAGATGAGGAAACTGAGGCAAAGAGGGTTAAATGACTTGTCACAGAACTAGTGTCACACAACTTGTCACACAAATCATGAAGATGCGTCCTCCTGACTCTAAGTTTGATGCTCTATCATCTCTAGCTGCCCCAGAGTCAGGGAGACGAGTTCAAATCCTGAATCAGAATTGAATTGAATTGAATTGAATTGATTTATTCCATTCATTCTACTTCTGGTTACTTAAGTAGAGTTGTATGTCAAAAAAATACTGGGAAAAAAGGTCTTGCTTTTGAATGAAATAAAGAAGGAAGTTGTGAAGGTTTGTGACCCCAGGCAAGTCATTTAACTTCTGTCTGCCTCAGTTTCCTCAACTGTAAAATGGGGGAAATAGCAACATTTATCTTTGAGCATTATTGTGAAGATCAAATGGAATAGTCTTTGTATAGTGTCTGGCACAAGATAGACACTTAATAAATTCCTGTTCCTTTTACTATAGATAAGATAGTTGGAAATTGAATTCTAGTTTGTTGTTTTCTTTTTCTTTCTTTTTTTTAAAATAGGAACTAATTTTGCTTTTTGACTATTTTCTAGTAATCTTTTCAGTTTACCAAAGTTTTCAGCAGGGTATATTTAAAAGAAAATAGGATTAGAAGTCAGTAAACCTCAGTTTTAGTTGCAACTCTTTCCTTAAGAAATTTTAGAAATCTTAGTACCTCAACTGCTCTTCCTCAGTTTCTTCATTTGTAAAACTAGAAAGACAATTTCTATCCCCCGTCTCTCCTACCTTCCCTTCCAGGGTAATTACAAAGCTCAAAATAATTAAAAGGTGTGAAAACACCTCTCAAGGTTAAAGATGTCATGTGAACTCAGGATATTATTATTATGATTTCTTTGAACTTTTTCAAAATCATTTGGCTATTTTGGGAAATCATTTTTAAAACAGTTCTTAAATAGTTCCTACCAGGGACGCAGAAAAGGGAGTGGGAGGGTAGAGGGTTTCTCTCTTCCCCTCCCTTCCACCCCAGAGGGGTTTCTTGTCCTTCTGGCATAGGGCTGGAGCAGCTTTGCCCTTCCTTGAGTTGGCAGCTGTCCACTTGCTGCCTCTTGAGAAACCTTGATTGGCCTAATTTTCTAATTCATGGATCTGACATTAAACTTGTGAATTACAGGATTATTCCTACCAAGTTGCAATTCATTTAAATCATACATTGCACATGCAGCAAATTTTGGAGTCTCACATCTTAAGAATGTTTCTTTAGATGGAATCATAGCATATCTGTATTTTATTTCTATAAGGAACATTGCTAGTAATTTATGCCCTTTAATTATCCTTAAAATCATTGTCCTCAGGTAAGGAACGTCTGGTCTGTAGTTGCTACATCTGCTCTGTTTTTTTTAAAAAAAGGAAATTCTTCCTTTATTAAGAGAGTAAGGCTATGTCAAACAATGGCGAGAGTAACAGATATGGAGTCAGAGGACCTGGGTTTGAATTCTGGTTCTTTCACTTATTATCCATGTGACTGAAGGTAATTAATTTTGATTCAACCAAGTAAGCATTTATTTTTTAATTTAATTTTATTTTTTAGTGAGGCAATTGTGGTTAAGTGACTTGCCCAGGGTCACACAGCTAGTAAGTGTCAAGGGTCTGAGGCCAGATTTGAATCCAGGTCCTCCTGAATCCAGGGCCGGTGCTCTATCCACTGTGCCACCTAGCTGCCCCCAAGTAACCATTTATGAAACACCTGTTCTGTATAAGGTTTAAGAGGAAGAATGGTGTGATGGATGAAATGTTTGTCTTAGAGTTGGGGGAAAACTTGAGTTCAGAATCTACTTTAAATACTTGCTGTGAAAATGTTAGCTTCTAAATGCTTGTGTTAACCTCTAAATGCTTTAAGCAAATTCTAGCATTTATTTTATTTTATTTTATTTTTTTTTTGCAGGGCAATGGGGGTTAAGTGACTTGCCCAGGGTCACACAGCTAGCAAGTGTCAAGTGTCTGAGGCTGGATTTGAACTCAGGTACTCCTGAATCCAGGGCCGGTGCTTTATCCACTGTGCCATCTAGCTGCCCCTCTAGCATTTATTTTAAGGCACAGATGGGTTGTAATCTGTGAGAATTTCTATAACTACAAAACTACACCCTTTGGTAATTTGTGTGTGCAGAAACCTTCACCTTTGTAGGCCTCAGTTTCCTCATCTATAAAAATAAGGAGATTGGATGACAACCGTTTATGTTCCTTTGAAAAGGCTAGAATGGAAAATAAGATGATTGAGAAACATCTGATATTGTGGAAAGAACTCTGGATTCGGTTACAGAGTCAAGTTGTCAAGAAGTATTTATTAAGCAACTACCATGTGTTGGGCATACAAAGTAAAAGAAAAAAATAATCCCTTGTCTCAAGGGGGTGACAGTCTATGGAGGAAGACTACATGCAAATGACCATGTACAAATAAGATATCTATATCTATATCTATATAATATATATAATTTATATATATATGTGTGTGTATATATATATATATATATATATACACAGGGTAAATTAGGGATAATTTCAGAGGGAATTAATCAGCAAAAATAAGAAAATGCTTCATATAAAAGGTGGAATTTTAGTTGGGATTTTAAGGAAGCCAGGGAACTCAGAAAACAGAGCTGAGGAGGGAGCAAATTCCAGGCATGGGGGAGAGTTGGTGAAAATGCCCAGAAATGGAATAAGGTCTATCATACATGAGGAACAACTAGAAATCCAATGTCACTGGATCAAGAGTACTTTTTTGAGGGGCAGGGGCGGGTCGGTTTAGTTAGGACAGCCAACAGGCACTTTATTTTTTTTAACAAGTATTTTTATTTTTAATTTATGGAAAAACACAAACATTTACATGACACAGTAAAAGAAAAAATACAATTGTACATGAAACTACAAATCTACTATGAACAATTTGCTATTCCTTTCAAATATACAACAAAATTATCATGTAATTTTTTTTCTTTTTTATCTTTCCTTTCCCCCCCCACTCTAGAAATGGCTTCCCATTAGACACAAATAGGTTGTGTGTGTGTATATACACATATACATATATGTGAAATTATTCTTTTTTTTCAGGTTAAACATTTTTACTTATATTTTTCTGTTCCGATCTCTATCCTTCCTTCCCTCCCTCCTCTCTCTCCTTCCTGAGGTGGCAAACAATCCGATATGGGTTATACATATATGATCATATAAAACATCATCCTTTTTTGTTATTTAATGAAATAATGTGAAAAATAGCATGTTTCAATCTGTTCCATCAGTATCAGTTCTTTTCTTGGAGGTGAATAGTACATTTCATCAATATTCTTTTGGGAATATCTTGGATTATTATATTGTTGAGAATAGGTCATTCACAGTTCTTCATCGAACAATATTGCTATCTCTGTGTACAGTGTTCTCTTGGTTCTGCTTACTTCTGCTAATTTCATACATGTCTTTCCAAGGTTTTTTGAAGTCATCCTGTTTGTCATTTCTTACTGCAAAGTAATTTTCCATTACCATCATATACCATAGTTTGTTTAGCCATTCCCCAATTGATGGGCATACCTTTGATTTCCAACTTTTAGCCACCACAAAAAGAGATACTATAAATATTTTTGTACTTTTATCGAGGAAAGTGAGGTGTAAGTATTTTGGCAGAGTAGGAAGGGATTAGGTTATGAAAGGCTTGAAAAGCTAGAGATTTTATATTTTATCCTGGAGGCAATAGGGAGCTAATGGAATTGCATGAATGGGGTTAGGGGTATGTGTCATTGTCTTAGGCCTGCACTTTCGGAAGATTAATTTGACAAGTGAGTGGAAAAGGAATTAGAGTGGGGAGAGTCTTAAGACTGGGAAATGATTAGAGATTGCACCAGGGTGGCAGCAGTATCAGGGTAGAGAAGGGGGCATCTATGAGAGATGTTACAATAGTTGAAATGACAAGACTTGACAACTTAGCGGATGTGGAGTAAGAAAGAATGAAGAGTCAGGAATAACATAGGTTGCAAGTGTTGATGAGTGGGAGGATGGTAGGACTTTCTACAGTAATAGGGGATTTAGAGAGAGTGGAAGGTTTGTGGGAAAAATAATGAGTTGAGTTTGGACATTATGAGTTTCAGATGTCTACTAGACACAGACAATTCTATATGTCCAACAGGTAGTTAGAAATGCATGACTATTGGTAAAGCTTAATAAATAGATTTGAGAATCATCTTCATAGGGATGAGAGTTGAATCTATGGCAGCTGATGAGATCATCAAACAAAATATAATAGAAGGAAAAGACAAGAGTGCCCAGGACAGAACTTTGGGAGACACCCTTGGTGATTAGGCATGAGCTGGATTAAGATCCAGCAAAGTCAATAGTGAGTTTGACTCCAGTTTCTCCTACTTATTACCATTATGACCACAGGTAATTCATTTAAAATCTTTTATAAAAAGAGAGAGTTGGGTTAGATAATTTCTAAGGTCTTCCAGCTGTAAATTCTCTGTCTCTAAGATTAACAATACCAAACAAAATGGTCACTGCCTCCAAGAGCTAAAGGGGAACCAGTACCTTAGGATTTTAGGGCAAGTTTTGGTGTGACATTGCCTTGTAATCCTTGCTTGTGCATCTTGTAAGGATACCATTGTTTTGTTTGAATATTAGTGATTTTTCTTAATGGACAGAGCTTGGAAGGCAAAGAATAGCATTCATTTTACTTCTGGATACCTGTCACCCAATCACTGACTCCCACAGTTGCTATTATTCTTATCAGTGGAATAAATAAAAAAAAATAAGGCAACTTGACCTCTGTCATTTAGTAATGGGAAAGTGAAATAGGAGCCAACTTTTGTGCCTCACAGGTCAGCATGTTGACCTTAAAATCAGACTATTTTGAAACTGTGAATGTTGAACCAAAACTGCCACTTGCACTTTTGAAAGCAAGGAATAATAGAAAGAACACTGAATTTGGAATTGTAAGATCTGGGTTTAAATGCCACTTCTGGCATTTAATTCCTACAGTATATGATAAAAGGTAAAGAACTTAATTTCTCTGGAATTCAGCATCTTCATTATGACTATAAGGGCATTGGATTAGATGGCTTCTAAAGTTACTTGAAGTTCTATTATCTATTGATCAATTGTTCAATCAGCAACTATTTATTGAGGTCCTATTTCGTGTCATTTGCTAAGCACAAACCAATAACCATATAGAAACTCTCCAAGGTCTCTTCCAGGTTTAGTTCCCTGATCATCTGAGCCTAATTGTGTAGCTATTTGTGAATGTCATAGCAGTATTCTCAAGGAGTTGGCTAATATGGAAATGTTTTACATAATTGCACATGTATAACATATATCTGATTGCTTACCACCTCAGGGAGGAGGAAAGGGAGAGAAAGGGGGAGAGAGAGAATTTGGAATGCAAAACTTTAAATAAAAATGCTTATTAAACAACAACAACAACAACATACCTCTGCTGCTATCTCATCCTTCCTTCAAAAGCTGGGGCCTCTTTGCCCTGGAAAATCCAACCCATCTCTACTTCCTAATTAAGCTGGAATTTCCCTTTGAAAGCTCACCTCATTCTCCCATTTGTAAATTCCTCTTGGGACTAATATTTTATGGAGTGGCCCTTCCCAACCCTTCTCACCCCATCCCTTTGCAACTCCCTTTTGTGTGGTGAAGCTCCAGTAGTACTGTAAGCTCCTTGAAGGGAGGAACTATCTTTTTGCTTATATTTGTATCCCCAGTGCTTACCACAATGTCTGGCACATAGGAAAAACTTAATAAATGCTTGTTTCTTTCCTTTCTAAATTGAGTCATTACAACGAATGAGCAAACATTGTTTGAAATTTGAGATAAATGGAAACATTCCAGACCCTCTCTGTTAGCTAATGTAAAAAGAGCAAATAGTAGAACAATTTTTGTACTACAATAACAATACTGTAAAAAGTCTTACTTTGAAAGAGTTACGAACTCCACTCGATGCAATGATTAAACATGATTTCACAGTATTGATGATGAAACATGATACATACATGCACACATACATACACACAGATATCCCCTGACAGAGAGGAGATGAACTAAATATATGGAATGTGATACCTTTTTGGACACAAACAATATGGGAATTTGTTTTGCTTCTTGGCATATTTGTTACAAGTTTTTCTTTTGTTTGTTTTTCTTTTCTTTTTTTTCCCCTTTCAAGGAGGTAGAGATGGGTGAGACAGAAAATAAATGCTTTTTAAATAGAAAGATAAAATTTAACTTTAAAATTAAATGACTAAGGCAGATAACCTCTAAGAGCTCTGATTTTCCTAGCATTGTGGAGTTTGTATTTTGCATATTTCTCCATAGTGTTCATGTGATTGAAGATGTCTTTATAAACATCAAGGGAAGACTTATATTGTGATCCTGAGCTTTTAAATGATTGAGCATTTTGCATAGATTCCTGTATCAAATGAAATTATATTACTTGTGGATACTTGACCATGGACAAGTTTCATCTCTGAAGTTGGTGACTGCCTATGTTTGAAGTTTGCAAGGAACTAGGCATGAACCATACACTCTGTCCTCATCTTCTACTCACTATATTTAGTGGTATCTTAAATTCCACCATTATAGGTTAATTCCATTTGTATTTGTAGGCTTTTTAATCTTTAAGGGTACACTATTAAAATAGAAATATGTTTGAGAGAAGAAATACCTTTTCCAGCACAGATTAGGCAATTGGGGGGCCTTAAGGCAACAGGAGGGAGAAAAGGGGTACAGAAATGGGGTAGGAAAGCTGCAGAGACATACTTTATCATTTTATCTATGTCTGGCTCAGGCCACAGAGTCAATAGGATAATCCACTTTTCTGTAAATCAATACTAAGTAATCTATGACCCAACAAAGCTAAGAGTTGGAGCTCTTCTCTTTCTGAAGGGATGTAAAATTGATGTTAGAGTAGAATAGGGTCATAAAAATAAGCCTTTTTGCACTTCATTTCTGTAAATGCCCTCTTTTTGTTTCCCTCTGGTCCCTAATTCTAGACCTCCAGTATGATGCACTTTTTGTTTCACCTTTTAAAAATTGGCAACCCGATTCTAACCCCTGAGGTGGCCATATTTCCAAGAAGTCACTCTGACTTGAGAGTTCATTTTTAGAATCACCATTTACAGAATATACATGCATTGTTTTGCTACTAAGAGTTTCTTTGGTATAGCTTAAGAAGAAAACTCTATTTGTTTTGAGAGACTACAATGGAAGGGGCACTGTAGCAGAGTGCAAAGAAAGCTACCCTTGAAGAAAAGAAAAGACTTGGGTTCAAATTCTGCCTCAGACACATAGGGATTTGTAATCATGGGCAAATCCCTTAATTTCCAAGTGTTTCCCAGACAATTCCTGAAGACTGTAAATTACAAATTAATTGCCAATATGTATCATTGAAAATTGACCACACAGATCATCTCGCTTGTCTGGACTAGAAAAGAATACTAGATGTAAGATTACATCTTTAAATGAAAAAGCCTCTCTTTTTTGGGGGGCAGGATGAAGTGATTTGCCCATTTGAATTCAGGTACTCTTGACTCCAGGCCTGGTGCTTTATCCACCAAGTCACCTAGCTGCCTCCAAAAACCACTTTTTCACAAAAAATTACACTTCATGCATACCATTTCATCAATCCTCAACTTTCACAAGGGTGACATTCTCAGAAAATGGCCAGAAAGCCAAAACCAGGAATGATCATACATTGCACCAATGGGAAATAAGTTCATTTCCTGACTACCCCAAACTCTAATCTTTTTTGCTAGAGAAATTCACTTTTCTCCATATAATTCTTTATAACAAAACATTAATTCTGATAGTATGCACATTTCCTAACAAAGAAACCATGAGAATGAAGGGGAGAAAGAGGCAAAACTGGTTGGATGGGAGGGACTGGGAAAGCTATGTCAGAACTTCAAGGTAAAAAAAAGGGAAAGGGGCAATACCTGCTATTTCTAATGTCTCTTTCAGCTGAGTGGTTGAATGTTTCAGATAAAAAGCACATGCCTTGGTGTGAGTCTCCTACCTCAGTTCAGCACTTCCCCCCTAGGAAGGCTTGACCCTGCCCTGGGCAGCCTTTTGAGGGCCAGGAGCAGTTCTCCATATGGGGCAGGGGCAAGGGCAGGCCATGCTGCTTTGTAGATCCCTGCTATGTTGGCCAGTACACTCAGGAACCTTCTGCCCACCCCCTGCACATAGCTGAAAATGTGCACAGTTATGCCAACCTGAAAGTGAAAATGAGGTCACTAATAAAATCATGCAAATCCTTCAAGTCACAAAAGTTAACACAAGCATGCCAATGTTAAGAATTGATTGTGTGGGGCAGCTAGGTGGTGCAGTGGATAGAGCACCGGCCCTGGATTCAGGAGGACCTGAGTTCAAATCCGGCCTCAGACACTTAACACTTATTAGCTGTGTGACCCTGGGCGAGTCACTTAACCCCAATTGCCTCACTAAAAAAAAAAAAAAAAGAATTGATTGTATACATGTATTTTGCATATATATTCATATGTATGTGTATATACATGTATTGTATATATGTGTACCTATATGTATTGCATATATGTGCACATGTATGTATATACACACCTACACATATGTATGTGTGTATGTGCATGTCCATGTGGGTATACATGTGTGTGTGTAATATATTAGCACCATATATGCATGATGGATTCAGAGTTTGGAGACTTGAGTTTTAGCTATGACTACCTAGTTGTTAAATCATCTGGACTCTTTTAGTCTGTGTGTTCATTGGTAAAATAAGTGACTAGGTAAATTTGAATGTGTTTTCCAGACTGAAGATGCTGTTATTCTATAATGGAAATTCATGCTGCAAGTGAAATACTCATTAAGCTTTTTTTTTTTTTTTTTAATAAACCCCTTTTGTCTCTTTGGGTGTTCATGACCCTCCTTTCTTGTTTCTCCTACCTGTCTGACCACTCAGTGTCTTTCACAATTTCATCATCCATACCATGTTCCCTAACTATGCTTATGCCCCAAGGCTCTGCTCTGGGCCTTTTCTCCTCCCTATACTCTCCTTCATTTGTGAAATTATCTGCTCCCATGGATTTAATTATAATCTCCATGCAGAGAACTCCCAGATCTATATATCTGCCCTATTCATTCTACTGAATTACTCTGGGTATGTCTACTGAGAGCGTGTTCCTGCTGCTACTGTTGTTGTTTGTCTTTCATCCTTGAAGAAGACCATGACATCAGTAGGTGATGTCATGATTTGCAGTGAATTGGATTTAAGCGACAGAGGTCTGCACAAAGTCATTAGCCTCACCCTCTTCTCCAGAGCCATCTGGGTCCACTGGCAAGATATACATCAGGATAACTGGGGATGGCCTCAGATGTTTGAGGCAATTGGGGTTAAGTGACTTGCCCAGGGTCACACAGCTACTAAGTGTCAAGTGTTTGAGGCCAAATTTGAACTCACATCCTTCTAACTCTAGGGCCAGTGCTCCAGTACACCATTTAGCTGTCCCACTGAGATGATGTAGATATCATCTCCAACTCAGCTCCAACCTAGAACTCATTATCATTCCCTAACTCCCCTCGCCCAACCACCTATCTTTCAAATACTTCCCTATTTCCATCAAGCATACACCACCATTTTTCCTTTCTCCCAGGTTAGCAACCCTGGTATTATCTCTGATTCCTATTTTCCCCTCACCCTACAGATCATTCAGTAGGCAAATTTTGTTTTTTCTACCTATACTACATCTTTCATAACCTACCCTTTCTGTTTACTCACATGACTAGCACTCTAGCATAGGCCCCTGTCACCTCTCAATTGTCGTATTTCTAGGCAGTTTTCTTGCTTCAAGTCTCAGATCCATTGTCCACATAGAAGCTAAAATTGTTTTTTTTCTAAAGCTCATGTCTAATGATAAGATTCTCCTACTCACTAAAAACTCTAGTGGATCCCTATTCTAAGATAACATATACACTTTATTTTGTATTTAAAGTCTCTTATTAAAGCCCCATTTTTTCTGCTGAAAGATAATGCTGAGTTTTGCTGGGTAGGTGATTCTTGGTTGTAAACCCATTTCCTTTGCCCTTTGGAATATCATATTCCATGCCCTCCGGTCCTTTAATGTAGAAGCTGCTAAATCTTGTGCTATCCTGACTGGGGCTCCACAGTACTTTCATTCTTTCTTTTTGGCAGCTTGCAATATTTTCTCATTGACCTGAGAGCTCTGGAATTTGGCTATAATATCCCTGGGAGTTTTCTTTTTGGGATCTCTTTCTGGAGGTGATTGGTGGATTCTTTCAATTTCTATTTCAGCTTCTTCTTCTAGAATTTCAGGGCAATTTTCCCTGAGGATATCTTGGAAGATGATGTCTAAGCTCTTTCCTTGATCATGGTTTTCAGGTAGACCAATAATTTTCAAATTATCTCCTGGACCTATTTTCCAGGTCAGCACTTTTTCCCAGAAGATATTTCACATTGCTTTCTATTTTTTTTATTCATTTGGATTTGCTTTATTGTGTCTTGGTTTCTCATAAAGTCATCGGCTTCCATTTGTTCAATTCTAATTCTTAGGCAATTATTTTCATCAGAGAGCTTTTGTACCTCCTTTTCCATTTGACTTTTCAGGCTGTTGACTTTTTTCTCATGTCTTTCCTGCATCACCTTCATTTCTCTTTCCATTTTTTCCTCTACCTCTCTAATTTTATCTTCAAAGTCCTTTTTGAGCACCTCTATGGCCTGAGACCAATTCATATTTTTCTTGGAAGCTTTAGATATAGGGGCCCTGATGTTGACATCTTCCTCTGAGGGTGCCCCTTGGTCTTCCTTGTTACTGAAGAAACTTTCTATAGTCCTCACCTTTCTCTGTCGGCTCATCTTGCCTTTCTTTTACTTGACTTTTAGCTCCTTAATGTGGGGCACTGTTTCCAGGCTGCAGTATCCCAAGCTTAAGAAGTCCCAGGTGGTATGATTTAAGGAGAATCAGGTTCTTCCCTCTCCCGGCCTGTTTCCTTGTCCTAGATGACCCCAGACCAACTTGCTAATCAACCAGCTTTGTGTGTTGTGGTTGTTAGCTCCAACGAGCCTGTGCCCCTCCCCCACCTGGGTCACTTCTACTCGAGCCTACCATCTGGTTCTCAGTAGGGTTATAAAATCCAAGTTCTGCCTTAGTACCAGCATAGACCCCTGTAGTCTCTCCCCTGCCCAGGGCTCAGCCCACTCACCAGTCTGTGAGCTTAGTTCCAGCTGACACTGGTGCTTCAGCTGATTCAGAGGCTCTAGGGGTCTCTTTCTCTGGTGAGGACTTCCTGAGACTGGATCTGCATCAGGGTGACTGTGGGGTTGGGCCCTACTCCTGTATCAGCACAGCAGCTCCCTCCTTCTGACCTTCCAAGCTGTTCTTGGTTAGAAGATGATTTCAGCACATTCTTCTGTGAGTTTTGCTGCTCCGGGCATTTTCTTATGACCTTATTTGGATGTTTTTTAGAGTGATCATGTCCTATTTAAAGTCTCTCAAACTTATCCCCAACCTATTACTCATTGCTGCCCTTCACACACACACTATGGTTCAGCCATATAAGCCTTCATGTTGCTCCTCACATAGCTCAATCCATCTTCTGACAAAATGGATTGGTACTGGCTTTTCATCAAGCCTGGAATGTTGTCTCTCCTCATCTCAAATAGCTAGCTTCTCTGGCTTTTTCAAGACTCAGCTGAAATCCCTCTTTCTGCAGGAAGCTTTTCCCAGTCTCCCCACTGTTAATGATATTTCCCTTCCTGAAATCATCTTCCCTTTATGCAAAATGTGCCTTGTATGGACATAATTTATTTGCATATTGACTTCCTTTGAAAACTGGATGGATACATGTGGTAAAGAAGACTGAAGGGTCAAGGAGAATGCTGAGGTAGTAAATTTGGGTGAATGGGTATATAGTGGTATGCTTGATGTAAGAATTCCCATTAAAATGAGAGCTCCTTGAGAACAGAGACCATATTTTTGCCTTTCTTTGTATCTCTAACATAGCACAGTGCCTGGCACATGGTAATTGCTTGATCGATACTTGTTTACTGATTATTGACTTACTAATCCTCCCAGCTCCTAGCCTCCCTCCAAAAATGTCCTGGTATTTATTTTGTGTATATTCTGTATACACTCATTTATGTTTATGTTCCCTCCCTTGATATAAGTCCTTGGTGCCAGAGACTGTAATATTTGGTTTCTAAATCCTTAGCATCTAGTACAATTCTTGTCACATACTAGGTACTTTACAAATACTTGTTAATTGATTTTCCACAAAAAGAACAACTTATAATGTCCACCCCCCTTCCACAATTAATAAGCATTTGTCTTTTTTATGGTTTAAAAGCGAATCTTTAAAAAAAAATCTCAGAAAGAAAATTTCCATTATGTAAGGTCTGGTAAACAAAGATTCACCCCTTAAATCAACTATTCAAGTAGAGCTCTACATCAGTGAGAATAGTAGGGATTAATCATGAAAAAAGAGGCTCTAGTCTTAACAATTGTGTCATGGATAGTGACACTGTAATAAGAGAGAACTTATGAAACCATCAGAAATTAACCACTTTTTTTTCTTCTAACACATGTTAAATTAGCCAGTAAGCCTTGAAGCTTGCATACCTGATGATTAATTTACGTTATTTTGTGTAAAAAAAAAAAAAAGAGAGGTCCTATCATACTAGAGTTGGAGTGCTGGAGAATTCTGCTACGTTGCAATGCTGTCTTCAATCCAGCCACTTTATATTGAAATTTCACACACAATAATTGGCTGACCTTCACAGCTATGGTAAGAAACTAATTAAAGCTGTAAGGCTGTGCTAGCAATGCTTTTGTGTGAAATCCGAAGTTTGGTGATAATGAAATATGGGGTGCAGATGTTATTGTCTTCAATAGACTATGCCCTTGGTTCACACTAATGAAGAACAGCAATTATTAAACAAAAAGTATTTTTTTAACCATTAATTATTTTGTGTTTTGATAGCAGGAATAAAAACACAGTGGCATCCCTTCTTCAAGGGTCTCCCCAAAGTAATTTTATAGAACTTTACCAGGTGACTTCTTTATAATTAGACATTCTGTTTTCACTTTCTTTGCAATGCTGATCCTAGACCTTTGGGAGCCTCATGAATGGCTTGAGGTAGGTTTGGGGAGCAAACTGGTGAGTGCAAGATAGCAATGATTTTCCATAAGGAATTTTTAGACAGCTACAACATGACAGGAACAAAGCCTTTTCAAAATAACTCTCTGTGCCAAGCAGAGATATGAGTAGAAGTATGAAGACCTTCTATATTCATGCTTTTCAAAAGGTTGCTATGGTCTTTATGCATGCATGGAAAGAGTTCAGGACTGTTTTGTGGTTGGTAGAAGCTTAATTTTTGGGTAGCAGAACAAGGAGACTCAAGAATTCTACTGGGATTGTATCTTAGGTGATTTCTGGTTTGTAACCCTTTACAAAAGAGTAGACAAAAAAGAACAAAATATCTTAAAATTGATTCTTGACTATTCAAAGGGTAATGACCCAGTTTGCTTATTGGATTATTCCATTATGAGTTGACTTTTGGCCATCAGTACTGATGGTAGGAATGAGAAGGGAAGGAGAGGTGAAACACATTCACCTACCTATTTGTCAAGCTGCCAGGAGAAAGGTTAGGTAGGGAATGCAATAAAAGTTACTCGCAGACAGGGCTAGCAATATTTTGTGGGTTTTAATGATCTCTTCTCTATGTTCCATTTCACATGGATAACTATTGACACTTTGATAGGTACTGAGAGCATATTCTGAAAGTAACTATGTCTGGGAGATTGTAATGAAATGGTTTGTGGAGGTAGGAGATTGGGACAGTCATGACCCACTCACTACCATGTTAGTGTTTCTCTTCACTTGGAGACAAGAAGATGCAATGGTTAGTGTTTTCCAAGGAACCAGTCTACTGACCATGGAATATACTTTGGCCTTGACTCAGACATCATTATAATAGACAACTGGTAATAAATTTATAAGTTTTGGAGGATGTGGGGGAAATACTGAAATATTAAGACAAAAAAAGAGAAAAAAGAACTCCAGATATTACTGATTCTACCTTTACTGTTGCTCCTACTTCTATTACTAAAACTACTTAGTATTCAGCATTCATGTAGTGTTAGAAGGCTTGAAAAGCACTTAACAAGGATTATCTCATTTGATTCTTGCAACAACCCTTTGAAATAAGTGCTGTTATAACCCTTACTTTACAGATAAGGAAACAGGCTGAGAAAATCACTTGTCCATGGTTACATATCTATGAAGTGTCTGTGATGAGAATTGAACTCAGGTCTTCCTGACTCATGATCTACTATTCAATCTAATTGCAGGAAACAATTTATTAATGTTATTAATATTATTGGCAGTAATAACAACAACATTTATGTAGTGCATTACTGGTAACAAAAATCATTTCTTCACCTTGCGAAGTGGGTCATGTGAGCATCATTAGTCAATTTCACACATGAAGAAACAGAGACTTAGAAAAGTCAGTCGACTTGTCCAAAGTAAAAAAAAAAATACCACCACCCCCAACAACAACAAAAAAACCAAACCCCCAAACAACAAACTAGTAAGTAGCAAATGTGGGAAATACTCTATGTCTTCTGACACCAAGTCTAATGCTAAATATAAGCCCTTCCTCTCCTTTCTAGTTGGGTTTGAACCACCAGACTAAATTAAGTTACAGCTAGGAGAGATTTTTATGTGTGATGTAGTTTAATACCTTCATTTTATAGATGAGAAAATCAAGTCAGGAAATGTGACTTGCCAAAGGTAACATGACAAAGTTGAGATTTGAACCCAAGTTTTCTGGCCTGCTAATACAATTTTCTTTCTACTGTACCACAATGTCTCAGGGGCTAATGGTGTAAAGAAAACATATTCTAGATGAATACTGATGGGCCCTATACAACTCTTCAGAAATAGATTCTAATATCTGCTCTTTTTAATCCATTCACAAATGTCAGTGCTCAACCAGTCAATTTCACCAAGTGTACCTTGTTTTAGGTTCTAGGAAGAGCTTCATAACTGGATCTATCTTCCTCATATTCATTCTACCAAGCTTCCCTTTGTCATTTATCTACTTTGTAAACCATAGACTTGTCTTAATTCAATGTACCCAGACCATTTCTTTTTGGCACTGCAAATTACCTATAGTGTATCAGTCATCCCTATTCACTTACATTTCTGAATTTGATGTTTTATCAAGTAAGGGGACATTATTCTTTCTTCTTTCCATTCTTCAATATATTGTTTTGTTGATTGTCTAGATTTAAGAAAGTGATGGAGAAAATGTTAATAATACAGAGTATACTTAAACATTTATCCTGCATACATTTTTTCAGAGAATCAGTTTTTAAACATTTGCCAGCACACCCCCAATCCTATGACAGTTGCATACAAGATTGGAAATAACATGGAGGGTAACTAATTTATCCAAATGTTTCATTGGTTCACACAGCTCTTGCTATCACCTGTGAGGAATAAATTTGCAGTGACCACCACCATTCCAATCTCCCCCCCCCCCCCACCAAAATACAGACTACTTTATATTGATTCAGATCTTCTTCTTTCCTGTACAAATCTCAGTTCATTACAGGATTATAATGATTTGGGACCTGATACTTCAGTATTCCTGGGGCTTCTCATTGACACCTTGTACCTCCTATTGTGTTGGCCTGCTCTGGTTTATCTCTCTTTGTATTCCTTGAGACCAAATGCTTTGGGAAAGCAGCAGGACTATTCACTTCCACTAAAACCAGCAAGATTATTTCTTAACTATAGAGGCCCATCTTCAACTTAAACTTTTCCTCCCTCACTTTGTCCCTTCTTGTAAATTGTTAACTATCATAACACACGTGCACATGGGGTAGATTATGGAGCAATGCTCTATCGACATATACAAGATTTTTCACTGTCCTCCCTTTGCAATACTAATAGGTATCAACTATATAGCACTTTACACATATTATCTCATTTGATCTTACAACCTCCATTTGGGTAACTGAGGTAAAGAGGTAGAAAGTGTTTTACCTAGGGTCATGTGAGTAGAAAGTTTCTGAAGTGGGAATTGAACTCAAATTTTCTTCCTTTAAGTTCATTGCTCTACTCAGTATGCCTCCTAGATACTATAATAATGTCACATTACAAATGTCCCATCATACACAATACTGTCAATGATGGAGTAGACACATTTTAATAGAGCCTTTAAAAAACCTAGCTGGACACATTGACAAGAGGCAAGGCTGAACAATGTAAACCTACCTGTCACTGCAGGAGAAATAGTCTCCTGAGGACATTAAAATTTTTTTCATTCTGAGTTGTCTGTCATATATTGCTACTGTTATCAGGAATAGCTATTAGGGATCATGCAGGGAGCAGAACCATCTTGAAGAAGTGGAATAGCATTGGCTAATTCAAATCTGGGCCAAAGTGAGAAAGCAAAAACTTGTTCAATAGGTGGGAAAGAACTGGACTATTACCAGTCAAGAGTCTCATTGACAGTTTCTGGGCTAGAAGTTCCCCAAAGGCTTTGCTTAGGGGAAAAAAACCAAACCATACACTCAAGTTCCTTGTCATGCCCAGGAGACAGTTAAAAACTGTTTGCCTTGTAGAACTGTTTTTTTATCTAAAAGTTGAACAAAATGATAATAGAAACCTCAGGGAGACTTTATAGTGACTTCTTTAAGACAGGGTTGGCTTTGAGGGGAATGGTCTTTGGAATATGTACTTCCACTGCAATTTCCACTCTGTAATGCTGCTTGTCACTGATGCCAAGAGGAACCAATTATTCTAAATTCAAACAAGATGGCGGGCTCTGCCTGAAGTGTCAACCCATCTAACTGGCTCTCTCTCACCCCAGTAATGTGATTTGTCTTCTAAATTATGCCTTTGAAAATTGTTACTCATGTGGTAATTGGGCAAAATGATCTGGATTCCACATTTTAAGAAATGCATTGATGTTTTGGAGTGCATTCAGAAGAGGATGTTTCTGATGGTGAGGGAACTAGAGAATATGCAATAAGAAGGAACTGGGAATGTTCAAAATGGAGAAGAGAAAATTTAGGGATATGACAACTGTTTTGGGGATTTGAAAGTCTGTCATGGAGAAATGAGATGACATATTTTCTGTTTGATCTTAGAGTAGGAAAATAGAAGCCATGAGTATCTTGTTTTTTTTAAACCAAAACAAAAAAAAAATTAGATTTGATGTAAGAAATATTGTCATTCTTAGTGCAGATATTCTGTATGTAAAAATCTGATCTGATCAATTTGCTTTCCTTATTTTTGTTTTCTTTGGTGCTATTTCTACTTCTGTAAGAAGAAAATTTGAGGCTGTGATGCCAGAATCAAAGTGTGATGGCTCTACCATCCTTTGTGTTGTAATGAGATTATTGTAAAAACATTTGCCATTATTTATTCTCTTTTTTGTTCTCCTTCCAGTTTCACCTCTAAATGTCCATAGCTTGTAATCTGCATCATTCAAAGGAATAGCTATACTGATGGGATTACAAAGCTATCTGTGTATTTGAATGCTTAGCAATTAGAACTGCCCTCAAATAGAAAAGGCTGTCTCAGGTGGTAGTGGTTATCTCTTGTTAAATGTCTTCAAGCAGAGGCTAAGTGACCACTTGTCTAGAGTGTTATATAGCTTCTAAAGTGATACTTCTAATGCACAGAACTGACCATGTCACTCTTCTGCTCAATAAGCTCCAATGGCTCCCTATTGTCTATAATATCCAATAAAACTACCTCGGTATGACATTTGGAGCTCATTACCTCCTGGCTCCAGCCTTCCTTTCCAGGCTTATTACACTTAATCCCTCTTAATGCAATTTATCATCCATTCAAACTTTCCTTCTTGCTGTTCCTCGGACATGAAATTCCATGTCCCATCTCCCATCTCCATGCCTTTGCATAGGCTGTCCCTAATGCCTGGAATGTCCTTCATCCTTAGTTCTGCCTCTTGGAATCCCAAATTCCTTCAAAGCTCAGATCAAATGCTACCTTTTGCATAAGGCTTTTATGATTCCTCCACATGCTGATGCTTTGTGCTGCTCTTCCCCACTCCCCCCCCACACACTTACTTTGGATTTCCTTTATAATTTGTATATATTTATATATGTGCATATTGTTGTCCTCCCCACCCCTTCCCCCCAGTGCATGTAAGCTTCTTCGGGACAAAAATGGTTTCTTTTTCTTCTTTGTATTCCTAGCACTTAAAACAATGGCAGGCAAATAGTAGTCAAATGATATATACCTGTTGATTTATTAAAAGAGGTGATTCTTTTTAGTGTTGCACTATATGGTTTCTGAGGCTTCCTTCAACTATGTGGGATTCCATTTGATTGTTGTATGGTCCATTAAATGAAATCAAGGAAGACCTAAAGGTTTTTAGTTCTGGAGCCAGTAGTAAAAAATAATAGTCCATCTAGTGTGTTGTAAGTCATAGGGTAGCCTAGATGTCTAAAGCAATGTTGTCAAACTCAAAGAAATAGATCCTTTCAGACCACATATTGACTTAAAAAACCACAAGCTAACATTATCCATGTTGTCTTGCATTTTTATTAATTTTGTTAAACATTTATCAATTACATTTTCATCTGGTTAAGGTCCTTCCTGAGAGTTTTGTGGGACTGAATGTAAGAAGTTTGATACCTCTGGTCCAGACAATGTGATATGAAATTAGCAGTGATTCATATGTGATAGTTGTGTTGATAATCCTGGTGTTATATCCATAGCACTGTCGTACAAAGATTGATGTTTTCAAATCAAAAGAAACATCTATTAGACATACTTTAAATTGTAGATCAATTTCTATTTCACTGTTATAAGTTTCTAACTGGACAGAAGGAGAGCATTGACAAAAGTGGGTCAGGGCCTGATGGGGTTAGGTGGTAAAGTTGCTAGAGTCTAAAGATGTTTGGCTAGGCCTGCTATTCTCATGGCTTCTTAGATGAAAGACGTGGCAGAAAGAACAATAATGCTACCATACTTCATATGCAAAAATGATGCTCCCAACCCATCATTCACACGCTCTCACTGGAACCACCTTGTGACCATTAGCATACATGAGTGAAATAACTGATTGTGGTTAGGGTGCAGTCTGTGGCCACGAAAAAATAACAGGCTTATAGAGGGAATCAAAACCATGACCTTAGGCTCATACCACCGTTGTCTAACCAAAGATTATATTTTAGAGACAGGGCCACTCATGCAAATAATATGTTTTCTCGCTCTAGTGGTTTTGTGTGCCTTATGTAGATCCATAAGAAAATAGCACAGGCCATAATATATGGTAGGCCTAGAAGAAAATTCTATCTTGTTAACATATCCTAGACCTTCTTCTTAGTTTTCAAAAGTTAGAATAATATTCTCTACCTCACATAAAGATTGTACATACTTATATCTTAGTCAATTTACCTCCTGTAAATTAGATCCATAAGGTTAAGTTTATAGTATTTTGCTGTTAAAAAATGCCTTAGAACAATTTCATACTTAACATGAGGTTCAAAAATTTCCATATTGATTTTAACATTCCTTTATTACATTTATTTTTGTTTTATTTTGTCTTCATATTTCTGGTACCTACCATAGTGACTTGCACTTAGAAGGTGCTTACTAAATATTGTTGGCTTGGATTATATGATTATATATCTAGGCCAATCCCTTAGTTTTACACATGTAGTTACTGAGGCCATATCTAGAATTTACAACTGAAAAGAGCCTCAGAGATTCTCTAGTTCTATCTCTTCATTTTACAAATGAGGAAACAGACCCAGAGAACTTGGTGGACTTGTTCTGGTTCCCAAATTGGATTGTGTAAGAGCCTGTTCAACCTGGCTAGCAAGAATCAATTGTTAAATTTTCATTGTTATCATTTATATCTCAGAAAATGGCAAATGCTACAAATCAGAGATTAATTTATTGTATTGTTAATTATCTAGACTTAAGAAAGTAATGGAGAGAATGTTAATAATGAGGGTTACACTTAAAAATGTGTTATATGTATATCCCCTTCCCCTACCACAGAGATGATTGCTAAAGTGCCTACCACACCCCTGCTCCCGATTTCCAAGAAGTCTGCAAGGAAAGGCTGGCAGATCCCTCCTCATAGGCTCCCCCCATAGAATTCATGGTCAAATCAGTATTTGGACTAGACAGTCTCTGAGGTCCCTTTTAGTTATAAGATTAGGATTATGTTCTTTCTACTATACCAAAATTGTGACCTTCATCACAGAGAGAATACCCATATGGATTAAGTCACTGATCTACCTAATTGCCAAAAAAAGGCTCATTTTACATAAGATATTTTAAAATTACATGGTTCATTAAATAATGAAACTAGAGCATAGGTTGTGTCTACACAAGGCTAACTGATTAAATCAGAACTAGGAATTTTGATTTGATCCAGCCTCAGAACAAGTGGACACATGTGCCACACGAACCCCAACTTGTAAGTTATTTCCATTTAGAATCAGGAATCCTCATTTCACATTTTTTGGACCATTGAAAGTTTCAATCAGTTCTTGCTAAAAAAGTGCTTTAAATTCTTTTATTTCTGTAATCAAGATCCATGTAAGCAACCAAATATTGCAAAATCTTGGAAGCTAACTCCTTGACAACAAAGAGAAATAACAGATATTGGATAGACTTGATCCTCTCTCAAAGATTTTCTTTTTCCTTCTTATTTTCTTTTGGGGGGGCAGAGCAATTATAGCTTATCTAGATAAACTTGTGTTTAAGTTTACAAATATCTCAGAAAACATTTACAGATGGATTGCCCCTCCAAAAAAAATTACATCTTTTTTTTTTTAATAATAACGTGCCCATGTTTGTACCTAAGACAGCCCATAGCCATGTATGCTGCCTCTCCTGCGCTCCTGACCTAATGATTACCCCATTAGTTCAATTGGTTCAAACACTTAATATCTAAAACTCACAGGTCCTCTTTCTTCAAGTGATTTGACAGTCTGAAAGTTCAGTAACAGTATCTTCAGAAAGCTCTATTGTGACGCTGGATTTTGGTAATTGACACCAATAACATAACAACATTAAATCATCCAGGTTTTTTTTTTTTTTATAGTGGATAAGCTAGCCTGCTTGTAAATATGTTAAAGGATAGCGTGTAGGTGGCAGAAGAATTATGCTACAATTTTAACAGCTAATAAATCTTTATTTAAGCAAGGGACCTCTAAAATTTAATTAGGCATATGAAAGCAGAGATCATTCTGAGGGTAAAAATATGCCAATTCTCACAAGAAAAGACATCTGCTTCATGGAAAAATTTCAAGGTAAAATTTACTCTTCTGTTACTGTGTCAATAGAAAGGCTATCCTTGTGGAAAAGCAAGTGTCTAAAAAAAGAAAAGCAAAGGGGCATATTTAAGATGTTCCTGCCACATTCAAGAAAAAGAAAAAAAATGGCATTTGTCTCCTATATAAAACTTAATCTGAATTGCTCAGCTTGTTTATGTTCTTTTCTCTCCATGCTTCATTCCCTCCTCTCTCTTCTTACCTCCCTCCATCTCATTCTACCTTTGTCCTTTCTTAGTTCTGTGATTAAGCAAGGATTGAAACATTCCTTGTTAAACTTGACTACAACAGATTATGAATGGGTGACTACTTCTGTGATGTGACATGAGGGTAGCCACTTAGGCAGCTGTGGGAGAACAGAAAAGACGCTGGACCAGGGGGCAGCAGGAGTAGATTCTGCCACACTAACTGTATCACTATGGGTAAGTCACACCTCCAATTTTCATTTTACTCATCTGTGAAATGAGAGGTTTGTTCTAAATGATCCCTAAGGTCTTTAGTACCTAAAAGACACACACACACACACACACACACACACACACACACACACACACACACACAAACCCCTCTCTATTTCCACATTGTTAACTCCTAGCAAGGTCCTTATCCAAAAATGTCTCTTCATCTGACTATTAGAAATTTCACTATTAGGGTTTTCCTGTGTTGCTGTATTAACATGCAAATGCCCTAGGGATAATGATATGTTAAGTACTACTAGAGCAGGCCTCTAGTAGGAATTAATTTAGAAAAACCTTCTGTCTGTGCTATAAGGGAACAAACAAGGCTTCATGAGAGCCCAAACATGTGGAGTAGAATTGAGGACATAGATTCCCCTTGTCTTCTGAAATCTATTCGAACATACCTTAGTACACAAATAAACCTCAAATAACAAATGGAAGCCAAAATATAAATGATAATATGACCTAGTATATAAGATTTTAGAGTCCAAATAGATCCAAAGAGGTTCACAAAGTCCACCCCATCATTTTGCAGAAGATGGAAAAGTAGAGGTGAAGTGAAACTTACACTGTTATGTGATTGCAAAATTGTCCAGTGGTTGAGTCAAGATTTTGCACCATACCTTCTGATTCCAGGTCCGGGGTACTTTCCAGTCCATAGTGCTACCAAAGAGGAACCAAATGGGTGGTACAGACAGTCTTCCTTTTGAGGGAAAGTCTTGATCCCTAATCCAATAAGAATGCTGGCAGCCATAAAACAATAGTAGCAGTATATGACTTTGGTAATGATAACATGCATGCAGGAGAACCAGCCTTACTGATCTTGGAGCCAGGAAGGCTGAAGTTCAAATCTCACTTCAGATACTCAGTAGTTATGTGATCCTGGACAAGGCATTTATCCTCTGTCTGCTTTAGTTGTGCTACCTGTAAAATTGGGATAACAAAAGCATCTACCTCCCAGGACTATTATGAGAATATCATGAGATAATATTTGTAAAATAGCACAATGCCTGGTACATGGTAGGTATTAATAAATGCATGTTAAAACTTAAATAAATTCTCCCCCTTTTGCCCATTTTGCCTCCAATTTACACACATGCACATACAGGCACAATGAAATGTTATTTTGTACCTATGACAAAAAATGCACAGCGATATGAAATAATTGGAAGAAATACAATATTCATTGCTTTTCATTTTTCATTGAATATATTCTGCACTATGTGCTATTGCTTCCCATTTGAGAAATCCTAAAGATGTTTTGTTCCTTGTTTGGTATTTCCTTCAAATTGCTTCCTTTGTGCTATGAAGTGAACTTTTACAATTCACTTTAAATGTCAACAAGGTTCATAAATAATGAATATATACTCTGGCTTGTATTGTCCAATTAAATGGCCTCCTGATTTGATCAAATGCTATTTGGGCCCTTTACTATACTTTCTATTACGCTTCTTTAAAAGTTAGCCTCGATTTTGTGGTTGCAATTGTCATTGTACTGTAGATGATCTGCCAAGGGAAAAAGCTTAAAAACTTTCCTTAAATGGTTAACAATGAAGTTGAATCAATGTAGAAAAGTCTATAATGCAAATATAATTTAGGTTATTTATTTTTTACAGTATGCTTGTTTCCTACAATATTGTGATATAGCTGGAATGGCTGATGAAGTTGATAATACATTGGACCAAGTACCAGGAGACCCAAGTTCAACTTTTTGCTCTGCCATAAATTTGGTGACCTTCAGAATGACACTAATTTCACTGGATCCTTTTGTTTTCCTCTAGAAAATAAGGTAGGTGAGCTAGATGATTGTTAAAAGCTTTCTCTGTTCTTAATTCCATAAGCATAACCAGATAATAGGATTGTACCATATCTCTGGCAATTATACTTAGTTTAGACTGTGTCTTGTTCCCATTATTGTAAAAAAGAAAATGAAAATTTTGTTAGGATCCAAACTGTTTTGATCTTCCTGGAGCTTACAACATGCCTGAATCTGCCATCTCCAAGACTAAGTAGAGTGTTACACTTTTAACAAATGACTTTGTTCTTCCAGCCTTCTTGGGAAAGTTTTATTGGGAACATTTGGTAGTTTCTGAATCACTGCATGAAGCAAAGCATACCTAAGCCAAAGACATTTCTCATCATTGTGATTCTTGACTCATTGGTACATTTCCTCTTCCCTGACATGTCAGGTCTGGGGTTTCCAGGAGTGGTCTTTGGAAGAGCAGAATGGGGGTTCTTATTCATGAGTCCCTTCACACAGAAAATCAGTTTCTGGGTAGATATTCTGATGACGTCACTCACTTACTATTTCTTTGAATTCTTCATTTCCTTTCCTTTACCTCTCTTACTTTATCTTCAAAGTCCTTTTTGAGTGCTTCTATGGCCTGAAACCAATTCATATTTTTCTTGGAAGCTTTGGATATAGGAGCCATGATATTGCTATCCTTTTCTGAGGGTGCACCTCGATCTTCCTTGTCACTAAAGAAACTTTCTATGGTCTGCATCTTTCTATGCTCATTTTGCCCACCTATTTTTTGACTTTTAACTCCTTCTTAAAGTGGGGTACTGCTTCAAGGATGCACTGTCCCAAGCTTCAGGGGGTCCAAGGTGGTATGATTGAAGGAGGGGCAGGTTCTTCACTTGCCTGGCCTGTGCTCTGGTCTATAAATAACCCCAAACCTACTTGCTATTCAACCAGGCAACAAAATTTTGTTTGCTATGGTTGAAGGCTCTGGTGAGGTTGTACCCCTCCCCCACCTGGGCCACTGCCACTCAAGATTGCTTCCTGGTTCTCAGCTGCAGTAGTGTTAAGGGTTAAAATTCTAGCTAAACTGTCTAAAATATCTAATGAGTGGTCGCCAATAAATTATAAGCTTTAGCAAGAGTTAGACTTTTAAGCATTTATTAAGGAGAATAAGAATTTGGTAAAGAGAGAGAGAAAGGCCTAGATTCCTATCTATTAAAGGGAGAGCACATTTCTAGCTCCCTTCTCCACCAGAGTCCAGAGGAAAGAGCGCGAGACTCAGCGCCAGTCTCTTCCTTCCTCCTCCCACTAGCCCGCGTCAGGAAGTGACGCCAAAGAAAAGACTCCTGGTCTTGCCCTCAAAGACCTTCGCTTCATGGGTGAAACTCTTCTACAGTAAGTCTCCAGCAGGTGGCGTCATTCCAATCGTTACAGTAGAAAAAATGAATTCCACCTCAGCTCCAGCAGAGACCCCTGTAATCTGCCCCTGTACCAACTGCTCAACCCTCTCACCAGACTGTGAGCTTAGCTCTCAAAGACGCTGGTGCTGCAGCTGCTTCAGAGGTTCTGAGGGTAAATTTCTCTGGTGTGGCCTGCCTGGGGCTGGAGCTGTGTTGGCTCAACCCAGGTCTGGGTGGCCAGCCTGGGGCTAGATCTGTATCTGCTTGGCCTGGGTGTGGGTAGCCAGCTTGGGTCTGGATTTGTGTCCACGACCATGGGGTTGGGATCCACTCCCACCCTGTCACAGCAGCCCCTCCTACTGACCTTCTAAGCTGTCTTTGCCTGGAAAATTATCTCAGCCTGTCCTTTTGTGAGTTCTGCTGCTCCAGGAATTATCTTATGGCGTTATTTGGAGTTTTTGGAGTGATTGTCCCTTTTTTCCTTTCAAACACAGCTTAGGTACCCACTCTAGAAACAGGCCTTTCCTATTTCTTTAGTTATGAGCTTTCTCTCCTTTTATAAATTTTTTTATATTAATTTGTTTTTATTTTTTTATCTACATTGTAACATTTCCTCCTCCTCCCACTGGACTATAAACATTTTGAGGACAGGGATGGATTTTTGTTATTGGGTTTTTAACCCCAGTATCTTGCAAATAGTAGAAAATGTTTGTTGAATTAAATCGAACTAAAAAAACAGTCATGGAATCCCAACAATTGAAGTAGACCTCACAGGTCATCTAGTAGCTATTCAATCCAAATTGGAAATAGATAGTATGGTATGAAGAAATTTCCAATTAAACTTGAATCATATGAAAGACACAGATTTAGCAGAGAAGACTATGGGATAACTTGAGGAAGCACACTCTCCAGTAGGAAGCAAGCCGGTTAATCTACTGTGTAGCTGAAGTGTCCAAGGATTCAAAAGAATGAGGATAGGACCAAACAATCCAGATTCTGGCCTAAAAAAAAAAAAATCAAGCAGCAGCTGATCAGTTAATGAGCACTTTATTCAGTATTTAGTATATGCTAGGCACTGTGCTAAGTAATGGGGATACAGAGAAAGGCAAAAATAGTCTGTGTCCTTAAATGTCTTCTATTCTGATGAAAATACAATCAACAAAGAAATTAATAAATAGTAAATCAACAGACACATACAAAATAGATCCAGAGTAGATAGAAAGTAATCTCAGAGGGAAATCAATAGCATTTCAGAAAGATGTCTTGTAGAAGGTGGAATTTGAGGTGAGAAATTAAGAAGCCAAGGAAACTCAGATACAGAGGCAAGGAAAGAGAACCTTTCAGGTATAGGAAACATTGCACAAAAGTATGGAGTATTCTGTTCAAGGTACAGCAAATAGGCCAAAGTAGTTGGATCACAGTGTTAAGGGCTAAAATTCTAGCTAGTCTGTCTAAAATATCTAATGAGTGGTTGCCAAGAAATTATAACCTTTAGCAAGAGTTAGAATTTTAAGCATTTATTAAGGAGAATAAGAATTTGGTAAAGAGAGAAGAAAAGGCCTAGATTCCTATCTATTAAAGGGAGAGCACATTTCTAGCTCCGCTCTCCACCAGAGTCCAAAGGAAAGAGAGCGAGACAGAGCGCCAGTCTCTTCCTTCTTCCTCCCACTAGCCAACGTCACTTCCTGATGCTAAAGAAAAGACTCCTGGGGGGCAGCTAGGTGATGCAGTAGATAGAGCACTGGCCCTGGAGTCAGGAGTACCTGAGTTCAAATCCGGCCTCAGACACTTAACACTTACTAGCTGTGTGACCCTGGGCAAGTCACTTAACCCCAAATGCCTCAGTAAAAAAAAAAAAAAAAAAAAAGAAAAGACTCCTGGTCTTGCCCTCAAAGACCTTCACTTCATGGGCGGAACTCTTCTACAGTAAGTCTCCAGCAGGTGGCGTCATTCCAATTGTTACAACAGAACATGTAAAGAGGCATATGAATGGAAAATCAGGAAGGGGCTGGTTTATAAAAACCTATAAATACCACACAGAGGACTTTATATTTAATCTTGGATGTAATGGGAAAGGACTGACATTTATTGAGTAGGAACAGTGATTTTGTCAGACATATTTTTTAAAAGTTGGTGAGACAAATTAGAAGGTTATTGTAAAAACTCATGTAAGATAAGATGTTTTTCTGTAATAGAGTAGTGGCTATGAGTGGAGAAAAGGGGACATATATGAGAGACATGAATATAGCATTACCAATGATTTCCAATGGATTGGTGACATAAGGAAAGTGAAAGGGAGGAGTAGAGGATGACAAAGGGTCTGTCGACCTGGATGATCAGGAGGATGGTGGTGTCCTTGCAAGTGATAGGAACGTTTAGACAAGGAAGGGGTTTTTGAGGAAATTAAGAAGTCTTGTTTTGGACTTGTTGAATTGGAGATGGATATGGGAACATTCAGCTCAAGATATTCAAGAGGCGGTTAGTGATGTGTGACTGTAGCTCGGGAAGTTGGCTACAGCTGGATGTATACATCTGGAAGTAATCTGCATAGAGATGATGACTGAATCCATAGGAATTGATATGGCCAGTAAGTGGGATAGTATAAAACAAAAAGAGAAGAGAGGCCAAGATACAACTTTGGGGGACATCCATAATTAGCAATTATAACATAGATGAAGAACCAGGCAAGTGACTAAGAAAGATCAGTCAAACAGATAAGAGAAAAAAGAAAAGGTAGGGACACAAAATATATTATTTACCCCATTTTTTCTATTTTCTTTCTATTTGGTTTTCCTGAGGTTATTTTTTGGAGGAGCCCTAGGGTTTATCAATATGACAGCTGACAAACATTAGGTGGAGAAAGGTTGTGAACACCACTGTTTCAATTTGGAATTAGGACACGCCTATTTTGCTCATTTTTTATTAAAAATATTTAACACTTATTAAACTTTGACATGCAGTGGGTTAGATTTCCCTCTCACTTTCTCTTTACTATTTTCTAGTCCAACATTAATAATAACCAAGGGGAAAAACAGCACAGTATGATTTGGAAATACTTCCTTTGTATATTTATTTATCCTATTTGTAGCCTATCACCAGACAAACTTGTAAGACAGAGGAGCAGCACAAATAATTTCTTATATATATATATATATATATATATATATATATATATATATATATATATATATGTGTGTGTGTGTGTGTGTGTGTGTGTATGGAAGAGGGAAATCTGACCCACTTTTTGAATTTACATGTAGGTGAGCCTTTTGAATTTGGTATCTTCCTATAGAGAATATGGACATGGTCACTGGTGACTTTAAGTAGAGGTTATCTCCTTTGGGTACCAGTAGGGGATGTGTTCTCATTCCACGTGGGGTTCCATTTCAAAGAAGTCCCCAGAGACCAAAGTCTCTAGTTTCTGATATGTCATCAATTTTCTCTTGATTTCTATGAAAATAGAATAAATGGCTGCAATGAAAACTTAAAAAAAAAATAGGCCCTGAGTGGTATATTAGAGTAGAAAGGAGACTTGGGTTCAAGTCCTTCCACTGACTCATCTTGACTGTGTGACCCAGGCAAGGTTGCTTAACCTCTTGGTGCCTGTGACTTTGTTGCTGAGTCATGACCCCATTTGTTTGTTTGTTTGTTTTGTTTTTGCAATTCCTTCTATAGCTCATTTTACACATGAGGAAACTGTGGCAAACAGGGTTAAGTGATTTACCACAGCTAGTAAGTGTCTGAGGTTAGATTTGAACTGGGGAAGATGAGTCTTTCTAACTCCAGGTACAACACTCTGTCCACTGTACAAGCTAGCTTCCCAGTGTTCTAAGTAGCTTTATAAAATTAAATTTCAGAGAAGATTCCAACTTGCATTGGGGGAGGGAGTTGCCTCACCCAGAAGTTCTGTATACCATTGAATTCACAGTTCCTATCCTTTTCCCTCTCCCTAATTCCATACCTATTCCAGGAGAGTAGTTTTTAGAAGACCATATTTGCAAGGCTGAGTTATGAATATATGTGCTACCTTTATTTCTCTAATGCACATAATTCCCTTTACTACCCCTACTAACACTTCAAGAATCCTTATGTAAAACTATACACATGAATGTGTGTATATATATATATATATATATATATATATACACACACACACACACACACACACACACACATATATATGTTTAGATAGGTATGTTTTTGGAACTAAACTTTAGACAGAGAACTAATATTGCCTGCTCGGCAATGTCTTAGAAAATGTAATAAATAATTTTCTTCATATAGGCAGAAACCCAAGAACAACAATGTGAAGAAAGCCAGGGACTAGAGTTGGAGTCAGACATGATACAGGATATATCCTGGGTGCTCTATTGTCTTTTTCAGGAGACTTAAAAATCTCTCTTTGATCCAGTTTTTCCATTTTTAGTATAAGGATCAAATAAATATTAGTTTAACTCGCTATGGTACCATAATGCAAAGCAACAAAAAATGTACTTCTCATTTAATAAGGCAGACAGAGACTGTGTTAGCACTATAAAATATACTCTAATATTAGACTGAAGGGATGTGGGATCTCATGGATATGGATATCCTTTTTATCAATGTAGATTAAGACCCATCTGCATAGTGTCAATTGGTCTGATTTGCATCCACATCTTCCCATTTATCCTCTACACAGAAGCCCTTCGCCATGCTGGAAGCCTTATACAATTGATTTAAAAAAATTGTTTTGTTTGTTTTCTTTTGTTTTAACATTTCATGAGTCCCAGGGCAATAGTTGGGCTGCCCATGTAATCTATGATGGTTGCTCATGACATCAACTCACCTTTTTCCCATCATGCATTTCCTTAATTATATCCCTTGCACCAACATGACCAAAAGGATATCAAACTAGACATTTTCTCCAGTCTCTATTAACTTTAAAAACTCTCCCCAAAGAGGAATTATATACCAAAAGTTGAGAAATTATATCTGAATCCATAAGAAAAGAAATCAAAAAGCTTTTTCCAGGTAACAGTCTAATGAATTAACATTAGAGGTTGCTATCCCTTAATGAGTTTACTCAGTACCCAGCTCTTATCAGCTTCCACACTGTAACAGGATGTAGAAACATAAGCTTGTCATTAGAAACTACTCAGAGATTTCTCTCTTGTTGCAGAGAATCTATAATTATACCACATGTTCTTCTGTCCCTCACTCCATTGCAACAAATAGTAAACATTAATTCCTCACCAATGGGAAGAAGAAGGGGGAGAATTAGAGGAGGATTTGGCTTTCTTCTATCTAAGGAAGCCTATAAGGTTATGAAAATTCAGATAGAAAACCTCTACTCCAAAACCCTCAACTTACCACCACTTGCAAAAGCAGGAGAAGATGATTAAACCTCACTAGAGAAGGTAGGAATTAAAGCCAGGAACAAAATTAGGGTAGAGGTCCAGAATATGTGTATGTACTAAGTCTTATGGAAAAGAAACTAATTCTAGATCCCACAGAAATTACTTGGGACTGAGACCAAGGAGACTGAGGGAGCTTTGCCGTCTAGTCCAAAGGGTATATCCACCATCAGAGGTCAGAAAGTGGGTGGCAAGAGAATAGAAAACAAAATAGATAAAATCACTAAAGATTTCAGGAAATAAAAATTTCAAATTAGAATCTAGAGCACAAACAGCTAAATCAGAGACGATACTTAAATTTGAAGGTTAGATGAATACTAAAACATCAAAAAGATGACAAACTTCTCAAAATAAATATTCCCTTGACAAAGGAAATGATAGACTTCCCAAAGAGCATGGAACAACAAGAAGTTCTATAATGGTTTAAAAGAGAAATTAAAAACATAAAGGAACACATTAAAAAAATAAATCTATTATTTATTTTTAGCATTATTAAAAAAAAATTCAGTTTTAAATTCTCTCTCTCCCTCCAGTCCTTCCAAACTTGGAGAAGGCATGCAAAATGGTATCAATTATACATATGAAATAATACAGAACATACTTCCATATTAGCCATGTTGCAAAAAAAGCAAGAAAAATAAAATGAAAATTTTTTTACTTCAATCTACACTCAGAGTTCAAAGATTTTTTTTTTATCATGAAATGGATATCATCTTTCATCTTGAATCCTTTGGAATAGTGTTGGATCATTGTATTGATCAGAGTAGCTAACTCTTTCACAACTGATAATCTTTACAATAGTGCTATTACTGTGTACAATGTTCTCCTCGTTTTGCTCACTTCACTTTGCGTCGGTTCATATAAGTTTTCCAAGGTGTTTTTAAAAAACCATCCTGCTTGTTATTTATTATATCACAATAGTATTCTATCACAATAATATACCAAAATTTGTTCAGCCATTCCCCAATTGACAGGCATCATTTTGATTTTCACTTCTTTCCTGTCACAAAAATTGCCGCTATAAATACTTTGTACACACACATCCTTTTCCATTTTCTCTTATTTTTTTTTGGGGGGGGGGCACAAAGTTAGTGGTATAATTGCTGGGTCAAATGGTATGGACAGTTTTATAGCCCTTTGGGCATTGTTAGAGGAACACATTTGAAGAGAATGAATGTTGGAACTTATGGCTGGCATAGCAGAAATAATTAGCAGAAAAATCTTGAGAAGTGAAAGAGAGACCAATGATGTGGAAGACAAATATGCTGAATCAAAGGAGAACATGGAATAAGAGAAGCAAAAGGAAAAAAATGCTTAAATAAAAGTGATCTCTAGGAAAGCAAAATTTTTCTATGCACATAAAAAAATTAGGGATCATCTATCTTCAAGAAGAATATGACAAATTAAAAAATCTGAGTTTCATAGTCCAAGAAATAATATAAGAAAACTTCCCAGAACTTTTGAATGCAGAAAACAAAGCAATGATCAAAAGAATCTAAATATAGCCTCCAGAAAAACAAAGAAAACACTGTTTCAAATTCCAAGACAGAGTAGTTTACAGTGAACAATTTCAATGTCAAATAAATTCTGTGTGATCAGGAAAAGGACAGTAAAATACAAAATAAAGGAAGTTTGAATAGCACAAGATTATTTTTCACCCACTAGAATCCACAGAAGGGAATGGAATAATTTGTTGTAAAAAAGTTAAGGAACTCAATACTCAATCTAAAATGACATACCATGCAAACCTGAACCTAATCCTCGAAGGAAAAAAAGGAAGCTCAATAGAAGAGAGGCATTTGAGACATTCTTACATCCTCCAAAACTCATATGTGAACACAATATTCAACTTGCAAACCATCCAAAGAACAGAAACACAAGAAAGATCAATATAACTTAAAAGAAAAGAATGAATAATGAAATTAATTACCCTGTCTTTAGAGATTACTTAAAAAAAAACCCAAACACAAAGAGAAGATGGAACAAAGAAATTTAAATAAAAAGATTTCCATAATGCAAAAATTTTATGGTATGTTCTCTAGCATGTTTAGGAAAAGTTTATTTTTCAAGACAGAAAATACATTATGAAAAGGTATCT
Source organism: Dromiciops gliroides (assembly GCF_019393635.1). Lineage (NCBI taxonomy): Eukaryota > Metazoa > Chordata > Mammalia > Microbiotheria > Microbiotheriidae > Dromiciops > Dromiciops gliroides. The sequence continues at coordinate 578,889,866 of NC_057862.1, forward strand.
TACCAATAGTCTTCCTCTTGGCATGATTGCTATTTTTTGGCTTGTTAATGTCATAGTTTTGGTTGAGATCCCTATTGAATTCTGGAGTTTATTTGAACCTGAAATGGTAATAAAAACTGCAGGCAACTTGATAATTCCCATGAATTTTGCTGAAAAAAAAATTTCTTCATGAAAGCCCTGCAAAATGAACTTATTGAGTTCTGAATATCTTTCCTACTAGTAGACAGAAGCAGATGTCACAGACCAAACATACTAGATTTAAAACAATTTTGCATTGGCTTTAATGGACAGATGTTTTGACTATGACATGGCAAGACAAGGATTTGAAATGGTGGATTGGAAAGATTTTGTTCATAAAAGTAATTGCTCTTACATTACAAAGTGCAGGATTTACATGTGGAAAATGTCAGCCTGTAGCAAGATCTCAGGATGGATCATGTTACCATAGACATTGAGCTGGATGGAAATCACCAACACACTTCTGAAGCCCATACATGCATTCAAGACCTAGGGCCTTTTTAATAGGCATCACACATGGAATGGCTCCAGGGCTGAGCCTTAAGACTAGGGGTACTGTATCTTATAAGTCAACTCTTGAGTATTATGTGCATGCCTCAACCACTTTCTCAGTTATCTATGAATATATTATTATTGTTTGTTTTCTATTCTCAGGCTGATTTCTTCCTGGTCCTCAACATACTTAGGGAGCCACCTCAACCTGTTGGTGTGTGCTCAGAGAATGGTAATCAATATAGATTTCAGTCTTTGCATGATGCTTTTAGAGAGATTAACTCATTAACAAAAACATAGTTCCTCTTTATCTTCTGCCCCTAATGTAACACCAAATACATAGTCATTATTTATTGAGTTACTGAATTGAAATAATTAATTTATCCAGGCATTTGGGCAACTGGAAGCCCCAGCAACTAAAACCAAAGGTTCTATTCCTTAGACTTTGTGCACTATTGACTCATCTAACATAAAATCCTTGCTAGGCATATCGATATTTCTTAGCCCACAGATGATTGGAAGTAAGACATGACTCAAATGGAGTTCTTAGGGACAAACTTAATGACAAAGGGATATGTGGTAGCTTATAGAATAATATGGAGGAAAGAGACAAAATAACTAAAAAGTAGGGGGGAAAGTACAGAAATGTATATTCATAATTATGACCTTAGATCAAGAAAACATATTACTATTGATAAATATTCTTATTTACTTTTCATTTAGTTAATATTAATAGCTAGCATTTATATAGTGCTTTATGGTTTGCAAAGCACTTTACTTTTATTACCTCATTTGATCATCAACAAAACCCTATAGGATAAGTTGACCCTGGGCAAGTCACTCCACCTCAGTTTCGTCATCTACAAAATCAAGATAAAAATATCACCTAGTTCTCAGGGGTTTTGTGAGGCTTAAATGAGATAATATATGCACAGTACTTCAAAAACCTTCAAATGCTATCTCAGTGTTAGCTTTCTGTTATCACCATCACCATCACCATCAATTACCATCACCACCACCACCACCACCATCATCATCACAGAAGATGTGGGGTTAAAATAAAAGTTCTGCTACTTATTTCCTGCAAGATGCTAGACAAACACTTTAGCCCTTGCTAAAATGGTCGTTTTCTGACCATGGTGACTATCCTGTATGAATTTCACTTGCAAAAGTGTAGAATGATCACATAAGAATTGAAAGCGATACGACCATTCAAAGGAGGAAAATGACATAGACATCTTCAAGCCTCAGGCTAACTAACATAGTATGATTGTTTAATATCATAGCAGGTACTCTACCTATCAGTGAAATTACAGAGACATAGATGGTTTAGAACCTAAAGCCCCAAATTCATGAATATAATGGGGAAAAGGTTAGAGTAGTGACCCTCAGCTTTCTTTGGCTAATGATGATTGCAAATATGACATTGAAGTCACATAGTTGTGAGGATCTGTGAGTTAGAGAAAGTAAACTAATTCATGTTCTTTCTACCTGAAATGCACTCCTTCTTGTGCATGCCTATTGAAACCCTGCCTATTCATGGAATTGCTACTTCAATTAGAGCTTTCTCACTTATTTCAGTGCACAATATTCTCTTTCTGCTTGTATTTCAACTCCTTTGCCACTTAGATTCTATACAATGTTGATTCACATTTGATTATATATTATCCTATGTTGTTTTAATTTCTTCTAGGAGCACAAGTATTTTTGTTTCCCCAGGTGGATAGTAAGATCATATGGAGTGAAAGTTGTTTCTTAAATTTCCCCACAGTATCTTCTGCAGTGCTTGACATCTAGTCTGTGCTATTGGTTGCTTGTGAGAAGTAGAAAGCAGCAAACGTTCAAGAAAGAAAAATGATTTAAGTCATTAGAGATCTCTGAGAACAAGGTTAAGACTAGATGGTTCAGGGAAAAGAAAGTAGAATGTAAGTATCTTAAGGAGGGAAATAAATTATTTACTATCATTTGGTAGAACTATGAAGAAAGTCTGTAAGTGATTTGTAAGGGCGAATGGAAAAGGGAAGGGAGGGACATTACCTAGATCCATGTTGAGCAAGTATTTTTTAATTTCATCCATATACACACATATGTAAATATGTGTGTATATTGAAAGTAGAAGGTGATAAACCTCTATCTGAGCTATTTAAAATCTTAAAAGATGCTGTTAAAGTATTGAACTCAATATGCCAACAAATTTGGAAAACTTAAAAGTGGACACTGGATTGGAGCCCAGTTTACATCACAATTTTAAAGAATATTGTAATTACTAAACAATTGTACACATTTCACATTCCATCAAAGTTATATACTTAAGATTCTGCAAGCTAGCCTTCAGCAATATGTGAACCAAGAAATATCATAAAAGCATGCTGGTTTTCAAGAGTAGTCTGGTTTTCAAAGAGGCAGAGGAACTAGTGACCAAATTGTTAACATTCACTGGATTTTGGAGGAAATAGGAGGTTCTAGAAAAACATCTACTTCTGCTTCATTGAGTATATAAAAGCCTTTGACTGTGTGGAACATACTAAAATGTGCAAGTGTTCAAAGGCATGGGAGTACCAGATTTTCTTACCTGTCTCCTGAGAAATCTGAATAAGGACCAAGAAGCAACAGTTGGAACTAAAATTGGAACAACTGATTGATTTAAGATTGGAAAAGGAGCATGACAACACTATGTATCATCACCTTATTTAACTTATAAGAAGATTATCTCATGGAAAATGCAAAGTTGGATGAATCAAAAGATGGAATTAAGGTTTCCTGGAGAAATATCAACAATCCCAGATACACAGACACCATTTTGATACTGGAAAATGAAGAAAAATTAAGAAGTCTTTTAATGAGAGTGAAACAGTAGAGTGTAAAATCTGACTTGAAGTTTAACATTAAAAAACCCCCAAAACCTAAGATCTTGGCAATGGGTCCCATCACTTCCTAGCAAATAGAGGGATAAGAAATGGAGGCAATGTCCAATTTTATATTCTTGGGCTCATAGATGGTGGCTACAGTCATGACATTACAAGATGTTTGCCCCTTGGAAGGAAATTTATGGAAAATCTGGACAGCATACTAAAAAAGCCGAGGCAACACCTTACTGACAAAGGCCCATATAGTCAAAGCTGTAGTTTTTTTCAGTAGCAATGTGTGACTCTGAGATTTGGACTATAAGGAAAGCTAAGCACTGAAAAGTGATGCTAGAGAGGATGTTTGCAAGTCCCTTGGACAGCATGGAGATCAAATCAGTCATTACTTTAGGAAATTAATTCAGATTATTCACCGTAGGGTCAAATACTGAAACTGAAGCTTAAATACTTTGGCCACATAGTGAGGACACAACTTATTGGAAAAGACCTTGATGCTGGGAAAGATTGAAGGCAAAAGGTAAAGGGGACACCAGAGGATGAGATAAATAGATAGTGTGATGGAAACAATGACAATGAGCTTGGATGGACTTCAAGAGATAATGGAAGATGGAAGTGCCTGGCATGTTATGATCCATGGATTCACAAAGAGTTGGGCATGATTACATGACTGAATAACAGCAAAATATCATACACACAGATATTCTGCTTTGCCCAATCTCAGTAAACTTTCTAAACCTACCCATAATAAAGATGTGACCTAAGAATAAATGGTAATCAAAATGGGACCATCAAGAGGACTGGAGTTATAGTAGAGAAATGTGAAGAGGCTGAAATTTGTCTAATGTATTCCCATTCACTGACCACCTCTGCTGAGGAAAAGAAAGGCAAGGTCCACTATCATTTGCTTGACTTCCTTGTCACCTTGACACTTCTCCATTTTGTTGAAGACAACAGTCATAATAGTCCTTGACTGGAAATACAGTGAAATCTGGAGTTAGGCCAAACATGTAACCAAATTAAATTCTAGATTTAGCAAAATCCAAATTTGTTTATTCCCCTCAGATAGAGATGTTGAAGTTTCTGTTGCAGACTATAATGTGACTTAGAGTCCAGGTTTTCTGTTTTTGAGTGCATTAGGCTGGGTTAGGAGTCTTTTTTTGGCCCTTCCTAATTTGTTGGTAAATACATTTAGCTCCTCACTTGACACTAATAAATGTTAGAAGGAATGAAGTTCTGACATGGTTTTCCTTGCCTTTGCACTCCTGATAAACAGTAGTTGTCTAACTGCCAGTACATGTAAAGCCCCTGTTTATATAGGCTGGGTGTCCATTTCATTTCTGCTTGGTCTACAAAATAAATAGAAAAAGTGTGTTCGAAATAGAGTTTTGCAAGTTTGAAAAAAGCATTTGGGCCACTAGGCAATGCAAAGCAACCTCTGTTTATATGTTTCTGCCCTTTCTGTCACTTACAGCTGTGTTATAGCTTATAACTAATCCCTTTTCTTTTTTCCTTTTTTTTTTAAAAGACATTTTTAAGCCATTGCTTCAAAATGCTTCCAAGGTTTCATAGTTCTCATTTCTCAACAATATTTACAAGAGGGAATTTTCTCTAATCTGGATCTTGTTTAAAGACTGCTATTTAAGAACAAATATTATGAATAAAACAATTAAGATGTGTTAATCCAGTTTTAAAGACTTAAGTGAAAGACAATTTGGTCTCTCATACAATTATATTAATATTTGACAAAGTTTCCTGCTTCATTAAGTTCCCCCAAGCCTCCATCACCTTTTTGGTGCTAACTCTTTTGAATCACTTTGGATGGACATCTGTCACAGTATAGTCCATGTCCTGTTTTGTGACACAATGGCATACTGGGGAGTTGGAGTGGCACTTTGGATGCTCAACAAATCTAATTTCTTCTTCGTGTTAAATGGGAGAGTTTCTGAGTTCTTTTTGATGCACTGTAGCATCACAGAAATAAGGAGACCTGTTCCATTTTTCTCAAACAGGCCATCTAAAGTATTTCTTAAAAACAAAACAACCTCCTGAGACCCCCCACCCCAATACACCAAAAGGAAACAATCCAAATAATTTTTAAACACACGTAAAGAATTGGAAGGTAAGTTTACAGACTAATTCATTTTGGGAATGCATGCTGACAATTTACCAGTAAATACATTGTGTCCCAGGATGGAAGACTAGACTTATTGGTGTCTGAAGGCCTGAGCCCAGGCAGCCCAGCAGGGGGTAGCCAAGCACTGGTAACTGGGGAGGCGTTCTGCTCCATAGGCTCCTTCGTTATAGGGACAGAAACACAGCTCACTGAATCTATAAACAAGCTTACCTTACTGATACTTCAGCTTATTTACTCCTCGTTATTTACTCCATCCCAATCTGGTTACCAAAAGGAACAGAGTACCTGAATCTTCCACATATGACATGTGTATTGCCAATAGCTTCTTATGTTAGGGAGTTCACCTAGGGGAGGGAGAGTTAATTTGCTCCACCCCAAGCTTTGGGGTAATGAATTTTGCTTTTCATTTTCAAAGTTTTACCTTTCTCAAGGAAGAATTAAGGTTTACCTTGAAGTGGCAGTAATAAAGTCAAGGAGGCCAGTGAAATCCAACCAAGTTATCAGGTTTTGGAAAAACATGAGGAAACATCCCATGAGCTTGCCCTTGGGAAAACATGAAACTGGGCAAGTGAGCCCCCAGGACAGCAGGTTAATGGCAAATCTTTTGTGGAGAAGACAACTATATCCATGGGGATCCTTGGTCAAGGGGCAGGGGAATATGACAAGCTGCATTATTTTTAGGGGTGGGGAGGGTATGGTATGTGAAAGGAATGACAAAGTCACTAGGAAAATAATCTCTTGAAGAAAGCAGCCGCATTTATGTGTGTGAGTTCATGTTATCACTGACCACTGAGAACCATTCATCATGTCTGCAGGACTCCCATTTGCCTTGTTGCTCTTCCACCCATGCCACGTTAGGGGGAAGCTGCTTTTCTTTGTTCTGTTTTCTTCCAGTGCAGTGAACCCTTACATTATGAGTTTCTGGTGGAGTTCTAACCTCTAATATACAACCATTACATCTTATCTCAGATCCTAAATTACTCTAAAATCCAATTATAAAATCCCCTTTCCTTCAATCGCACACAACTTGCCACATTACTGAAATGCTGGGTAGCTCTTTTGTTTTTCTAAATTAATAATAACTACCATTTTCCGTCTGCTCTTTTCATGGAACTCTTTTATATCACCACACAGTCTTCTATACTGCATATGATGATTCCTTTTGCATTTCTGTTGTGCTGGAAAAGAGCTCATGATGATTTAAAAAAAATATTCATTAAAGATCTGTCAGTTGATTTTCTGGACCCAAATATTTGAACTTCCTTGATTCTTAATAGGGGAAATATATATATTTTTAATACTTATCAGTTACATTTTCACTGCTGTAGTGCTTTGCCTCAGTGAAATGGCAATCCATCACTTTTAAGGTTTCAAAAGGTTAGCATGGATTTTGTATTGTTATTTTAACATTTTCATTGATTGTAAACCCCTGGCCCTTTAAAGTTTCCAAAGCATAAGTGACATTTTCAATGCAGTGTCCAGCTTAAGGTTCTTGCATCCACATGAGAGAAGATGATATGTTTAAGGATAGAGACATCATTCTATCTCCAAGAAAATATGGAAAGTGGGAGAAGTTAAAGACTTTTGAAAAAAAGTAAAAATGCCAGTGACATTCCTAGGAATAATTCAGCACAGCAGGGGCACCTCTTCTAAACTGTTTATTCACCTCCAATTCAATTCAATAAATATTTATTAAGTGCCTATTTTGTGCCAGGCACTGTGCTAAGAACTAGGAAACAAAAAAAGGCAAAAGACAGTCCCTACCCTCAAGGAGTTTATAATCCAATGGGGAATACAACATTCAAATTATATATATACATATATGTACATATGTCAAACTATACATGGGATAAATAGGAAATAGTTAAAAGAGGAAAAACACTGGAATTAAGAGGATTTGGGGAAGGTTTCCTGTAGAAGATAAGGTTTTTGGTGGGATTTAAAGAAGCCTTGGGGGTCAATAGTTGGAGAGAAGAGGGAAAGCATTCCAAGCATGGGGGACTGACAGAAAAAATTCCTGGAGCCAAGAGATGGAAAATAATAAAAGTTTTTAACTTAAAGGATCATATATTTCTCATGAAAACAAGACAAATTCAACTCAGATCACACAAACAGGCTAGATTTGAATCAACACAAAAATAATTGAGGGAAGCTATAATTGAACCAGTTATTTTTCTATCTTCTAAATTCTTGCAACTTTGGACCTCACTTGGAAGAATATTCTACATTTTTATTGTACATCATTAGTAATATATTATTATATTGGTAGATTATGATAGTCTATTAATACCACATTATTAATATGCCTTTCTGAGCTATACCCCAAATATCTCTTATGTTCAGATATAAAAGCATAGCTACGTATCTAAAGTATTGGGTTTTGGTTTTTTTTTTTTTTTTTTTTTTTTTACTTTCCTAACACCAGAAGATTTCAGTAGAATTCCCTACAAGTTCAAGAGAACTCTTCAATTTGAAGTTTATACTCATAAACTCTTTCATACATGACTCTCAGGAATAAATTATTAGCTATCAGAAAGGTTTAGCCATGTGGAAAAGTGAAAAGAGTCCTTCATTTGGAGTTAGAAGATTTGAATTCAAATTTTTATTTTGATAGTTGATACCCATGTGGCCCTATACAAGTCAATTGACTTCGCTGGGCTTGGTTTCTTCATATGGAGAATGAAAGCACCAGGTTAGACAATTTCTCTTGTATTTTTCATTTCTGAATCTATGACCCTTTGATTTAAACATTCCTAAATTCAGCTCTTAAATTTCAATCAAACATTAAAATAATATTTCTTTAAGTGGATATTTTTATATCAATTATGGCCTGAAATTAAATCTTCATTTGCTAAAGTATTAAATATGTGAACTTCTAGCCCTATTTTCATGTGTATTTACACATACACACAAATACATATGCATTTTTTTTCTGACCAAATATGAAGAATCCTGATTCAAGGGACAGAGTCCAGCTAATGAAGCTCCTAGTGCCATATGAAGTCCACATGACATTGTCTAGAAAATCAGACTAATAATTAAACAGTGTAATCTCTAAAGAAATGTAATATGCAAAAAACCCAAAGTGACCTGATCATGTTGGAGCCATCTTGAACTAGATCCTGAGAGCCAATTGTTAACATTTCAAAGTAAGCATTTACACCTCAATAATGGGCAAATGTTACAAATCAGGACTTTATTTATTTGTTGATTGTCTAGACTTAAGAAAGTGATGGAGAAAATGTTAATAATGCAATTAAATCTAAAAATGTCTTATGTACATTTTCCCCCCAAGAGCTGTTAAACATTTACCAACACATGATTGGAAACAAATTAATGAGATCTCAGTAAAAAAAAAAAGAAAGGAAACAATGAAACATTCATATTGAAAGGGCATTCTTCCTTTTTTTATGCCAACAATGCATAAATAAATAGTTTTCCATGCTCTTTTGAGTTCTTTTACATAAACCATGCTCTTTAAACTGAGTTCTGTCCATATGGAAAGCAGCCAAAGGTGTGTCTATGCCAGTCAATTTGCACCTCAGCATTCCACTGTGGTAGCTACAATTAAATGTAGTCATTTGCTCACCTTTTAGCAGAGAAGCAAATCTGCATCTGGGAATATACCCTTTTCACACAAAAATCTCTAATTTTCCTTGTAGTGGGTGCAGTCTAAAAGGTCAGCTACTGGATTTATTAGGAACATGCTAGAGAAAAGTTCCATTTTTTCCCTTTTAAGATTTCTCTTTTTTAAGAATTGACATACTCTACATTAGTTAGGCCATCATATCCTCAGATTCTTTACCAGTGTGTTCCACCAGCTCTCCAGTCTTGTCTTTATTTCTAGTGTTTAATGAGACAACTGCTAACAAGTAGGGAAAAAAAACCCCCTACCTTCTTTTACTGAAGAGGAGATTTAACATAAGCATCTTGATGGGTAGGTTATGGGTAATAGTAGGGATTTCTTTCCCCCCACCCCTTCTGCATCTTTTTTTCCAATGAAGAGTGCCATTCAAATAAAGTATGGGTGTCACATGTTGAAAGAAAGAAAGAACAAAAAACCTGATAGGTGTGTGTGTGTGTGTATTCCCCCTCCCCCATTATCCTAGAGCTATACCAACAGGACAGGAAACTGAAGTTTATAGGGTGCTGACTCCCCTTTAGCAACATAAAAACAATTGAGCTTAGCAGTTAATTAAAAATAATAATACTTATTTAAAATAGGAAACTAACTAGCAGCTTCTATTCCCCTGCAGCTATACAGGGGTGCTGTCACACCACACCCTCAGCCCTATAACCTCTTCAGCAGTAAACTCACACTCTCCTCCTTTTCCTGAGTTACAGATTTTTGTGTCTCTGCATCCTTCCCCATTCTCTCAATGGAATTTATATTATCAAGTTGATTTAAGGGCCTGGTTCATACTAATCATTTCAGTAGGTTTGAGAAAGCTTGCCCTGGATGGCCGGCTTACAGCTCAGCATTAGCCCATGTACCTTTCTCTACTTTTAAGTAAATTTGATTGTTAGGTAAGGAGCAGGTGACAGGTACATTGCATGGTCTCCAAGATCCTTTCCAACTCAGATTCTTTAGTCTATCTCTTGCCACAAAACAGATATTGTACATATGACTTATGACATAGATAATGCTTTAAACATTATGTACCAAAGAAACTTGAGCTTCTAGGTGGGTCTTTGAGCTCTTATAGTAAAGGGTGGTATAAGAGCCCATCAGGCACTAGGGCACCACTGGGTGCCTTGTAGCTTCAAATTACTCCAGTGACCTAGAGACCTAAAAGAGTTAATATACCTTCTAAAAATGCTGAGCACTTGGCAAATGACTAGGGTTAGAGGAGTTGGGGTTGGGGAGGCCCCTGATTGAATGTGTTTCAATCATTAGTCTAAAGAGAGAGAGAGACTTCTCTATAGCGTGGATTTCTTAGCCCTTTTCTTTCCAACCTACACTTTTAGAACAGTAACCACAATACTTCTCTCTGAAATGTAGCACTAGGGGATTATTATGACCTTTCAAATGGAAGTCTATAATTTAAAGACACAATTCCCCACCTTTTACAATAGAAATGGAAGTCTAATAACATCAAGCATGTATATTGTTAAGGGCTAAAATTCTAGCTAAACTGTCTAAAACATCTAATGAGTGGTTGCCAATAAATTATAAGCTCTAGCAAGAGTTAGACTTTTAAGCATTTATTAAGGAGAATAAGAATTTGGTAAAAAGAGAGAGAAAGGCCTAGATTCCTATCTATTAAAAGGGAGAGGACATTTCTAGCTCCCTTCTCCACCAGCGTCCTCAGGAAAGAGAGTGAGGCAGAGTGCCTGGGTCCCCCTTCCTCCTCCCACCAGCAAACATCACTTCCTGACGCTAAAGAAAAGACTCCTGGTCTTGCCCTCAAAGACCTTCACTTCATGGCAGAACTTTCCTATAGTAAGTCTCCAGTAGGTGGCATAATTCCAATAATTACAGTCCCCCCCTTTGTTTCCTCAAGTAATGGGGCGTTTCCTTGATGAAACAGTCAAAAATAATAGAATATAATAGCCTATGCTAACTAACAATATGTTAATAACAATATAGAAAAGGAAGAGAGGAAAGTTTTGTCCAGAGGGGTAATTCTTTTTCCTCATGAACCGACGCTTTGACATTGGTCTTGCAAAGGGAGGGCCTCTGCAGAGAGTACATGTTACAGATGGTGTATATTATAACAGAAAGAGAAAAAGAAAAAAAAAAACAACAAAACAAAACTGTTCATTTAAAGTCTCTGAAAGTCTTTTCTCAGATGTGCTCTAGGTGAAATTGTGGAATGGAAGTCTTTTCAGGGGTTGATGTGTGGGTGCTGGTAATCAGCCAGGAAAATTTCCTACAAAATTGAGTTTAACACAACTTTAAAATAGCTTTGTCAATAATCAAGTCAAACAATGAAAGTTCTCAAAAACATGTCTAAGGGAATTCAGAATCTTAGTTGTTACATATGAAACATATAATAAAACAAAAATGGAAACATTCTTTAAAATTAATATTACTAAAGTCCTCCCTTATGGAGGGTAAATTGAGAAGACAATTGCTATGATATAAATTTCTAAAAGTAATTTTTATCTTTGTTTCATCACTTTTTGTATCATTTGCCTAATTATCCTCATGCCATTATGAGAAATTAAAAAATCTAATATAATTGGTAACAGGTGTCAAGGCCAAATTCAACACTGTATCATGACACCTGAGATAATTATGGGGGTTACCATAAAAGAACAGAGAAATGATGGGATATGAGCATTCCCACACTTGAGCAATATGTACTGCCCATGCAGTATTCCAGGCTTAAAATAGGTGGATGGAATATATGTCCATGCCACCGAACATATTGGAGGAAACTGAGTCAGACTTAATCAGATGCATGGGATTGAGATGTCCATGGCATCAGGCATATAGGAGGGGGCATAGAAGCCAAGTGTAGAATGAGATGGGTGGGATGAATACTTCTAGCCATCTCTACAATATTGTAGGGAAAAAGAGAATAAAATATTAAACCAAGAGAATCCAACCTCAACATTTGTCAAAAGCCGTTCCCTCGGCCATACCTTGACTTCATGCATGTCTCCCCTCATGTGACAGTTCAATGTCTGCTCTTGCATGTATTCCTCTTGGGATTGGATGGCATCTTGGCCAACTGGCATCTGATAACTCAGAATAAAGGCAATTTATATCTTAAATGATAAGTTCCCATAATCCAAGTCTCATATGGATTTAAAAATTGAGGATAATAAATGATTGCAAAAAATGTGAACGTACCTTGACTCATAATATAATATACAATTATGAAACAATTTCAAATAATACCCCCTTTTTATTTACTAAGTATACAATTACTTCTGTGAAAAATCGGAACATATTTAAATATAAGTTAAAGCACAACACAATCCCAAAGAAAACTTTCTTTTTTGAAAAAAGAGAAAACTTTTACAAATGTTCCCCCCCCCTTTTTTTTGGAATATGCTTATCAAAAATAATACTTCTAGAATAAATTTACACTTGCCATGGCAACCAATTTGCCAGGGAAATGATTTAAAGAGTTTGATCAAATAATCAGTTGAGAGAAAAAAATAAAAACAAACAACTCAGAATATGGGAGCACAATACTCCTAGAATTAACATTGTATTATGAAATCAAAACCATCTTGCAATGTTTCAAAATTAGATAGATTAATGAATAGAAGAAAACACACATGGAACAATAAAAGACAATGAAATTCAAACTAGGGAAATCTAAATGAATATGAACTTAATATTAATAAGAGTATTATAAAATATAAACTTGATCACATGACTATAAAAAGCTTTTATAAATATTCTCCTTGTTTTAAAAACTAAGTATAAAACACAATCTCAAAAGCATGAAAATCTCTATGAAAATAAGCCCAGGGGCAGCTAGGTGGCGCAGTGGATAGAGTACCGGCCCTGGAGTCAGGAGTACCTGAGTTCAAATCTGGCCTCAAACACTTGACACTTACTAGCTGTGTGACCCTGGGCAAGTCACTTAACCCCAATTGCCTCACAAATAAATAAATAAATAAATAAATAAATAAATAAATAAATAAATAAATTAATTAATTAATTAATTAATTAATTAATTAATTAAAAAAAAAAAAGAAAAGAAAATAAGCCCATACCATTAATTTCAAAATGTATATGTAATAGCATAGAAATCCTATGTAAACTCTAAACTGACATTAATACTCTGAGTAAAGTTAGAACACTTCTGATTCCGATATCGAAAATCCCCAATACTCATATCAGTACCTTGCTGCTTACTTCTACATTTCTGTAAAATATGTACCCTTCCATGGCAAAAGAAGTGGAGTCTTGAACTATGATTGTCATTCTTATTCAGCTTAAGTTTTTCTTCTTTAACCCCTCTATATTGTCTAAAACAAATGTTTTAGAAGGTTACTAATTAAAGACAAAAGCAGATTAGCAAAATTATGAACAAAACGAGCATATCTGGAATTTAAAGGGTTTTCTAAGGTTGTCTTAGAAGCACAGCCAGGCTCGGGAAGGACTGAGCCTGAAGCCGCAAATGTAGGTAGAGAAAGCTGCGCATGCACATTAGATCTCTGGACTTCCAGGGCAGGGGAATCCATGGGCTTGGCCATGGGAGGGGTAGAAGGTGGGGTCTGGAGAGGAGGGGAGGGACCAGGGAAATTTGAATCAGACTTGATTTTGAACTCAGGCCTGGATTCCCCTTCCCCCACTTTGCCTCCAGGCGCTAGGGGATTAAAAGCTTCCAGAGGTTGGGTTGTTGCCTCCAGGCATGCAAAATTAGAGCAACAATTAGTGTTAGAACTCGGAAAAGATGCAGGAATCTCTTCAAGTTTCTCTGAAAAAGCATGGTTGGGAGAGGGGGAGATATTTCCTTGTGTGAGTTGCTGGCTCTTCTAACAAAAATAAAAATAGAAAATCCACAGAAGTAAAGCATTAACATGATCTTATCTCTCATTTGTCTGGTTAAACAGACTAAAATAAAAAATAGGGTAACTAAAGAGTTTAAAAGGTCCATTTGAAAAAATTTAAAGGGAAAACACCCGGCAATTCAGCAGTACTTCGGATTTAAAGGGACAGGGTAGGGGAAATTTCTTACTCAACCGGAAGATCAGAAGAGTGAGGTTCAGCTTTCCTTTTTGTGGTCAGCCATCTGTTAAGGGCTAAAATTCTAGCTCTAAACTGTCTAAAATATCTAATGAGTGGTTGCCAATAAATTATAAGCTCTAGCTAGAGTTAGACTTTTAAGCATTTGTTAAGGAGAATAAGAATTTGGTAAAGAGAGAGAGAAAGGCCTAGATTCCTATCTATTAAAAGGGAGAGCACATTTCTAGCTCCCTTCTCCACCAGCATCCGCAGGAAAGAAAGCGAGCACCCAGCTCCCCCTTCCTCCTCCCATCAGCAAACGTCACTTCCTGATGCCAAAGAAAAGACTCCTGGTCTTGCCCTCAAAGACCTTCACTTCATGGCAGAACTTTCCTATAGTAAGTCTCCAGTAGGTGACATCAATTCCAATCATTACAATATGACACAGCAAAATGGACCAAACATAATCTCCCTTTAGATTTCTTGATTTTTAAAGAAAAATGGTGGTAAATCCAATTTCTTTTTCATATTAAGTTTGCAATTGCTTTATTACTAAACAAGAGCCATAAAGTCCTGATCACTTTTAATGTGGCTAAACATTATTTTTTGGTTCTAGGCTTAGACAAAACAAACAGAAAGTTTTCAAAGCCTGTTAAGGAATCTTTGGCCTTCTGGGATATCAAGAAGTTCTTAGAAAACAATACATAGATCAGCTGAGTCTAAATAAATTAGTGACATACAAATTAAGTTACTGTCAATGTATAAAGAGATTTAACAATACATGGAAGAAAGCAGGGCTTCAGAGATGATTCTTTTTCACCTAATTAACAACTTTTGGAAAAAAAAAAGACAAACGAGACATTCACTGAACTCAGAGCATAAACCTGGTGAATCAAAGCTGATATATGTAGAGTATAATTTTTTCCCTGCATTTTATTAGGTGAGCTTATGCTTCCTTACTTCATTTTCAAAGTATCTTCATTACCATGATAAGTGATTTGAAAATACCTTTGTGAAATGCTAAGCTATGATGATTAAGTGAAATTGTTGTCTGTGAATCAATTCCCTAGTTATGTCCAGAATAGTTAAAAAAGAAAAAAACCCTATATGGCAAATTACTATTTTCAGAATGAAAGAAATGTCATAGGCCATTGAATTAGGGATAAAAGAAAAATCTCTGCAATGGTACATATTTAGAAAATACTGAGAATGTGTCTTTTTTCCCCTGAATTAAAGTTCAAGGTAACATTTAAATGAATAATTATTTACCATTTTGTTAAATGCTGACATCTATGGCAGCCATCATATATTAGTACAAATGCTTTTCTGTTTAGAATGGCTCATTAGTTTCTTTGTGGGGCTGCACTGGTTTTAAGATTCAGATTCAAAATCTCCTCTGATTTTGCTGTTCCATTTCTGGCAGCAGGCCAGGGGCAGATATGCATAATATTTCACTGTTAGACCTTGCAAACATTATATCCTGCTGTGCTAAAGAAAACATTGTGTTTCTTACCACATGAAAATAATCCATCACTTTTCAATCAGCACACACAAAAAAAGCCCTACCTGTTTTTTCCATCAGACTCAAGAGAAATTAATGGCCCTGATGTGAAAGGTGGACTCTCCGTACATGATCCAGTAAAGTACAAACTAATCAAAATATATCTAGCATCTGATTTGCGAAGCAAGATGGAACAAAAGAGGTGTGATGAAAAAATAGACCCTGCTCAGGCCCATACAACCTTGTTCTATCAGTGTTAACCTTATTTATTTTAAATGTGGAAGGGCATAAATAAAAGATCAGCGAGGAGATCAGTTGTATTCACTCAATTCAAATAGATGCTGTATGTTTACATAGACTAGATATGTAAAGACATTGATCATGGAATGGAGTTGGATTTTGTAATGAAAATACTTTGAAAAAGTGACCCAGGGTAGGCTATAAATCTCTACTGTTGACCACTGGGCCAACATGCTATGTTGGAGTAAAAGTTTACCCTCTGGGCTTGAAATACCTGTCTCTTTTGTCAACTCTTTCACCCCCATTAAAAATGCCTTTTTGCCCTTAGCATGGTGAGGCCCAAGCTAGCCCTGGGTGAGGCATCAGAAGTTTTATTTATAGGGTCACATGACCTTGTGTTGACTCAACACAGAGCCCTAGCCATAAAGAGGCAGAAGCCATTTTGAATGGAAATGAAAAGCTTCCTCCTGTTTTAGGTTTTGCTGAATACATCTGTTTGAATCATTTGGTTTCACTTGGTATACTGTGCCTCAAGAGGGTTTACAAACTCTTTTACTTCCTTACTAATTTGGCTTCAGGTTTCTCCCCTCTTGCCTCCCCTCCCTCATAAACTATGTGTTCTCCAGAATGTCCATTGTATCTAAAAGATGTAGTCAAGAAATATGTATTCCTTGTAGTATGATTCAAAGCTTGAGGAGACAGTTTCATGTATTTTCTATTGTCTTTTATTTTATTATAATAATAGCCTCTTGATTAGTTTCTCTGACCTCAGTCTCTCCATAGTTCAAATCATTCTGTACATGACTACCATATTAATTATCTTAAAACACTGCTTGGGCTATATTCTAATTGACTTTAGGCTTAAGTCCAATGTCTTCAGCTGGTAAGGACCTTCCTCATTCTATCACCTAACCTACTTTTCCAACCTTATCTTCTACTCAAATCGTGGATCCCAAACAAACTAGTATCTTTAACTACCTTGGACTTTTTGGGTTCTTTTGAACCATTTCTCACATGGTTCCCTTGTGTCCATCAATTGAGATCCAATTCTAAGAGCCAGTTTAAAACCCACCACTGACATGTCTTTTCTTCTCTTAGTACTCCAATGTGACACTTACTGTACCAGGCCCATCCTCATATGCTTATCTTGTGTTGCCTTTATTATGATTTTAAAAAAAATCTTATTTCCCATTCTAGCTAATAAACACAGTAGGAATGAACCATGTCAGATTATCTTTCTCTTAAAATGCCTTGGTTTATTCCTCCATTGACAAAAGCCCCATGTTAACTCCAGAGAAGCAATTTTGGAAGTTTAGCAAAGACCGTTAAATCATCTCCCCCCACAAAGAACCTTGGACAGAGAATCAAATGGAGTTACTAAATCCAGGAAATTTATTCATGGTGATGGTAGTATTGTTGCCATTTTCATGATCATCTTCATTTCCTTCTCATTTTTATTTTAAGTGGAGCTCAGAAATAGTTCTGGAACACCACTGTCTTGTAAATATTCTTGATTGGTGTGCAATGAAATACAGGTCAAGTAGATAAAATGATGAAGTCTGGTGATTGAATAAAATCATTGGGATTCAGGAACATTTCTTAGAGCCTCAGTGAAAGCATTTTTGGGGCCAGTTAAGGTAGCAGACATGATGATGAAGATGCTATACTTCTTGCTCCCACATGATTCGATTTCTTCTGATGATCAATTTGTTTTCAAAGCTTTTAATTCCAAATAGTTTGGAACTTATGTATGTTAATATGGCAGCAGAGATGAAAAACATTCTCAAATGTTTGTGGGTCATTGTTATTCCTGAGAAATTATGAATTATACTTTTATCTATAATAATTTTTTATTTCCCATGCAGTTTATTTGTTGAATTCTCACAGATATTTTGAGATTTGTTAACTGTTAGTTTATGAAGAATAGCAAGCCTCTGGCATATAATTTGTCTACTTCATGTCTTTTTTAAAATATAGTACATTTTTGCTATACTCGGTGATAGCTTGCATAGTTTCTTATCATTTCTTCACAAAATCTGCATCCATCAATGGGTGGATTCCTTGAGAAGGAATTTGTAGTTTCTGGTTAATCCTAACACCATCCTTTAATGCTATTGATAACCCCCTTGCTTTTGGAAACTGGCCTGCTTACCTCAGGCATTAACACTTTTTTTTTTGTCTTCTGCTATTACCAGAAGGTACAATACATTGGAATAAGTAAGAAATAGTAATAACATGTCTATTGAAAATGCTTCAGGGGGCAGCTAGGTGGCACAGTGGATAGAGCACCAGCCCTGGAGTCTGGAGTACCTGAGTTCAAATCCAGCCTCAGACACTTAACACTTACTAGCTGTGTGACCCTGGGCAAGTCACTTAACCCCAATTGCCTCACTAAAAATAATAATAATAATAAAAAAATGCTTCAGTACAAATATTTCTAACTCCTACAATGGAAAAACCACAGGTGGATGTAAAGTGGACTGAAAACAGGAATATTTTGATTATGCATCAATACTGTGTCACAAACAGAATTGGCAACAGATTTCAGCAGTTATAGACAAAAACTTTATACCGCTTTTTTTGTCACTATTAAACTCAATCCCAAGTCCCAACAAGAATATGTTGCTGGGGCATCTAGGTGGTGCAGTAGATAGAGCACTGGTCCTGGATTCAGAAGGACCTCAGTTCAAACCTAGTCTCAGACACTTAACACTTACTAGCTGTGTGATCCTGGGCAAGTCACTTAACCCCAATTACCTCACCAAAAAAAAAAAAAGCATATATTGCTGATCACTACCTAGCAATAATAAAAAAAAATCACTTCATCCCTAAATCTAAATAAGGGTAAATAAAATCTGAGAATGAGAAGCTACTGAAATTTGGAAAGAGAAAAGATGGTGTCATAAAAAAGCCACTGAAAATCTTTACCCCATATAAATGTCAGAAATTATATTTCAATAACAATCTGATAAGAATACCTTATCTCAATGATTTGAAAAGGCAAGTATACTTATATTAGACTTTTGAAAAGCCCTTTTGTTATTGGACAGCATTAGTCTAACTGACCAACTAATTATGCCAAAACAGTAATTTTAAAAAGCCAGCATCAGCTATAATTGTTGTGAACAAACATTCTCACAGACAGAAAGTATAAAAAATACTTCAGGACCTATATGAAGTATTTATATATGAAAGTATATGACCGGTGTTTATTATAATAGAACTATTGAAGGAATACCTTTAAAGACAAGTATCAAACACCATCAAGACAGAAGCAAGTTTAAAATATTTACATTTGTTTTTTTTTATTACTGAGCCCTTGACTCAGTTCTGCACTCATGACTTATGTATGTACTGCAAATATATATGTATGTATATATTTACAAATATGTACAAATATATACAAACACACACATACAATTATATATACAATTATACATTCATATATACATTTCTGTGTCTGAGTGGTTGAGCCTCTTTTCTATTAAGAGACCACTCTTAGCAAGCCAGGTTTAGTCTAGTGGTACCTTTCATCCAAAGAAAAGGGTTAAGTTCTTTTTTCAACTCTTGGGTTATTTATGCTCCTAAACTGAACCCTGAGAGAAATTACTTACATCTTAGATTTGGTTCATATCCCCCAAGAAGGGAATAGAAAGAACATACAATGTAAAATACAGCTCAAGGATAGAATAGTTATTTATTTCTTCCATACAAGAGATAGGCTAAAAACAAAAGAGACTCACATTTGTGCATTGAAAAATACTTAGCAAAGTAACAGTAAAAACATATAGCTACTGTTATACTCTTTTGGAAGATTGATACTTAAAATATCAAAGAAAGCATTTTGCAGGACTGATAAATGGGGATTTCAATTTTATTTCTTCTCCATAGTGTCTAACCAAATTTCTAAAGTCCCTATTTTCTAGAAAGGCGGGTCAAAAATAAAGCCTGTCCTCTAGTTGGTGGTCATCCTTTCCAATATCAAAACTCATCCTGTTAATCAGATCTCAATGAAGGACCCAGGACCTTCAGACCTCTGAAACATGAAAAGTTTCCCACAAGGCTAAAAGTATCTATCTCAAGATTGCTACTCATTTGTTTATGTTTAGGTGAATAACACAAAATAGAAGAGGCAGCTGGGACCCAAAATCCAGGCTCAGTTTTGTCTAACCCAACCAATGTACTTAGCTTATATTTACTCGCAGTGATCTATTTCTGCTGAGATTTGAGAAGAGTGGCCTCATGAGATTCTCAGGAAAGGAGAGCTACATGTTGAATAAAAAAAAGGGAGTTAGAGGATAAAGTCACTTCACTCTCCTTTTAAGATCTACTATGTTAGTGGCTGATGCTATATAGGAGACTGTTTCTTCATCTGAAAATGTAAGTCCTTTAGCTCAGTGTCACACAAGTCCTTGGAGGTAGACTGGGAAACAGCACGCTTTTGGGGGGGGGAGGAATGGGGAGGCTCCAATCCTTCCTGCATATCAATTAGAGCCAATTACAGTGAAAACAAAAGAATATTTGATATGCACAAGGCAGATTGTTCCCTAAGACATACCAACAAACTAATAATGGTAAAAAGAATTGATATAAAACATGGCATTTTGCAGGGATATGGTTTGAGTTCACTATGCTTCAGCCTAGTCTTAAATCCATTATCCTCAGCCCTCTTAATAGAACTAAGTATGGCTTCCAAATCGTGGAGAGGCTGTGAAGTCAAAATATTTTACCAATTTCTTGATATATATTAACAACATCAAATTATATGGCTCTACTGAAAAAGAATTAAATAACTGATTTTTTCTTGGTATATATATTTCTCTAATGATATAAAAATATTGTTTGGAGTTATTAAGGGTAAAATTCTCAAGGTACACTTAGGAGAGATAGAGATAGGATTCAGGTTTGATTTCTGAAATCAGATTAAAACCAGTGGATAAAGGTAATACATATAAGTACCTTGACCTCTTCTAGGCAAGACAAAATGAGCATAAACATATAAAGCAAAGTGTTGTGGCTGAATAGGTTAAAAACTTAGTTGCATTGTGAAATCAAAACTGAATGGGATGGGCATATTTAAATAATTAATACTTGTGTAATACCCATGTAAATGTCTACTTTCAGAAATGTAAATTAGAAGATATCAGATATTAAAATTATCTTAGCCCAAACCCCTACAATATTAATCAAACACTGTGTCTAACATGCCAAGAAACTATTAAAAAGTGAACACTTCCTTGCCAAAAAAATATTGATAGACATTCTCAGATCAAATGATAAAATCAAAAACCTGTAGAGGTACTTTTGCAATAAGCAGACATTTCTTCAGATAATAATAATAAAGGTTAATAACAGGTACATGGATTTCTTGGATGTAACTGAAAGTTGTTCACCCTGGATGAAGCCTAAGATAAATATTTAAGATTTAAGAATGGAATCTAAAGGCTATTTATGGGTAACATTTACATAAACGTAGTCAACAATGAGTTGACAATTAAGCACCAAACAATGGTTGAGCCATATACATTTAGTTAGTAGAAACAGAAGAATTTTGATGGCAATTCAAAACTGTCATTGCCATCAGAATTATTGTTAAAGAGTCCAGACCCAGCGATCATATTGATCATGCAAGGAAATGATAGAGACTGAACAATATGTCACTTCAGGCTATAAACATTTAGAACCTACCAAAAAAGACCTACCTGAAGGCTTATCTTTTCCTCCCCACCTGTACCAGCACCTTTCACACTATAATTGAAACCTAGACTTCTACACCTGGAATATCAAGAAGCGAAGTTCTCATTTCTGGGTAAATTAATTAACTCATCTTTGAAATTCCCAACCTAAGGCCCAACCCAGTGCATTAGTGATTGAGTTTGTGCGAATTAGCTTGCTTAAACTACTATATCTATTTCTGGGCCCTAGACACTAGACCATTGGTTCTCAAAGTGAGGTACAAGGACCTAGGGAGTTCCATGAGGTTAAAACTTTTTTTTTCATAATAATACTAAAATGTTTGAATTTGTAATATAGTAACTCATAATCAAAAGCTCTTTGGGGGAATTCTCATAATTTTAAGAGAATAAAGAGATACTGAGAACCAAAAATTTGAGAACTGCAGGACTAGACTATACTTCAGCCTCATATCTCATCAGGCCATATAGCCAGGCTATTGTCTCTTTCACTTACCATCTCTCTGAACTGCTCCATTCCACCTAGACCAGCACTCCCCCCCTCCCCCCACACCAAACCCATGAACTCCCTCTTCTCTTTCCCCTTCTTCATTCTACCTCCCTGAAATAAAACACGCTACCATAGTCACTATGCCTCACATATACAGTATCTTCACCTCTTAAAATGTAAGCTCATTGAGAACAGGAAATGTCTCTTTGTAAAATATAGATATTCCCAGATCTCAGAACTACCTGGCATAGTAAACACTTAACAGACAGTTTTCCATTTATATTACAAATGTCACTCCCACATTACAAATATAGACCTTACAAATACATATGAGAGAACTTGATCAATAAACTGTAATGGATCAAGAGCATCATCACAGAAAGAATGCTAATATTCTAAATACAATAACGTTGATCCATAAATATTTAAGAATAACATTTAAAAAAGTTTAGGCAGAAGTGGATAGAAGACTGGACTTAGAGTCAGGAAGACTTTAAATCAAATTTTGCCTTAGATACTTGCTAGCTGTGTGACTCTGGACAAGTCACTTAATCTCACTTTGCCTTTTTTTCCTGGTTCATAAAATGAAAGGGCTGGGCTTGACGTCCTCTGAGGTCTTTTCAATTCTATGAAATTTTGTTAATACTCAGCTCTTTGGAAAAAAAGCTTTCAAAATTCAGAGATCCAGCAGGAGAAACCAAAATCATGTGGGACCAGGATGAAGTATGTTACATCTTTGTTGTCCTGTTTTATTGTGGATGTTTTTACTGAGCCTATAGCAGATACCTTGTATCCTAATACTTTTATTCAACTATAATAAGCAGTTATTTTACACATCTGTGCAATAATTTGTGAAAAAGTATAAGCAAATCGTTGCAAGATAACAACTTGTCCCAGGACCATTTCCATGGGAACTACATCAAACAAGATGAGAATAAGATAACAATATAACACTAAGTTACATTTATATTGTGGTTTGGAGTCTTCTAGTTACAAAATGTTTTACATGCCCTGCTTAATTTGATCTTTTTGATGATAATCAACACGAAAAGCAGAAGTAGGAGAACTGGGCCATGTTAATGGAGAAATTTAATCTTAGGATATGATATATAGAACAGAATGAGGATTCCAAATTTCAAATTGTGAGATTCTGCTCAAACCATATATGTCACTCTTTTCTTCAAAACATATGGGTGATTCTATTTAACTAGAGATTTCCAGTTTTGGATTAAAAGAACCCAACAAGCAATGACTAGATTAATTCTCCAGGGGAGTAGGCCATAGGAACTAATAGCAATGATAAAGAGGCCTGAAGATTATTATTCCAGATACTATAGAGAGTAGGACAAATATTGCAATGACCTCCATAGGATATATGACCTTTGCCTTTTTATATTAGCCAAATTATTATCCTCAAAATAGAGGCTATTTCCCTTTCTAGACATTAGACAGATAGTGGACACATTTTTAAAAGGTGGGGTTAGAGGGAGCACCAAACTCTTAGAGCTAAGTTATCAATAAAATATTCTTTTTTTTCTTTTTAAGACTTTTGTTCCCCTTCTACCCACTCCCATCACTGGAAAAGAGAAGAAAACAAAACAAATTTTCATATTGCCTATGTCCAGAAATATTTGTCTCATTTTGCAGGTTAGCTCGTTACCTCTCTTTTAGGAGATAAGTAACATCCTTCATCACAGATTCATTAAAATTGGGGATGGACATCACAATCATTGATCAGAATTATTGTTTTTTAAAGTTGTTCATTTTTAATAGTATTACATAAATTATTCTCCTGTTTCTTTTCACTTTGCCTCAGTCGACAGACGGTTTCCTAAGTTTCTCTGAAACTGTCTCTTCATTTCCTATAACATTAATAACATAATTTATTCAGCCATTCTCCAGTTGATGGATACGCATTTAGTTTTCACCTTTTTCTACAAAAAAAGAGAAAGTGGAATGTTGAAAAAAGAATCAAATGTCTATTTTTGAAAGAATTATTTTAGTCCTAAGGTGCCCAATAAATGTCAAAAGATGAAAAGGTCAGCATGTTTGTGAGTAACTTCCCTAAGTAGTAGTGATGGTGAAGTATTGGGAGATAATTGAGGCAGATATTTGTGGTCCTGATATCAACAACAGGGAGGTCTCTCTCCCCCCTCCCCCACCCACCCAAAGCATCTATTCCCAGCATGATGGAATATCCCACTAGATTTATTGGATAGGTGAACACTATCAACTTTTGGTCATTCATGTGAGTGAAATGGCATTGCCACAAAGAATTTAGGAAGCATTCCTAAAGATTATCATGATTTGGTTAGAAAGCTAATGACTTTAGGGACACAGTTGATACTTTCTTCATTGCTACCATTTCAAAACATAGACTTTCAAAGAGAAAGACACGTTTGGTAAATGAACAACTGACCTGATAATTATAGTCTTAAATGAGAATGGAATAAATAATGAAAGAGAATGATAGGGGGGCGGAGCCAAGATGGAGGAGAGGAAGCAGCAAGCTGCCTGAGCTCTCCTTCTGTTCCCTCAAAACAAACATTAAATCAAGCCTCTGGATGGATTCTGAAACTACAGAACCTGCAAAGAGACAGAGAGACAGAGTCCTCCAACCAGAGATAATTTAGAAGACTTCAGGAAAAGGTCGGTCTGACTCGGGCAAAAGGGAGGCCCAGCGCAGGGCAGCAACCCAGCGCCGAGGGGGTCGGGGCAAGTCAGCAGGAGCTGCGGGCCACAGGCGAACAACTGAGGTCCCTGGAACCTGGTTCAAAAATCTGGTGGCCAAGAAGGACAGTGGAAAAACCTACCTGCACCGGCCGAGAGGGCCACAAATGGGTCAGGCAGGATCAGACGCCGGGGTCCGGCGCCTGGCTGGCCGAGCACAATCAGACAGGAAGTGCAGGGCAGGGGATCTCCACACACCATAAAGGCCTCAGAGTAAAAACCCGGTCACACAGCACCTATACACCTGCACAAGAAGCCCAAAACAGGGACCCTGGTGCCCCCAGAGCAGACCTCAACTTAAAAAAATAAGTAAATAAGCTGCGATAATGAGTAAGAAGCAAAAAAGAGTGCTCTCCATTGAGAGCTTCTGTATCAATAGGGAAGAAGCCAACACAAACTCAGATGAGGACAATAGCCTCAAATTGCCTACATCTGAAGCCTCATGAAGGAAAGTGAATTGGTCTCAAGAACAAAAAGCCTTCGTGGAAGAGCTCAAAAAGGATTTTAAAAATCAATTGCGAGAGGTAGAAGAAAAAATGGGGAGAGAAATGAAAGCAAAACAAGAAACTATGAAAAAAGAATCAGCAGCTTGGAAAAGGAAGCACATAATTTCACTGAAGAAAACAATACCTTAAAAAATTCATCTGGCCAAATGGAAAAAAAGGTGCATAATCTCATTGAAGAAAACACTGCCTTAAAAAATTCACTTGGCCAAATGGAAAAAAAGGTGCATAATCTCACTGAAGAAAACAATACCTTAAAAAATTCATCTGGCCAAATGGAAAAAAAAGGTGCATAATCTCATTGAAGAAAACACTGCCTTAAAAATTAAAGTGGGACAGTTGGAAGATAAGGAATCCATGAGATACCAGGAATCAGTCAAGCAGAATCAAAAAAATGAAAAAATAGAAGAAAATGTGAAATACCTCATTGGAAAGACAACTGATCTGGAAAACAGATCAAGGAGAGACGATTTGAGAATCATTGGACTGCCTGAAAGCCATGACCAGAAAAAGAATCTAGACACCATATTCCAGGAAATTATTAAGGAGAACTGCCCTGATATCATAGCATCAGAGGATAAAATCATCATTGAAAGAATCCACCTATCACCTCCTGAAAGAGACCCCAAAAGGAAAACTCCAGGGAATATTGTAGCCAAATTCCAGAATTATCAGGTGAAGGAGAAAATACTCCAAACAGCCAGAAAGAAGCAATTTAAATATCATGGAGCCACAGTCAGGACTGCTCAGGACCTGGCAGCTTCAACATTAAAGGACCACAAGGCTTGGAATATGATATTCTGGAAGGCAAAGGAGCTTGGATTGTAGCCAAGAATCTATTACCCAGCAAAAATGTGCATTTTCTTTCAGGGGAAAAGATGGACATTTAATGACATTGGGGACTTTCAATCTTTCCTGTTGAAAAGACTAGAACTGAATAGAAAATTCGATCTCAACATACAAGACTCAAGAGAAGTTTAAAAAGGTAAACAGAGGGGGGAAAAAAGGTTACCCTATTAGGTTAAAATGTTTATATCCCTACACAGGAAAATAATATTCATAACTCTTAAGAACTGTAAATGTATTTGGGCAGAGAGGAGGACTTTACATAGAAGGTATAAATATAAATTGTCTTTGATGTTGATGATACAAAAGAATTAAGGGATTAAAAAGGGAGTCTATGGGGAGGAGAGGAAAGGGGAGGTGGAATGGGATGAATTATATCATATGAAGAGGTGGAAAAAAACTATTACAATAGAGGGAAAGAAAGGAGGGGGGAACATTGTTTCAACCCTATTCTCATTAGATTTGACTCAAAGAGGGAATAACATATACGTTCATTGGGATAAAGAAACTTAACTCATTCTTTAGGGAAGCAAAAGGGGAAGGGAAAGGGGGGGACTGATAGAAGGGAGGACAAAAGCAAGGGAGAAAAGGGTAAAGAAAAGAGAGGGGGGTGATAAAAAGGGATGGCAGATTGGGGGAGGCAGGGGTAAGAAGAAAAACGTCGGTGAGGAGGAATAGGGTGAAAGAAGGGGAGAAAAGTACAAAGGGGTAAATAGAATGGAGGGGAATAGATAGTCAGTAATAATAACTGTGAATGTGAATGGTATGAACTCTGCTATAAAACGGAAGTGAATTGCAGAGTGGATTAAAAACCAGAATCCTACAATATGCTGTTTACAAGAAACACATTTGAAGCAGAGAGATACACACAGAGTAAAGGTAAAAGGCTGGAGCAGAATTTATTATGCCTCAGCTAAAGTAAAAAAGGCAGGGGTAGCAATCCTTATGTCAGACAAAGTGCAGGCAAAAATAGATCTCATTAAAAGAGATAAGGAAGGAAATTACATCTTACTTAAAGGTACTATAGATAATGAAGTAATATCAATATTAAATATGTATGCGCCAAGTGGTATAGCATCCAAGTTCTTAGAGGAGAAGTTAAATGAGTTACAAGAGGAATTAGACAGTAATACTATACTAGTGGGGGATCTGAATCTCCCCCTCTCAGAACTAGATAAATCTAGCCAAAAAATAAATAAGAAAGAAATGAATGAGGTGAATAGATTACTAGAAAAGTTAGACATGATAGATGTCTGGAGAAAATTGAATGGGGATAGAAAGGAATATACCTTTTTCTCAGCAGTACATGGCACATTTTCAAAAATTGACCATGTATTAGGGCACAAAAACATCATAGTCAAATGTAGAAAGGCAGAAATAGTAAATGCATCCTTCTCAGATCATGATGCAATAAAAATTACATGTAAGAAAGAGCCAGGGAAAAGTAGAATGAAAATCAATTGGAAACTAAATAATTTCATTCTAAAGAATGAATGGGCCAAACAAGAAATCATAGAAACAATCAATAACTTTATCCAAGAGAATGACAATAATGAAACAACATACCAAAATCTATGGGATGCAGCCAAAGCAGTGCTTAGGGGAAAATTAACTCTAAATGCTTACATGAATAAAAAAGAGAAAGAGGAGATTAATGAATTGGGCATGCAACTTAAAAAGCTAGAAAAAAGAACAAATTAGAAATCCCCAATTAGACACTAAATTAGAGATCCTGAAAATTAAAGGAGAAATTAATAAGATTGAAAACAAAAAAACTATAGAATTAATCAATAAAACTAAGAGCTGGTTTTATGAAAAAACCAATAAAATAGATAAAATATTGGTTAATTTGATTAAAAAAAGAAAGAAGAAAACCAAATTACCAGTATCAAAAATGAAAAGGGTGATGTTACCACCAATGAAGTGGAAATTAAGTCAATAATTAGGAATTATTTTGCCCAACTGTATGCCAATAAATTTGACAATCTAAATGAAATGGATGAATATTTACAAAAATACAAAGTGCCCAGGTTAACGGAAGAAGAAATAAAATCCTTAAATAAACCCATATTAGAAAAAGAAATTGAACAAGCCATTAATGAACTCCCTAAGAAAAAATCCCCAGGGCCAGATGGGTTTATGGGTGAATTTTACCAAACGTTTAAAGAACAATTAATTCCAATATTATACAAATTATTTGGAAAAATAGGTGAAGAAGGAGTTCTATCAAATTTGTTTTATGACACAAATATGGTGGTGATACCCAAACCAGGCAAAGCAAAAACAGAGAAAGAAAATTATAGACCAATTTCCCTAATGAATATTGATGCTAAAATCTTAAATAAGATATTAGCAAGGAGATTACAGCAAGTGATCACCAGGATAATACACTATGACCAGGTGGGATTTATACCAGGAATGCAGGGCTGGTTCAACATTAGAAAAACTATTGACATAATCAACCACATCAATAAGAAAACCAACCAAAATCATATGATTATCTCAATAGATGCAGAGAAAGCTTTTGACAAAGTACGACACCCATTCCTAATAAAAACACTAGAGAGTTTAGGAATGGGTGGAGCTTTCCTTAGAATAATAAACAGTATCTACCTAAAGCCATCAGCAAGTATTATATGCAATGGAGATAAATTAGAGGCCTTCCCAATAAGATCAGGGGTGAAACAGGGATGTCCATTATCACCCCTATTATTTAATATTGTCCTAGAAATGTTAGCTTTAGCAATCAGAGAAGAGAAAGGAATTAAAGGAATTAGAATAGGCAAGGAGGAAACAAAACTATCACTCTTTGCAGATGATATGATAGTATACTTAAAGAATCCTAGAGAATCAACTCAAAAATTACTTGAAACAATTAACAACTTTAGCAAAGTAGCAGGATATAAAATAAATCCATAGAGATCATCAGCATTTCTATACATGACCAACAAAGTCCAGCAGCAAGAGACAGAAAGAGAAATTCCATTTAAAGTAACGGTAGATAATATAAAATACTTGGGAGTCTACTTGCCAAGACAAACCCAGGAACTCTATGAACACAACTACCAAACACTCTTCACACAAATCAAATCAGATCTAAATAATTGGAAAGATATCAATTGCTCATGGATAGGCAGAGCTAATATAGTAAAAATGACAATACTGCCTAAATTAATTTACTTATTCAGTGCCATACCAATCAGGCTACCTAAAAATTATTTTATACAGCTAGAAAAAATAATAACAAAATTCATCTGGAAAAACAAAAAATCAAGAATATCAAGGGAAATAATGAAAAAAAATTCACAGGAAGGTGGGTTAGCAGTACCAAACCTGGAGCTTTACTATAAAGTGGCAGTCATCAAAACTATCTGGCACTGGCTAAAAAATAGAGTGGTAGATCAATGGAATAGGCTAGGCTCAGGAAATGCAGTAGTAAATGACACTAG
The DNA here is from genome assembly GCF_019393635.1 of Dromiciops gliroides. NCBI lineage: Eukaryota > Metazoa > Chordata > Mammalia > Microbiotheria > Microbiotheriidae > Dromiciops > Dromiciops gliroides. The sequence continues at coordinate 578,919,461 of NC_057862.1, forward strand.
TAATGTAGTATTTGATAAACCCAAAGACTCCAGCTTCTGGGATAGGAACTCAGTATTTGACAAAAACTGCTGGGAAAACTGGAAGATAGTATGGCAGAAATTAGGCATAGACCAACATCTGACACCTTATACTAAAATAAGGTCAAAATGGATACATGATTTAGACATAAGAGGTGATACCATAGGTAAATTAGGAGAGAAAGGAATAGTGTACCTATCAGATCTTTGGAAAGGAAAACAATTTTTGACCAAACAAGAGGTAGAGTATATTACAAAATGCAAAATGGATGATTTTGATTATATTAAATTAAAAAATTTTTGTACAAACAGAAGCAATGCATCCAAAATTGGAAGGGAGGCTGAAAGCTGGGAAACAATTTTTGAGGCCAGTGCTTCTGATAAAGGCCTCATCTCTAAAACATATAGGGAATTAAATCAAATTTATAAGAATCCAAGTCATTCCCCAATTGAGAAATGGTCAAAGGATATGAACAGGCAGTTTTCTGATGAAGAAACCAAAGCTACCTATTCCCATATGAAAAAATGCTCTAAATCTCTAATGATTAGAGAGATGCAAATTAAAACAACTCTGAGGTACCACCTGACACCTATCAGATTGGCTAAAATGACAAAAAAGGAAGATAATAAATGTTGGAGAAGCTGTGGGAAAATTGGAACACTAATGCATTGTTGGTGGAGCTGTGAACTGATCCAACCATTCTGGAAAGCAATTTGGAATTATGCCCAAAGGGCGATAAAACTGTGCATACCCTTTGACCCAGCAATTCCACTTTTAGGTCTTTTTCCCAAAGAAATCATGGAAGGGGGAAAGGGACCCACATGTACAAAAATATTTATAGCTGCTCTTTACGTGGTGGCAAAGAATTGGAAGTTGAGGGGGTGCCCATCAATTAGGGAATGGCTGGCCAAGTTGTGGTATATGAATACAATGGAATACTATTGTGCTGTAAGAAATGATGAGCAGGAGGAGTTCAGAGAAACCTGGAGGGTCTTACGTGAGCTGATGATGAGTGAGATGAGCAGAACCAGAAGAACATTGTACACAGTATCATCAACATTGAGTGTTGACCTACTGTGATGGACTATATTCTTCTCACCAATGCAATGGCACAGAAGAGTTCCAGGGAACTCATGATAGAAGAGGATCTCCAAATCCAAGAAAAAAAAAAAGAACTGTGGAGTATAGATGCTGATTGAACCATACTATTTCTTTTGTTTTGGGTGCTGTTGTTTTTTTTTTTTTCTATTTTGAGGTTTTGCATCACTGCTCTGATTTTTTCTCTTGTAACAGGATTAATGCAGAAATAGGATTAATGTTATTATGTGTGTATATATATATGTGTGTATCTATATCTATATCTATATGTATATAGATATATAGATATAACCTATATCAGATTACCTGCTGTCTAGGGGAGTGGGGAGGGAGGGAGAAAAATCTGAAATTGTAAAGCTTGTATAAACAAAAGTTGAGAACTATCTTTACATGTAACGGAAAAAATAAAATACCTTATACATAAAAAAAAGAGAATGATAGAATGCATAAGAAAATAAAAGCTAACATATTTTGTGTATTCTCCAAAATGTCTAAAAAGTAAAGACATACAAAATAAAGATGGGAAGCTGAAACAAAATTTACTGTCCGGTGAATCCCCCAGAGCAAAAATTACAATCATGCTATCAGACAAAACAAAAATAAAAATTACTATATCAAGAGATATAAATAAGGAAACTATATTTAGCTTAAATTTTCCATAGTCAACAAACCAATTTCAACACCAACTGGCATAGAACCCAGATTCATTAAGGAAAAGTTAACTGAAATGGATCAAGACATATATTAACATTATAATTGTAGGAGACTTAATGTTTCTCACTCAGAATAACCCAGGACTCTGTGCCTGTCCATGTGCTATTTAACATTTTTTTTTCAGTGACTTGGAAAAGGAAATTAATGGCAGACATCAAATTTGCAGAGGACAAAGTTGAGAGAAAACTGACATACTGACATACATGACTCCAAAAGATCTTACTGAGTTAAAACTTTGTGATTAATATGAAGATTCCCACTTGGGCTTAAACAAATCAGCTTAAGTGTAAGATGGAAGAGATGTCCCTTCATAGCAATTTGACTGAAAGGTTTGAAGATTTTAGTGGATATAAAGTGCAATATGGATCCAGAGTGTGATAAGGCAAAGTACATGTTCATTCTTAGGTGCTATTTATTGAAAGGCATGGTGTCCAGTATTAGGGAGGACTATTTTCCTACTGTCATTCACTGGTTGGATCCTAACTGGCCTAGTTTATTTAATTCTGGGAACTGTTAGAAGAAGGAAAGTTAGAGAGGCTCCATAGATAGGTGACCAGGATGGTGAAGAGCCTAAAGAATAGGTTATTTCAATTTCCTTTGTGCTCTGAGATTCTCTGATTCTGCAGTTCCATGATTAAACCATACAGACATCTCTTGGGATTCTCTCCTTCTGCCAGAAACAAACTAAATAATATATTTTTTGTCTTGGCTTAATGACAACTTCATTCTTCAAAAGTTAGGAGGAAAATTGATCATCTAAACTGGATTCTAATACATCTAAGCTAAGCATACCATCTATGCATTTATCTGAGTCATTAGATATTCTAGTAAATTCTGGGGACTTGGAAAGAAAATACAATGCATGAAGAATAGATTGCCGATTTGATTTGCCTTAAATAAACATAATGGGCATAGGTATTACTTAGACTGTGAAATATAACCCATGATTCGAATATGGCTTTGAATAGATATACTTTTTTTGGGGGGGGGCAGGGCAATGAGGGTTAAGTGACTTGCTCAGGGTCACACAGGTAGTAAGTGTCAAGTGTCTGAGGCTGGATTGGAACTCATGTCCTCTTGACTCCAGGACCAGTGCTTTATCCACTGTACCACCTAACTGCCCTAGATAGATAAACTTTTTAAAAAAAAAAAAAAAAGGACATTTTAAACAGCACAGGTGCCTAGGGCACTATACAAGAGATTGTCTTCCAAGCTGACTTTGAGTCTAGTCATTCCTCCAGTTCTGAATACACTCAACAATGCTTTTGTTTAGCATTTACCTTTGTTTTTTTCACTTGAGATATTTTTTTTCAAATGTGTTCCCAAAATAAAGGTGAACTATAGCTACACTATTCTCCTAATCTACTATTCAATTCTGTTAGAGTAGGAACTCAGAGTAGTCTGGCCATGAAATGTCTATCAATTGGGGCAGCTAGGTGGTGCAGTGTATAGAGCAGCAGCCCTGGATTCAGAAGGACCTGAGTTCAAATCCGGCCTCAGACACTTAACACTTACTAGCTGTGTGACCCTGGCCAAGTCACTTAACCCCAATTGCCTCACCAGAAAAGAAAAAAAAAAGAAAGCAATGTCTATCAATTGCCTGATGAAATAAAAATAGTAGGACCCTTGGTGGGAATGAAGAATGGTCCGTTCTTCTTAGAATTCTTGTTATAGAAGAAGAGAAAAGAAAATCAGACATACATTTCAGAATTTGGAAGAAAAGTGATTTAAAAGAGTTCATAGAAAGGATAGACAAATACAACATTCCAGAGGGGTCAAAATTCTATAAGGGAATAATGGCAATGGTATAATGGTAATTATAATGATAAATGATAATGATTAGGAAACACATAGAAAGCACTGTTGTTTGAATTCCAATTTTAATAAGATAGTTTATAATGTTCCTGACTTTAAAGGCTTTGGAAACAAATATGTGTTGCTGATTTGATTTTCATCAAGAAATCATGGACAGGGGCAGCTAGCTGGTGCAGTGGATAAGCACCGGCCCTGGATTCAGGAGGACCTGAGTTCAAATCCGGCCTCAGACACTTACTAGCTGTGTGACCCTGGGCAAGTCACAACCCCAATTGCCTCACAAAAAAAAAAAAAAAAAAAGAAAAGAAATCATGGACATAGGTATCCCTGAGATTTGGTTATATAGAACCCATTCCTGTAATATAGCTCTGGATAGATATACATTATTCAAGAGAAATATGTATGATATGTAAAACATTGTATGTTAAAGAGAATGCATTCATATGAAGAAATCCAAAGTATGGAAGAAAGGTAACATAGTGGAAAGGATTTGGGCAAAGATCAGTGGAGAAACAAGAATGATTGGGTCATTGGAGATTAACTGGACAGAAAGGGAAAGTAGATGAGGAGTCAGGAAACAGTTCATAAGCCTGACATAGACATGATATAGTGGTGTGGAGGGACTTTGATTATCAAAACATCTGTGGGCTGCTCTTTCTCTGCTTTTGGCAAAGAAAGCAGTTAATAGCTTCATGACTTGCTTTAAAGATAATCTCATCTTTTGGAAGGTGAAGGAAGCAATCAGGAGCAATTTTATTCTGTATCTTATTGTCACCAATAAGGAGGAACTGGTTACTGTGTTGAAAATGATGGGAAACTGGCAGGAGAGTGTTATAATGATTCCCTCCTCTCAACCCCCCAGAGTGTATAATAGAATAGGAGAGGAAAACTTAAGACATGTACCTTGGGTTTTGGAGGTATAAGATTACAAAATGCTTGAGGGAAGAATAGGTAGAGTTCCCTGGACTACAATTTTATGGGAGAAGTCAGTACAGGAGGAATGGACTCAGTTTGATAATAAAGTTCTGAAGGCAGAAAAAGAAGCAATTCTGATGAGGAGAAAATCAGTTGTCTTAAGACACCAATGTGGGTACACAGATAACTTGCCAATTAATATAGATTTAAGAATAAAAAAACAAACAAACGAACATCAAAGAAGATATTTGTAAAGTACTTTGCAAACCTTAAAATAGTATGTAAACATTATTATTATAATGATAATCATTGTTATCAGTGTATAGGTGATAGAAGCAAGGGCAAATATTAGAGATGCATTAAAATGTCTAGAACACTGACATACCTATAATAATATGAAATATTATAAATGAATATAAAATCTTATACCTGAGGTTGAAAAAATGACTTCACAAGTACAGGAAAGGAGACATAGGTACTAGTTTGTCTGAAAAAGGTCTGGGCTGTTGGTGGATTACTAACAGAGTGAGTCAATAGGGTACTATGACAGATAAATTAGTTAATGTGACCTTTGGCTACATTGAAAGAGGACTAGCTTCCTGGAATAAGAAAGTGATAGTCCATCTAAACTCTGCCTTGTCAGAACACATCTGGAGTGAGATATGCAAGTGATCCGAAGTATCTTTATATTTCATGGGTGCAATCTGTGTACTATCTATTTTTCTTTGTTTTTGTTACATAATATCCTTCGAAGTAGTTCATCTTTAGGAATATGTTGCAGCCTATCTAAGCTAATTTCTTCCCTGGGTATGCTGATCTTTGGTTTCTACTGTCTTTGGCTCATCTTCAAGTTTGATTTTTCAGGGATTGAGGTTTTTCAGGATTCCCAACTTTCCAGCATTCTTAGGAGAATGCTCATGTAAAGAAGATACAATTTTATGTCAGGGGATATCCTATGACCATTGAAAATGTGAAATACCTTCCCCAAATACCTTCTTACTTAGATGTGGACTTAGCACATCATCCATCTACAATGCTGCTGTAGATATAACTTGCTAATGCTCTAACTGAATGGAATTCCTATTCGACCACATATCAAAAGGTGGACAATAGACGTTTTTCTTTCATTCCCCCCCTTATTTATTGTTGTTAATTAATTGTTGTTAATCTATGCATTTTCATGGATGTCATCAGAGAGGTTCTATAATATCCTTGGTCTTGATACAAATTAAAGGCCTGTGTAGAACCAACCAAACTAAAATGTAATTGGGAAATATATAACAAAACAAATAAAAATACAACAGAACATAGACAATGTTAATATGTGTTTTTCTGAGTCAATATGCAGCTGTAGAATCCCTACATGTATGAATTAGTGGTCCTATTTTATTTGACTTTGACACCACTGACCTTGAAGCGACTTGCAAAAATTTACACAAATAGTAAATGACAGAGGCAAGATTTAAGCTCAGGTTCTCTGACTTCAAAGTCAGTGCTCTATTGTACCATACTATGTTTTGTTTTATTATATTATTTTTAGAGGGTGTGTGGGATAGTGAATAGAGCTTTAAAGACCTTGGTTCAAATCTCATCTCTGATACATTCAAGTTGTACAATGCTGAGTAAGTCATTTATCCTACATGTCTCAGTTTCCTCATATGTAAAATGAAGGGGTTGGAATAAATGGCTTCTGAGATGTCTTTTTTTGGAGGGGGGGGCAATAAGGGTTAAGTAACTTGCCCAGGGTCACACAGCTAGTAAGCATCAAGTATCTTTGGCTGACTTTTTAACTCAGGTCCTCCTGAATCTAGGGCCACTGCTTTATCTACTTTGTCACCTAGCTGCCCCCTTCGAGATATCTTTTAACCCTATATCTATGAACTTGTGATCTGAAACTGGGAAATATACATAAATATATATGTATATGAATAATTAACTGAAAACACCCCAAACAATTACAGCCTTAAATGGGAATGCATTAATTTATCTAATAAAAATTTAAAAAAAAGAAATGGATGATGAATAAGAAAACAAAACCCATTAATTTTTGGCATATAAGAAACACACTTAAATATAGATATGAAAAATGAAAATTATGGGAAGGAACAAGATAATTTATACTTCAGGCAACTTAAAACTAGAGGTGCACTTTTAATATCAGATTAAAAAAACAATAGAATTGATACCAAAAAGAAACTAATACGAAAACTATATCATTCTTAAGGGCACTGTAGACAATAAGAAAAAAAATTAAATATATGATGAAAGATGGAAAGAATGATTCCATTGTTACTGTTGCTTGTGATTTATGAAAAAATTATTCATTAGAACAAAACACCATTGTTTATAACATAATGTCTCCCCACCCATCCATATAGCAAAATCATCCAAGTTGCCTTCATAGATACAACATTAGAATAACCTTGATCAATAACCCTATGATAATAAAGCATCAGGAGAACCATAAAACTTGGAAATGTATCCTTGCCAAATATGTTCAGCACTCTGAAGATGGAAGAGATCCAGCACAGATGATGAAGAAATTATATGACAACAAGAAGAGATGGGTTGGTTATACGTTAAGAACGAGGGATGATGCAAAGAAGCATAGTAGCTTAATGTTGAATAAACCAAAGCATTCTGATTATTGAGGCAAGAATTCATTGTCTGAAAAAAACCTGCTAGGTAAAGTGGAAAGCTGTCTGGCAAAAATGAGATATAGATCAAAATTTCATACAACATATCAAGAGGAGCTCTAAATGGGTAGATGACTTAGACATAAAATCTGACATCATAAAAAAAATTAGAGAAGCAAGAAAGAAAATGGCTGTCAAATATATGGATAGGGGAAGAGGTTATAGCCAAACAAGAGACAGAGAGAATCACAGAAAGTAAAATGGACAATTTGATTATATAACATTAAAAATTTTTTGTATAAACCAATGCAGCTAAAATTAGAAAGTGATAAATAGGAAATCTTTTTTTCCCCCAGCATTTCTCTGATAAAGATTTCATTCCTAAGATTATAAAAACATACACATACATCTAGACATACATATATGGATGGATGCATGCAACTGATTAAAATTTGTTAGAATAAGAGACATTTCCCAAGTTGATAAATTCTCTAAGAATAAAAATAGGAAGTTTTCAGAGGAAGATATCCAAGATATCAATAACCATAGAAAAATGCTCTAAAACTAATGTTTAGAGAAATGCAAATTAAAAATAAATCTGTATTTTTTCCTTATTCATATGAGATTGACAAAGTGTACAAAAAGGAAAATAACAAATGCTTTTTAGTAGCTATAGGAAAACAAGTACACTAATGCAATATTAGTGGAACTGCAAATTGGTCTATCCATTCTGGAAAACAAGTTGGAACTATACTCCCAAAGTTACTAAACTATGCATATCCTTGTGATACCACTGCCAGATCTATGCCCTGAAGACATTAGAGAAAAATGAAAAGGACTGGTATGTACAAGAATATTTATAGCAGCTCTTTTTGTAGTGGCAAAGAATTGGAAACTAAAGGATTGCCCATAATTTGAGGAATGGATAAACAACTTATGGTTTAGCCTGTGATGGAATTCTATTATGTTGTAAGAAATTATAAAGGAGATATTAATAATTTCTTATGGTATAACAATATCCCGTTTTCTTTATGTACAACAGGTTTTTTTTTGTTTGTTTGTTTTGTTTTGTTTTGTGGGGCAATGAGGGTTAAGTGACTTGCCCAGGGTCACACAGCTAGTGTCAAGTGTCTGAGTCTGGATTTGAACTCAGGTCCTCCTGAATCCAGGGCTGGTGCTTTATCCACTGCACCACCTAGCTGCCCACTACAGTTTTTTTTAATCATCTCAAAACAATGGGCATCTACTTAATTTCCTTTTATAAATTTGCCACAGAAAGTCTAGTTTTTATTTGAACAGCTTAGTCACTTCAGAGAAACCTAGGAAGACTAATATGAATAGACATAAAGTGAACAGAACTAGAACAATTTATACCATAATAGCAAAATCTTATCAACACAATGGTCAAACATAATTTCAGAAGATGTAAGATGAAACATGCCATCCACTTCCTGGTAGAAAGATGATGGACTTAGAGTACAGGTTGTGATACAGACACACGGACATTCGGGCATGGCCAATGAGGAATTTGTTTGGATTGATTATACTTATTTGTAATGAGTTTTATTTTTCTTGTTTTCTCAGTGGGAGTTGGTTATGAAATGGGAAGTAGAGAAATAAGATCTGAAAAAAATATTTTTAAAAAGAATGAGGGATAACAGGAGTACAGGCATTGTGTTTCACTGGTCCACTTACAATGCCAGTAAAAGATGAGGAAAGCTTCTAGTACATTTGGTGGACTTCCTGTAGAGAACACATGGGTAATAAAATGGATAATACTCAAGATGGGAAGACCTTGATGAGTTGCAATTTGTATCACTTTTAGTGGACTACTGAATAATGAAGTTTGAAATTCATTTGAATGTTTGAGTATTTGATATATATCCAATGATGTGGAAGCTCTTACAATAAAAATTAGTTATTTTGTGGCAGTAAAAAAAGGAAATGAAATAGATGCCATTATTTGGGGGACAGTTAAAGAAATTCTGGTACATAAAAGTCATGGAATATTATTGTACCATAAGAAATAATTAATATTAATAATTTAGAGAATAGGAAGAAATATCTACTCAGAGTTATAAAATGTATACAGTGTAAATGAAAAGCAAAGGAAAACAAATGAAACAGCACTGTAGATAAAATGACAAAGATTGTCCCCAAAGAAAAGATAAATTTATCTCCTTCATTTCTTTTGTGCAGGTAAAGGTCTATAAGTAGGATGTATTGATTGCTTTTGCTGAACTACTTTTTTCCCCCTTTGCTTGTAATCATTGTTAAAAGGGATAACTTCCTGCATATGTGATGGGAAAACTTATAGAACTATAAATAACATTTATAATAACATTACTGCTCCATTTAAATGAATCTCAATCACCATCCCTTGTATGATTTTCTAAAAGTTAAGAAGAAAAAATATTTTTATGAACATATTTTAACAAGGAAATGTGTTCTGGCTCAATTTATTTGCGTGTATAGCCTATTTAAAAATATACATACCAATGATTTTAATACAATGAATTGCTAGCCAACAGAAAAACTTTTCTTTAGGAGAAATGAACTCACAGAGCAGATGGTGAAATGGATATGATGGAAAGAAGAGCAGAAAATCCCTGTTTGTCTCATCTTAGACGCTGAATCTTAGCAATAAGAATTCATGGGGGGTGGGGGTGTGTGCAGCTATGCAGTGCAGTGGACAAAGCACTGGCCCTGTATTCAGGAGGACCTGAGTTCAAATTTGACCTCAGACACTTGACACGAGCTGTGTGACCCTATGAAGTCACTTAACCCTATTCCTGGGAGTTTTCCTTTTGGGATCTCTTTCAGGAGGTGATCGGTGGATTCTTTCAATTTCTATCTTAACTTCTGTTTCTAGAATATCAGGGCAGTTTTCCCTGACAATTTCTTGGAAGATGATGTCTAAACTCTTTCCTTGATCATTGTTTTCAGGTAAACCAATAATTTTCAAATTCTCTCTCCTAGCTCTATTTTCCGGGTCAGCAGTTTTTCCAAGAAGATATTTCACATTGCCCTCTATTTTTTTATTCATTTGGATTTCCTTTATTGTATGTTGGTTTCTCATAAAGTCACTGGCTTCCATTTGTTCAATCCTTATTCTTAGGCAATTATTTTTGTCAAAGGGCTTTTCCATTTGGCTTTTCAAGCTGTTGACGTTTTTTTCTCATGTCTTTCCTGCATTGCCCTCATTTCTCTTTCCATTTTTTCCTCTACCTCTCTAACTTTATCTCTAAAGTCCTTTTTGAGTGCCTCTATGGCCTGAGACCAATTCATATTTTTCTTTGCAGCTTTGGATATAGGGGCCCTGATGTTGACATCTTCCTCTGAGGGTCCTTGTCACTAAAGAAACTTTCTATGGTCCTCACTTTTCTCTGTCTGCTCATCTTGCCTTTCTTTTCCTTAACTTTGAGCTCCTTAGAGTGGGGCACTGTTCTCTGGTTGCACTATCCCAAGCTTCAGGAGGACCCAGATGGTATGATTTAAGGAGGAGTAGGTTCTTCACTCACCTGACCTGTTCCCTGGTCCATAGATGACCCCAGACCAACTTGCTAATCAACCAGCTTTGTGTGCTGTGGTTGTCAGCTCCAATGAGCCTGTGCCCCTCCCTGACCTGGGCCACTGCTACTCAAGCCTACCTCTTGGTTCCCCACAGGGGTGAAAAACCCAAGTTCTGCCTCAGCACCAGCAGAGACCCCTGTAATCTTCCCCCTGCCAAGGGCTCAACCCTGTCACCAGATTGTGAAATTAGTTCCAAATGACACTGGTACTTCAGCTGATTCAGAGGTTCTGGGAGTCTCTTTCTCTGGTGAACCCTTCCTGGGACTGGATCTGTGTCAGGGTGACTGTGGGATTGGGCTCCATTCCTGTCTCAGCATAGCAGCTTCTTCCTTCTGACCTTCCAAGCAGTCCTTGGTTGGAAAATGATCTCAGCACATTCTTCTGTGGATTTTACTGCTCTGGGAATTGTCCTCTGGCATTATTTGGATGTTTTTTGGAGTGATCATATAGTGAGTTTGAGAGCTCACTGTCTTTCCTCCACCATCTTGGCTTTGCCCCAGAAGTCACCCACTTTTTATATTTTGTAAGAAAATAAACACTTGATAATAAAAGAAATTTGGGTAATGTGTAAGTAAACCAAGAAGCTGAGATATACCTATTATACCTATTATATTTATTATAAATCTCAAGCAGATGTTGTAATAGCAATCCATTGTGTTATTGCCCAATTGGTATGATGGGAAGAGAGCTGGGCTTGAAGTCAGATGACCTGAGTGCAAATCCAGAGTTTGACAGGCCTGTTTTGCACTTACCTTGCTAAGGGCTAGGCACCAATATCATTAGATGCCTCTAGTCATAGACTCTTCACTAGGACTATCTCATCTATTCCCTCCCCACTGGAAAATTGGACACTGTTCTTGAACCACATTGGACTTTAGTAGGTCACCTTTGGACTCATCTTTCTGTGTTCCAGGCATCCATAGAACTTTCTGCACATATCTAGTCATACCACCTCTCTTTCTAGGTCCCCTTTATGTGTTGTCTTGCCAAATAGAATGTAAGTTCCTCAAGGGCACAACTGATTTTGCTTGCTTTTCATTTGTATCTGATCCATATTAATAAATGTTTTTTTTTTCTCTCCCTCTCTCCCTCTCTCTCTCTCTCTCTCTCCCCCCCCCTCCCAACTTGCCACCTGTGTAATCTTTGGTAAGTCACTTAAATCCTCTGGGATCCAGTTTCTTCACTTTTAAAACCAGGAGATAGGACTAGACTAGATGACCTTCAATGTACATTACAGCCTCAAATCTTTCTTTCCGTGATCTTATGATTCTTTGGAGGGCTACTCTGAATCTGTGTCCATACAAACATCCACTGGTTTGTTCAGCTTCTGACCACAGCAGCCTCAATGATTATATCCCTTCTAATCAAATAGCTTTTGTTATTATTCATATTACTGTAAAATGTTATATAGGATTTAAATTGGTGTTGAAGCTCCATTTCTCTCCATTCTAATCCCTAACTTCTATTATCAGAAATAATGGGATTTAGTTCTAATTAATTATCTTAGAAATAGTAGGAAAATTGGAGAAAAGAAAACCAGCAATCTGGTCACAAAATGGCTCTCAAACTGGGTAACTATAGGTTAATGAATGTAGATATCAGGAATGGGGTGGGGGGAACCTCTTCACCCAGCAGCTCATTATGCAGCAGCTCAGCATGTTTATTAATCATTGTGCACAATTAAAATGCCATTTCATTCCTCTAATTAAAACAAGTAGTTCCCTGAGGCTAGCACCTGAACTAATGAAGCCTGGTGCCTATGGATTACACTCAGGAAAGGGAATTAAACAATCTAGAAAGCAATATGTTTATCAAGTTGTCCAGGCAACAAAAAATTGTGTTTTATGACATCATCTGGAAGTGGGTGGGGAAAAAGATGTTGGTTTTAAAGAGATAGTTATGCCTCCTTTCCTCAAAAGAACAAAACAAACCCAGACAAATGAAATTCTGACTCTAACATAGAAAATATTAATACAATTTCAAATAACTGGTTTCTATTTCCTGTCACTTTTCTTCCCTTGCCTTTCTCTTTTTTCCTTTTGCTTTTTCTATTAATAAATCGATGTTGTTTTTTGTCCTTCATTCTTGAAGAGGACCATGACATCAGGGTGATGTCATGACTTGCATTGAATTAGATTTAAGTGAGGGAGAGCTGTGCAAGGTCAGCAAACTCACTCTTCCTCCAGAGCCATCTGGGTGTAGTGGCAAGATATATATTAGGATGACTGGAGATGGCCATAAATGTTTAAGGTGATTGGGTTAAGTGTTTTGCACAGGTTTACACAGCTAAGTAAATATCTGAAGTCAGATTTGACCTCAAATCCTCTTGGATCCCAGGCCAGTGTTCTATCCATGGCATCACCTAGCTGCCCCTAATAAATTGATATATAGTGCTGAACACATTGAGTTTATTCAAGGTAGACAATAAAGTACTTGAAAAGAAGTACTCATGTTTAGGATTACCATAGCTGAATATAAATTCCTTGAAGGCAGGGCTGGTTTAACTTTTTTCTTTGTTTGCTTTGACTTTAGCTTTCACCATCTTGTATCTACAAGAGCTTAATGAGTGCTTATTGAATTAAATTGATTTGAAGGTGTATTTCCAGAAATGATAATTATATAACTTTTCTTATATTCAAATCTTTAGAATGCCAGAAAATTGGTAACCTAGGTATAACAGGATTTTCTGACTTATCTTATGAGGATCTGAATTGGTGGACAGGAAATGATGCACCATGAAGTGGTTAAAACAAAATGGATGAGACCAGGAATTGGCAGACCTGACACTTCCTTCTCCATATCTACTTGAGGCCATCATGGGGGGTGAGCAGAGCTCAGGAAAAGGAAAAATTTGGCTGGATGACCTCTGAAATCCTTTCTACTGCTCATATATTCTCATATAAATGGTAAACTCAGTTTATAACTGTACTAAAACTTTGGGAACACACTATATCTATCAGAGGATTCAAATTTTTTTTTTCCAAATAGTTCAAAATTTCCATGCAACTGATAGTTTTTGTTTCATACTAACAGTCCCACAAAGATACTTTGTTCCTATTGATTTAAAGTCCTGAACCATGAGGAAGTGGGTGGTCACAATCCACAGCATGCCCCATGTTGAGTTCTGGTCTATATTTCCAGATCTGTCTACTATGAGGCCAAAGTAAAGGGAAAGGTGTTGAAGAACTTCTTACAATGGACCAAAGTATGTTCAGAATGGAAGCAGGCTTCCTCATTATCCCTCTCCCTTTCTCTTTTATTCATTCATACTTTGGTCATAGATTCAGAGCCGGAAGGGGACATCAATTCATCTAGTGCAAAGCCTTTATTTCTCAAATGAGGTCATTGAAGTCCAGAGATAATGCATATTGCCTGGGTCATACAGTTGTTGCATAGTTAGGACTCAAAACTAGCTTCCCTAGGGCAATGGTTCTCAAAGTGTGGTTAATCCCCAAAACTCTTTCAGGAGGGTCTTCAAAATCAAAAGCACTTTTATGTAATACTAAGATGTTTTAATTCTAAAATGAAAAATATAAGTGGATATTAACCACATAAACTAAAGATCTTTGTGGGAAGTGGTCCTGGATAATGTTTAAGAGTATAAAATGGTCCTGAGGCTAGAAAGTTTGAGAATTACTGCTCACTCTTCTGTCTCTTTTTATTGCCTCAGTTTTGCCTTCAGGATCTCTAGGGATGAAGACTCAATGGATGTTCTTTATAATCCATTTTAGTGTTTAATTTCTCTACTCTGGAAGTTGTTCTTATTTCTAACCTAAATCTCTCTTGCTTCAGTTTAAGCTCATTTTCTCTAATACTTCACAGTAGGAAATATAACTTGGTCAATAAGAAGACATCCCCAGAAACTTGCAGCAATCAGCCAAGCACTCTGATTAAGTGTCATGGTAACTCAGTTTCCTAAGCATTTTTGGTGTATTAAAACAAGTTAATCAACCATAAAATGCAAACTCATCAGAACCCAGATTCTCATTCAATTAACTTCTGGCCTCTAGTAACTTGTCTTTTCCTTTAAAAAGTCACATTTTATCAAGACAGAAAGGATGCAGGCTGAGGTGGGAAATTCCAAATGAGAGCTAAACTGTTCAAACTAAGATGTATTATCCCTAATTATTATTTTGTAAAAATAAAAGCTCCCTCTTTACACAGAAGAGAGGAATAGAACCTGTGAGTTCAAGAAAAAATACAAAAGTTTTGTAATTGCATGTTTGAAGTGACCCTCATATTCTTATCCCATATTTATTCCAAAACATCAGATAAACCAGAAATGAGAGGCGAAATAACTATTAATATAATACCAGCAACATATATATTTGTGTGTGTTTAGATTTTGTTTTCATATAGATTCACAGCCTTATAATGTCTTTATTTAGCTATACTGAGATCACAATTTCATAGCAAAACTATGTTAGAATAAACTTTAAGAAGTTTCCAAATCTCATTGATAGCCTCAGCTTTGTAGCACGGTCACCTTCAGCAGCAGGAAGATCTCAAACTCTATTTCTGATCAGTTTTTGATGTATTGTGCTGGTTGAGGGTAGGAGGAGAATAGGTTGGGGAAGGGAATACAAAGAAGGGTAAGGAGTTATGGGTCAAACTCACTTAAGTCTCAGGCTACTATTATCCAGTGGTTTCAACCAGAAACTCTGATATGTCACACTAGTTTAGCCCCCCCCCCCCCCAATACATGCCACTCACTGCATTCATATAATTTAGTCTGTTTTATTAATATTTTCTCCAACCCTTTCATAAGTCTAGACAGTCAACAAAATAAAGTATAAATCACACTATTAACTGAAGGAGAGAATCTTATGAACCGTTGAGCTATGGCACAGGAATCTAAGAACCCAAGGCTTTGGACATAGTGACTCACCCACCCTTAGACATCTTCAAACAAAATTCGATAATCACATGTTGGAGAAGGTATAGAGACTCTTGCTTAGGTATACATTGGACTAAATGGGACTCCAAGAACATTTGCAGGTCTGAAGTTTTATTTTTCCACTTACTACAGCAATACTGTTGAATGTCTTTCTTATAATTCTTCCACAATTCTCTCTGGCCTCTTCCCCCTTCTTAGTCCCCAAGTGTGGCAAAGCACTTAGAAGATCACTTTGATTTAATTTCTTAGGTCAGTCTTAAGGTATTTTTGAACATTTATGCCATACTGGATTCATTTCAACAAATATGAATATGTATTAAGTACTTACTGTTGTGGGCCCAAAGTTCCCCAGAAATTCTCTGGGGCACATCAAGGAATCTTCTCCTTGAGAAACTAAACCAGAGGACAGATAGACCTAGAGAGATAAGGGGAACCAAATGGGACTGAGCTAGCTTTGATCTCCACCCTGCATTCTGATCTCCCTTACCCTTGGGGACATAAAGTTGGGTGGGGCTGCGGCCTTTGTGTCCAGAAGAGAGATCCATAGCCACCCCTCACCCAATTACTCTAGTCACCACCAGTGGGGGATGGTCCTCCCTCACTAAAGGAACTTTCCACAGGCAGATGGTCCACCCCCATCAGCCCCCTAGAAAAGTACCTGCCAGTCTCCTGCTCGAGGAGATTGGTGCCTCAGAGCCACGTGCTTTGTGCCTATTTCCACATGCGAAGTCCAAGGATTTCTTTCATGGTTTCCCTTTCCTCCCCCCTTCCCTTCCCTTGCCCCTAAATAAACTACCATCTTATTTTAACTGCTTTTGTGTGGAAGAGGGTGTAATTCTTTAAAGAGGAATTCCTAAGAACCCCTACCCAAACCCAAACCCTGTACCCCAATCTCCCCCATAACATTACAATGTGCCAATTATGTTAGTAACTTTGTTACTAACACTTTTGTAGTATTAGGGTTCCAAAGACAAAATTCAACATTGTCTGTCTTCAGGGATCTTTCATTCTATTGGAATATGTTTGTAAGTTAATAAATACAGAACAATTTCAAGAGAGAGGGGTGAGGTAGGAAAGGCAACTATCACACCTGTGTACTCTTCAATTGTGCTCCCTTAAACTATGCACTGAATGAAGCGAGGAAGTCTATGTACTGGACTTTAGGATGATGGATTTAGAGCTGATGGAGTATGAGGGAAAAGAAATGGATTAAACATTTGTATAATGCCCACTATGGCCCAGGAGCTGTGTTTTACAAATATTATCTCCTTTGCTAGAGCCCATGTATTCCAATGACTTTTGTTAACCTGGAAATTAAGGAAACAATCAATATAGGAGAAATAAGGTCTTTAATTGGGGCAGAGGAGCTATAACTCTGAGTATCAAAGCAAGAATGCTAGAAATACCCTAAGATGTCCTCAGGACAGGGTTTATTTGGAGTAACAGAACAAAGGGAACTTAATGTAAATGAACCTTTAACAAAAGGAGCTACTACCCTTTAGTTAAGTAAAGAAGCTACTTAACTTTAAATAGAAACTACTTAATGTAAATGGACTCTTT
The DNA here is from genome assembly GCF_019393635.1 of Dromiciops gliroides. NCBI lineage: Eukaryota > Metazoa > Chordata > Mammalia > Microbiotheria > Microbiotheriidae > Dromiciops > Dromiciops gliroides. Next base: position 578,936,688 of record NC_057862.1, read on the forward strand.
TACATAATAACTTAAAGTCCAGGGAGTTAAGGTGGGGAATCATTGGGAGGGGATAGTTTGCTTGGGGGGAGGTCCATAAGTCAATCAAGAGTCTGGAATTGACAAAGATTGGTTAGCCCCAGGCAATGCATTGGTCTTGTGGATATCACAAGAATGGTTTGTGGATATCACTTTATAAATGAGGCATTTAAAGGCCAATAAGCTTAAGTGACCTGTCTGACTTACATGGGGAGTAAGCAGTGGAGATAGATTTTGTACTTAGGACCTCTAATGCCTTAGCCAGACATCTATCCACCTACCATAGGTAGGGAGGAACTTTATTCTAGATACCAGGGATCACTTAGGCAAAGGCATAAGATGAGAGAGCTGTGTGTATAGCTAGCATACCAGTTTAAGTGCTGAGCATGAAATCAGAAAGTCCTGAGTTCAAATCCTGATTTACACACTTAAAAGCTATATGAACCTGGACAAGTCATTTAACCACTCTCAGCCTTATTTTCCTCATCTGTAAAATAGGTACCTTCTTCATAGGGTATTATGAACATCAAATGAGAAAATATATGTTAAAGGCTTTGTAAGTTTTTAAAATACTATATAAATTCTAGCTATTATTATCATTGTTATTGTTATGTAAATGGGAATAATAAAAATTAGATGACTAGAGAGGTAAGCAAGAGCCCATATGTGGAGGGTTTTAACTGCCACACTTTTACTTTAGAGGTAAAAGGAAACCCCTGAAGGTTTATATGTGTATATGACACATAGTCATAGTCCTATTTTAGGAATATCAATTTGGTGTTTTTATGTAGAAGGTATTAGAGAAGGTGGAGTCAAGGAGACCAGTTATGATGCTAATTAAATAATCCAGGCAAGGGAGTCTGAATTGGAGTACAGGCTGAATGAGTGGAGAAGAGGAGGCAGATATTAGAGAAGTTATGGAGGTAGGAATTAGCAACTTATTGGATATGGGAGCTGATGAAGAAAAAAGAGTCAAGGATTGCAAAACTGCATAACTGGCAGTATGGTTATAGCCTAAACAAATATACAGAAGTTTGGAGGTAGAATACATTTGGGGAAAAATGAGTTCCACTTTAGACATTTCAAGTTTGAGGTCCTGATCAGAACCATTAAGCTAGAGATGTCCTATCCAGTAGGTAATGATGGTGGTGATTAGGATGAAGATGAAAGCTCAATTTAAAGATGTGGGAATGCTTTGCATGGAAATGGTCAGGAAACTTATGTGAGATTCCTCAAAAGGTAGAGAAAGAAGATTTCTCAGGACAGAGCCCAGGGGAATGTCAACAATTAGCGAATATAGGAGGATAACAATCTCTCAAAGAAAACTTCAAAAGAAGCCTCAGACAACTTGGAGAAGAACCAAGAAAAAAGTGGTATGGAATTTAAGGGAGGAGAGAGTGTCTAGGAATTATAAGTTGTTGCCTGTCAAAAGCTGGAGACAGGTTAAGCAGAAGGAAATCTGAGATCTAGGCTCTTGCAATATAGGACAGATGACCCAGACAGTAATTAAACATGGAATAAATAAATGCAGACTTTAAAATGCAATCAGTGGGGGAGGGGGGAATTAATCAAATCAACCAATAAGCATTTATTAATTGCAGGCACTGTGATAAAGACTTGTGATACAAAGAAAAAGTTTTAAAAAATACTTGCCCTTAAGGGGTTTACCTTCTAATGAGAAAATTAAACAGAAGCATCATATACATACTTGAAGCCTAAAAGGGAAAGTGAGTAGAGAAGAAAGTACCCATAATTTTTTTTTAATTTTTAATTTTTAATTTTTTTTTTGGATGGGGCAATGAGGGTTAAGTGACTTGCCCAGGGTCACACAGCTAGTAAGTGTCAAGTACCTAGGCTGGATTTGAACTCAGGTCCTCCTGAATCCAGGGCCAGTGCTTTATCCACTGTGCCACCTAGCTGCCCTACCCATAATATTTTAACCTGTGAAGTTTCCCAAAGAGAATAAGGGAAGGTCTATGAATTGAACACTCAGATATAACTGAAAGGCTGTGAGGAAGGAAAGATGTAGAAAGTAGCTGAATGGGAAGAAAAAAAGACAATAGTTACCAAGGCATGATTCCAACACAGTTCAAGGTTAATGCCCTTACTAGATGATCTCAAGTTTCTTATCGGGTATATAACATGAACCCAGAGACTGCATGACTCCTGAAGCACAAAACAACATGACAATGTCTGCAAAAAGAGTTGGTGTCTCCAAACCAAGACAAAGGGAAGTTGAGCACCAACTCCCAGAGAATGCATGAGTCTAGTTACACCTCTGGTAGAATTAAAAGAAAATCAACAGGTTCAGTAATATATACAATGACATTAATTCTTGTGAGTGCAAAAAATGATTACAATGTGCACAGGGAAGCCACAAGTCACTAATCGGGTGTCTTAAGCTTTCACCTATTCAAGTATATTTCCAATTATCCAATTAGTTAGATTGCCAATAAATTCTGTGTAATAGCTATATCATTGCTGATGATACCATAATCAGTTGTTTTAATCAAACCATTGAAAACAAAAATGATTGTCTGAATATACTTCTAAAAATGTGGTTAGGAAATAAGTTGCTAGGTCACCCATTGGTTACTCACTTTTCTTCTCTGGTTAATATTCTCAGAGAGCATCCTGAACTTTGTTCCTTCTCTTCTGTGCTTTGTCTTCCTTGTGTGAAGGGGGAATGTTAGTGATATATCCTGAGCACTAAGGAGAAAGATTCCATCTTCCTGGGAGGAAGTTGCCTCATAGTCCATACTGTGGTCTTTGTTACATACCAGGACTTTGCATTGTTATGAGGATCAAATCAGATCAAATGAGATGATATTTGCAGAAAGAGCTTAGCTCAGTGCCTAATACACAATAGGCACTATATTCCTTTACCTCTTATTCCTCACTATGTCATATCTTCATCTATCTATCTATCTATCTATCTATCTATCTATCTATCTATCTATCTATCTATCTATCTATCTATCATCTATCTCCCACTATTCCTATAACTATATATTCATGTATATTCTGCTTACACTGTAGTTATTTCTATACTTTCCCTAAGTCTCACTAAACTATAAGCTCAGGGAAGGCAGAGTATGAAATCACATAGCTTTGGTGGGACTTTGTACCTTTTTGATAATACTGTTAGTGAAACACTGCGCCACTGTGGTCTACTTGTTTATTTTCTAACCCCCCTCCCATATTGAGACCATACAAGGGTTTCATCCCTTTCTGGAACAAAACTTCCACCATGAAGACTGAAGCAGCCGATATTAAAGTAGATAGAGGGCTAGACCTGGAATCAGGAAGATGAGTTCAAATATAATTTAGATATTTCCTAGCTATGTGACCCTGGGCAAAAGTAACAACCTTTTTTGCCTCAGTTTCCTTAATTCTAAAATGTGGATAATAAAAGCTCCTGCTTCCTAGGGTAGGGGTTGCTAGGTGACACAGTGGATACATAGCCAACTCATCTCCCTGAGTTTAAATCTGGCCTCAGACATTTACTAGCTGTACGACCCTGAGCAAGTCACTTAACTCTATTTGCTACAGTTTCCTCATCTGTAAAAGGAGTGGGAGAAGGAAATGGCAAATTACTCCAGTATCTTTGCCAAGAAAACCCCAAATGTAGTCATGAAAAGTCAGACATGATTGAAATATCGAAATCTTTCTGGGGGTACTTATGAAGATCGAATGAGATAATAACTATAAAAAGCACTTAGTATGGTGCCTGGTATATAATAGACACTGTATTACTACTTGTTCCCTTCACTTCCCAATCCCTGCACTACCATATCACCATGCCTTTTGCCTCCCCCTAGGGGTTTACTTGCACAATTAGACCTAACTGGTACTGTCTACACTATCCTTTCTCCTATCTCACTCAAATGAATTTGCTAAGGGCACCAGAACTCCTAGGTTCAGCTCTTAGGACAAAGGCCATATGTCATAGATTTTTCTATAACTCACAAGTTCTAACATATTGAGCATGTAGCAGATGTTGCAAGATTTGTGAATTTCACTGAATCTCATTTGATCTTCATAATAGCCTTGTGTCGTAGACTAGACAGGAAGAGCCACTTTGTAGATAAAAAGAGGAACCTAAAAGTCCATAGTAGTTAAATGAATTTTCCAAAAGCACATAATTAGTAAGTAATGAAGCCAGGACCAAAATTCATATCTTCTGAAATTTACCAAAGGCCAATGTTGTCTGTTTCCATCAGTCAAGAAGGATTGTTGATCATTCAACAGACATTTATGAAGTGCCTACTATGTGCTGGGCAGTGTGCTAAGTGATAGGGATATTAATGAAAATTAAAAGAAAGACCATTTCTATCCTCATTATAATCTAATGAGGGAAGACAATACAGAAAAGGAAGTTGAAAATCAGGAGAGTGATGGTAGGGAGAAAGCACCCATTTTGGGTATGTTGGAGGAGACCAAAGATACACAAAATAGCACTCAATCAAAGGGGCTGAAGCTACTGATGAAATGTGAGTACCAAAGTTCATTTTGCAGGAAAATGAGATTTTTCCAGTGATGAGCATCCAATGGTGAGGGATGAAGACAGCTTTCTTCTCCATAGGATAATGAATAATAAACCTAGAAAGCAATTGCATTAAATTTTATGGAAACATTTTTTCTGCTCTCTTCCATGGTCATCTTATTCTTTCTCTCACTCAGTTTATGTATGTTACATTCTATGTGTATTTATATGTATGTGTAAGTCTTACATTGTAATGTAGACCTAATTCTTCCTCCCATAAAGATAAAGCAAAGAGGAGTGGAGGTGAGGAAGCTGGTGAAGGTAGGATGATAAAACTCTGGTGGCTTCATTCTTTGTTCCACTGTTTTGATAAAGACAGATGGAAGGAACTAGGGATGTTCAGCCTGGAGAAAATCAGATGGAAGGATACTTAAAATTTCTCTTTTTGTTTAAAAGTTTGCGAGGTAGGCAGAAATGGAACCTGTATTTCTTCAGCTTGGCCCAAAGGGCCAAAGGATAGTAATGAGAGGAAGTTGCCTGGAGGAAGAAAACATTTTTTTTCCTCAGGGGGAAAAAAAACAACTTCACACACTGCTTATGGAAATGGTGAGTTTTCTATGAATGAAGGTTTACAGTAAGAAGCTAGATGATCGTTTTCTTTAGATATTGTAAGGGGGATTCAGTAACTTTGAAGTTCTGATTTTGCAATGTTATGACTTTATGTTTTTCTGTTAAGCCCAATTTGACTCTGTTTTTGAGAATCTAGAAGTCACCTCCTTCTCTCCTCTATTGTCTTGATGGGCTATGAAATAAGAAACATAGGCAAGTCTAGCATTTCTCCCTAGATTTCTTCCAAGTTATAACCTTAGTGCCACTGTTAATCAGGGTTGGATGACTTCCATAAAACATGCTGGGTAAATCCCATTATGTTGAGCAAATGGGAAGCATTTTCAAGAACAACAAACTACTTTTCTCATTACTCTTCTACCCGTGTAACTCCACTGCTGAAGTGAAAGGTTGAAGGTATCTCAAAGACCACTGATGGAGTAATTGTCTTTTGGTGACTTCTTCCAACTGGATTACTAGGTATCTGGACTCCTAAGTATTTTTTTCTCCTGTCTCTTCCTTCTCCTTATATTTGACTAGCATATTCAGCTTTTTCACCATGTAGTCATCTTCCCTTCCCAGTTTTGCTCATTGAACTTGTCCCACAATAACTTAACAAGTTAAGTGGCCACTTTTCCTGATTCTCAGAGCAATAGACAGCGTGGAGCAAATGGAATTTTGTTCTCATGGTGCCAACATTCAGGATGGTGCTTTTCCTCCCAAGAAATGCCCTCTCAATGACAATCATGTCCAGATCTTCCAATCTATGTGGCACAAATGTTGCTCTTTGGATCTCATAACCATGATGCTTCTCTTCTGATGTTGCTTTCCCCTAAGTCTCTTTTTTTTCCCTTTCTTTTCTTTTCTTTTTTTTTTTTTGTGAGGCAATTGGGGTTAAATGACTTGCCCATGGTCACACAGCTAGTAAGTGTTAAGTGTCTGAGGCCAGATTTGAACTCAGGTACTCCTGACTCCAGGGCTGGCGCTCTATCCACTGCGCCATCTAGCTGCCCCTCACCTAAGTCTCCATAGAGGAAAGACCCAGGACCAGAGCAATTCTCTACCTCTGGTCCAACTGTCCTTTGTGTCATCCCCCTCATATAAGACTTCTCTCTGATGCCACTGCCAGCTCTTGTCTGTCTGTCTTCTCTTTCGAGCTTCTGAAGAAAAAAATCTTTATGGCTATGGTGGTATTTGCCTAACATTAGCTGAATAATACCACAATGAATAAATAATTATTAATGATACCTATTATATTTAATAATTATTCATTACAATAATTCACCTATAATTATATATTATAACCCATACATTGTTTATTGTAATTATGTTGTTATTAATTAATTATATATACTACCACTGAATAATAATTCAGTGAATGTTTCTGACAACAATAAAAGATATAAAATTTACAATATTTAGCTTATCCTTTCTTCATCCTTTAAGCAATGATCATTTTACACTTCCCTCCCTCTAGCTCTAGACACCTGATGTTTTCCTAAGTCATATCCAGCAGGGAAAAATGACACCCAAATGAAGGAGAGAGTTGGGGGCAGGATCATTTGTTCTGCTACACATAGGACTAAAATAATTATTTATTCATTTGGCATATATAGTAGAAAGAGAACTAGCTCTGGGACTTAGAAGGACCTGGATTAAAATCTTGCTTCTGTATGCTTTATAGAAGATTTTGTTTTGTTTTGTTTTTTGGTGAGGCAATTGGGGTTAAGTGACTTGCCCAGGGTCACACAGCTAGTAAGTATGTGTTAAGTGTCTGAGACCAGATTTGAACTCAGGTCCTCCTGACTCCAGAGTTGGTGTTCTATCCACTGCGCCACCTAGCTGCCCTTTATAGAAGATTTTAGGCAATTCATTTAGCTTCCCTGGGCCACAGTTTTCTTATTTGTGAGATAAATTATTTCATTATAATTCACAATATGTCCCATGTGATGGGTAACAAAGAGTTACACTATCCAAAGTTGTTTGCATTTTAAAAAGAAGATAGTACAGAAGACAATATTTTACTCTCTACCAAAACCCACATTTTTAATATTGTAATATTAGAAACTGTATTATATTATTCTTGGCCCTTTCTAGGGTCAGAGCCAATGATGGGCCTATGGCAGGTAGAAGATTGCTAAAGGTATAGTCTGTGAATTCTCAAACTGAGGAACAGAAAGAGACTGTAGCCTTGTTCAAAAACAATCCAGAATTTTCTTTCTTTCTTTTTCTTTCTTTTTTTTAATTTTAGTGAGGCAATTGGGGTTAAGTGACTTGCCCAGGGTCACACAGCTAGCAAGTGTTAAGTGTTTGAGGCCAGATTTGAACTCAGGTACTCCTGACTCCAGGGCCAGTGCTCTATCCACTGTGCCACCTAGCTGCCCCCAGAATTTTCTTTCTTAAGAATTAATATGAGGGTTAGAGGAAGTGGTAGGATTCAGATTAGAAAACATGAATCACGTGGTCAAAGCAGAGGAAGATGTGGCTTAGCTGAGGTTAAGGGTACAGATAGGTTTAGGTTAGAATGAGGAGGCTTAGGTTTCACCAAGCATCTGGAGATTTTTTTTAAACAATTATTCATTAGTCTTATGGGTGAGGGCATATTTTTACTTGTGGACATGAAAAGTTGATCTTGATTTCCAGCTTTGTTTGGTGACCTTTGCATGGACAGCTCCCTGTTATCGCCAGAAACTTTACTCCTGGAAGTTATTGCAAAATTTATGTATTAGAAAACACACTGTGGTTACTGAATGAGGGAGAAGTTTTGGGTTAGAAGTATCTGTTCTGCTGCACATAGGATCAAAATGACTTTCTCTGTCTCTGTCTCTTTGTTATCATTATCTTCTCTTCAGGTCAGGACCATTGAGTACAGGGATAGACTTCCTCTTTCTTTTTTTTTTTTTTTAATGATACTCTTCTTTTTTTTATTGGTACACAATGTGACTAGAGTCATTCAAATGAATGAATGACATGTTTAAAGCTTCCAGAGCAATCATGATTCTCAAGTCTTAATCTCATTTAAAAGGTGTAAGGTAAAGGATGAGAACCTTTCCTTTGAATTAAATAGATGGGAAGGGATTTTGTGTGCACTTTCTCAATGGGGAAGTTTGTTGGTAGAAAGAAAGTGTGAGAAACAAAAGCATTCAATAATTTCTGAGACTCAGCATTGGAGAAAGTATCAAAGGTCTTTATTTACATTCTCGAGAGAATGGGCCCGTTTCCTAGTGGAATGGTGCCTCCTCTTTCTAACATAATGACATTTCACAGAACTAATTAGGTGCCCCATTCCCACCCTTGGAAAGGTACAGAGCTGATAATAGGATTTCTACTTATGGTGAAGCTGCCAGACCTGCCAATTCAGTGCCAAAACTTCATCTTAATCCTGACATAGGATATCTGCTTATCTATGTGGCATTTCCTGACAAAGAACACAGGGCAAGAATTCATCATCAGTGAGATATGTCTACCCAAACTTATGTGCTCCCTGACGAAGAACTTGGGTAGGGGGGGAAAGATTTCACTCTCATACCCCCCTCTCCCCACCTTTAACTCAAATACTTATTTCTAGTTTCCTGTGTATTTAGATATCATGATGAAAGGTGCCGTGGAAAAAGTAGTTAGAAAAGCCAGTGAAATCAATGACCCAAAGGGGTTGGCTATAAGAAATAAGAGACAACAAGAGAATGAAGCGCTGGGCTGCTGCCAAGGAAAGGTAAGTGGTCTGGGGTCAGATGCTTAAGTGTGAAATTGGAGCTTCTTCAACATAGTGAGCATGAAAAAGAACACATATCTGAACAACTCAGGACCAGGAACAATAACAGTATAGACTGAACAAATCACTCGAGAGAAAGAACTTTTTTTTTCCCCCAGGGGCGAAGGGATGGGAGGGGAAAGAGTTATAAAATTAGCAAAGAAATGGGTTGCCCTAGAAAGATGAAGGCAATATATCTTGATTTTCGTGAATCGCTTCATGCAATGGCTCACAAAACCTTACTTGCAAAATTAATTCAAATTGGCTTGGATATGAGCACTGTCGCATGTATTGAAAACTGGCGGGTAATGATAAATGACACAGGGCAATAATAAACGACAGTATATCACAGGAAGGGGAGATGTTTAGTGCAGAGTAGAAAGGCTTGGAGTTTGCTCAGGTCTTATTTAACATCTTCATTAATGATCTGCAGGAGGGAGTAAACAACATATTAATGAAATCTGCAGATCTAAATTGAAGAGTGTACCCCAGTGAAAGCAGAGAAATGATTCAAGGGGACTTTGAGCGATTAGGAGCTGGAGAAAGAAAGTGAAAAGTCAAACTGAATAAAAAAAAAAAGCCCCAGCAAGACAATGCATCTTGTCAATGTAATAGTAAACAAAGATTGCAGTCAGATGGAAAAACTAAAAAACAATGGCATGTGACAGCATCAAAAGGGACTTCAAGGTGAGAGTAGACAGGAAATGTAGGGAAATTGGGCCAGGTTGAAATCGAAAGACATTAATTTGGAAGCAACCTAGAAATGTTATCTTATCTTCCTTAGAAGCCACAGGTATTTTCTGGAATACTTGATAGTTCTCAGGGAAATTTGATTTCATCCATCCCCCACCAGCATCCCTAATAGATGATAATGCATCTGCCTTGGGAGAGTTCAGCAAAAGCCAAAGGAGAGGAAGGTGTGTTTACATTAAAAATATTTTTAGAGACAATAGATAGAGAGTATGATGCCAATGAAGAGAGGTCATAGGTGAGTAACCTTGCTAAAAGCAGTGCTGCTGAGCACACAGTCCCCACTCCCATATTCCAATCATCCAGAGGCCTATACATTTCACAGAATTCCTTCAACCTTTGTCTGGATATCCAGAGGGAAATCCTCTTGCATAGCAAAGAAATCCTGTAGGTTTTTGTTTGTTTACTTGCTTCCAGAAACTTAAATTGCGAGGACAGAATCCCCAAAAGGGCATTTCACTCTACAGGATTTTCTGGAGGGGAAAACTTTGACAATACTCAGAAGTCACAACTGTTTGGGATACATTTATAAATAAGTACCTTCAAGTTAGGGTGACAGGAATGCTTCTAGTATCTAGTTTAGAACAGGTGAACAAAGTTATTCTACCATGGATTCAGTTTGGATGATATTTTGGAAAATCGAAAGCCATTAATAAAAAGCTCATGTGCTTACTAGGTTTGCAATGCACATAACAAGTAATGGATTGAATATCTTCTGTGCCTACTTGTCATCTCACAATGCCAAACACATTTTACAGTTCCAAATGTAACATTTTAATGAATTCCCAGATGGACTCCAACGCAATCTCTATCCAATGTTGAGTGCCCAATTTTATTAAATATGGGCTGTTGCATATACAAAACCTGAAGGTCACCCAAGAAAATCACAGAAACTTAAGATATCCAGACTTGGAGGTTGGACTGAGTCCCTAATAAAATTTGTTGCCAAAAACCATGGTTCATTTATTGGAAGATAACTTTGGAGATGTGTTTTTGTCTTGGTCCACCTGGAATAGTTGGATCATTTGATTTGATTGAATTGAACACTTCTTTTGATATAATGTAGTCATACCATAAACTGTGAAAAAAAGTACTTTGCAAAAGGAAATTATGCTATTGTTCTCTCTTAGTACCAACTGAAAAGACAATTTTCAAATGTTTCATTGAACTTCCATAATAACCTATTCTATGCCTCATTGTAGTATGGAGATCAGTTTGGTTCTCAGAGACTTTGCAATTGAGGTCAGTTTCTGACAGGGTTCTAGAATATTAGAAGGTATTCAGTATATCTCCGAAAGTGATATAGTCTCCTACCAGGGATGAGCTTAACTAAGAAGGAAAAAGCTAACCAATACCAGACTGGGCCAATTGGTGATGACTTCCTTGGCCATGACAACCCATGAAGTAAATAGGAAGAGAATACGAATTTCAATAGTCCTATGATGTGCCTAGGCACTATCATAAGCACTTTATAAATATTTCATTTGATCCCTACAGCAATCCTGTGAGGTAGGTGCTATCATTCTCCCCATTTTAGAGTTGAGGAAAGTGAGGTAGACAGAGGTTAAATGCCATAGAGTTACTATATTTCTGAGGTCATATTTGAACTGAGAGCCTCCTGATTCCAGGCTTGGCACTCTATTCATGGTGCCACCTAGATGTTTCTGAGCAGAACAATTTTAAATGGCCTTCAGTCTATTGTTGCCTTCTTCTATTTCTTCCATCTTAGTTGGAGAATGCTAGAAAGGTTGGAAGAAAATGTCATAAACAGTTTTTAGATCATGTATTAACCCTTACTTAGCTTTTGGCCCTCTAAATATGAGTTAATACAGGAAGAACTGATAGATAAATATTTTTGCTATAAATTTTATATGTTTGATTATCAAATGTATGCTAATCAAATGTGTATTATATACTAATGTATATAAACTAATACATATGTTTACCTGTAAGATCTATGATTATAACCCTAACATCTACATACTCAGTGTTATTTTGTTCCCTGAATTCCTGTCACATATGGCAAATTATTTATTAGACATCTAAAAGTTGTCATTTACAATGCAAGTTATACTTACCCTGTTCAAAACAGAGAAGAAAATTGGTAGGTACTGGATGTAGCACTGAATCTTATAACAAAAGATAAAATTGAGTACCTGTTAATAGACAAAAAATGAATAATTACCAATTTGTGAATCATTTCTGAAACAGCTGAACTGTTAAAGGTAAAAATCAATTTCAAATTAGTGGAAAGGATAAATATGAGAACATATGGTACATGACTGAAACACTTTCAACTTGACTTTTTAAAAAAGAGCTCTTTTTGAGAAATGGATGGAAGAATAGATATGGATGCACTATATTTCCTAAGGTAGTTTAATCAGTATAAATCAATTGCTATACTAAGGAAACTATTAAAAAAGCCTCAAAATCACCTCAGCCAGCAAGCAGCTGATCTTGCCAAGCAGAGCGTAAGCTTAACCGTAGTAGCATGAGTATATACTACAGATTTTTTTGTACAACTTTACAGTAGAGGATGATGAAGATATTATTACTAGTGCTTCACAAAAAAAGAATGTATAGAAATGGAAACAAATTTTAAGAATAATTCATGAGAGGGGAAGAAAAAAGAAAAAAAGGCATTTATATGATAACTTTATTATATATTTAAAAGGAATAGCAAATTATACATAATAGATTTGTAGTTTCATGTGCAATCATATTTTTATTATGCTATTTAATGGAAATGTTTATTTTATTCCATAAATTAAAAATAAAATTAGTAAATATGAAAAAAAGAAAAAAGAAATATTCATGATGAACCTACCTATGAATATCATCCAATGATATATAAAGATGAAACTGGATGGAAGATGAGGACCAGATGAAAAAATGTAAAAAAAAAGGTCTGATACAAAAAATTCTTTTCTCCATCAATAACAGTGAAACCACTTCATTTTAACACTGATATAACAATCTCCAGCATGCTCACTATGGAAGTAGAAATGATACAAAAGAAAACAAAGATGGGAAGTTAGAAAATTCCAAGTGTTGATAGATTATTTAGATATAGCACATAAAATATTAGCTAATATCTTTTAATCAACTTATACTTCTCTATGCATTGTGCTAAGAGAGTTATATTTTTTATCACATCTGATTCTCACAAAAACCCTGGGAGGTAAGTGCTATTATTACAGTTAAGAAAACTGAGGTTAAGTGACTTTCCCAGTATCACATAAGCTAATATTTGTCTCAGGCTAAATTTGAACTCATGCCTCCTGATTCCAACACCTGACCACTCTATCCATTGTTGCCACCTAAGAGGGAGGATACCAAATGATTAGAAAAAAAAATCTTAGACACCCAAAAAGGCAACCAAGAAATTTCTAGTGACAATTGGACTACCTAACTTTCTAGCTTTTACAATATTATTATGGAAATATTTACACATGCATTGAATCCATCCTTAATGGAGGCATGAGCAAACTGGCAGGCTTTTACAAGTGATATTCTATATATGATCATAGTTGTACAGTCATACAAGTGAGCTAAAGTTATAATGAATTCAATGTCTTACTTTTTTTTAATTAAAAAACCTCACATTTGATTCAGTGTAGCTAAATGCTACCTTAAAAGCTCCCCTCCCAGCTTCTGACAAGTGACATATGCTTTTCTCATGCATATGACAAACTCATGTAAAATTCTATTAAAATGTAACAAGAAAAATAATTTTGTTTTATGACTATTAATACCAAGCAAGTCATATAACCAAGAGATATCAAGGAATTAATGAATTATTAAATTAAAAAAAATATTGAGCACTTAATATGTGTCAAGCATTGTACTAGGCACTGAGGATACAAATACAAAAGTGAGATATTTCCTATCCTCAAGGAGTTTACATTCTAATGGATGAGACAACCCACATAGGGTAGTGACAATCAGAAAAGAGATTTATAGTTTGGGAAGTCATAAAAATGAAGAGTAGAACAGTAGGGTGGATCACTGACAAACCTTTTCCAGGGGCAATTTAAGTGTTAATTTGATAACAGTTCAGAGTAGGAGATGGAAAGTTGGGGGAGCAGAGAGAGGGTACATGTTGGTAGCATAAGGGTGAAGCCAAGTTAAAAACAAGGCCATGTGGTCCTTAGAAGTACAGAACGAAGGGACTTAGCTCAGTTAGGCATATTCTCTGTTCATTGGGTTTAGAGGGTGGAGAAGCAGCAACAGAAGCAACAGCTGGCCAGAAAATGACCATGGAGAAGATGAGGATTCTTGGTGTCAGGAATTTCAGGAATGAGTGGCTTAGCTCCTCCCAGGCACAGTTTCTCAGGCTTCTTATGATTGCTATATACTTTGCTCCCTTCTCCTTTTTGGCTGTACCTAAGCTATGCTAAAACCAAAGACTCAACCAGCCAGTCCATGAACAAACATTTATTAAGTGTTTACTGCATTCTAGGTACTGTGCTATGCACCAAGAATTCCTGATCCTCTGGGAGCATTCTGACTGCAATGCTCCCATTCCAACTTTCCAAGCTCTGGTTCATCCCCACTCCTCAGCCCTGCCAAACCTAAGGGAGCTCCTTCCATCACCCAGGCTGCTACTTTCAACCCTTTGGGGCTGGGACCACTAAGCTTGCAAGAGGATTACCCAGGCTCCTGTCTCTGCTGTCACATGCTTTAGTTTCCCAACATCAAATTCACAAAGAGGAAGTACTAGAAAAGGGACTCATAGCATGTTATCAGAAAAGTAAATGATGAAAAAGAGAAGCAGGGTGTTTATAAGGCAAGAGCAATGGAATTACCAATGAAGAGTCCCTGGACTCCATTGGTATTGACACAATATTAAGAATTAGGGTAAGTCTCCCAGCCCCACTGGGTGGAACCCATTTATTGAAACTTATGAATAGGACTTATACCAGCTAAGAACACATGAAAAGACAATAATCTTCATGTTTAGAGGAAGTACCCATGTTTCAAGAAGGAGTTGATGAATGACCAGAGCAGTGAAATGATTTGCCCCAGGTCACCAATTAATAAGGACCTGAGGTGGTTGAAAGAGTGGTCCTTTATTTTGCTTCACTATGACCACTCCCTAGAAATAACCTATCAATTGGCAAGTTAACTCCTGATCTCATGGGAAAAATGGAACTTTGAGGAAGACTGGTACAACAAAAGTGTTAATCACTAAAAATGTTTCTACTTCTCAGGAACACTGTCTCTTAAAGCACATCAGTCCCACCCCACCCCCTTTTTTGGTGGAGATAGTGTGTTTTGTTTTGTCATTTTTGAGATAGTGGGAAAAGTTTAAGTTGTAATTTTCCTTTATCTTAGAGGTCAGGGACTTTGATTCCAGAAAGTCCTGTCCTCCTGTGATATCATGGTATTCATCAGTGTGCATGATAGATTAGAATTTTTTAGGTACATGGTACTGAATCCACTAATGCCCAGCCCATTGATAAGTAATCAGTTGGATGGCTGCACAGTCAATCTGATTTGGCCATAAAACAGGGAAAATAAAAGGAGCGTGTATAATTTTTATCATCCTAAATGACCAAATCAGACTGGCTGTGAGCAATCTAATAGAGCATTCTGTAATTGCCAATTATGATGACTGGGGGAAAATGGAATCCCATGACAAACAGTCACCTGCAGTAAGACCTGGACTTGGAGACTTTGATTTCATAGAAATGTATAAAGTGAACACTGACATATACAAACCACTAGTTAATCAATTTGAACCACCAATTCATGCTTTATGACAGCCCACTTCAAATAGTTATGGGATAGTTAGTTGTTTTTAGCCACTGAAAGACAGAATCATTGTCACATGTAACCCATAGCATTTCTTAATTTTATTAGAGGTTTTCCTATGTTTCATCACTTCTTCACTTTCTCTACCAGAGATGACCAAAGATCATTGTCTCCCCATATATAATTCTCCCCATAATTTCATTCCAGCTCTCTCTTCAAGACACAGAAATAAGCAGTGGATTCCATTAAATATGTCCATTCCATAGGCAAGAAACACAAACACAAATACAAATGCATATGCATAGACATATAAACCCAGTGAGATAGTTGGTTCTATAACCTAAGACTTATAGTAAACACCTAGAAGAGATTCCACATTTGCCTTTTTCCTGATTCTGTCCTTGAAGAGCATCCAAAGGTTCTAAAGGTAATGATTTCTTGCTGGCCGATTCCAAATTAATTTCTTTACTCTTCATCTCTCTCTGTGTTGTAATTTTTTTTCAAATGTCTCTTCTGCAGATTTCTTTGTTTCCCCAGCAGGTGCACATGGTAATAACCACCGCTGTTGCTGATCCCATCGTTTTTCATCTTATTCCTTTGATTTATTACTGTTTTGAGTTTGAATTTGGAACCCATTGCTTATTCTATTGCATACTAATGAGTCTTGCTACCACAAAGGTGTGTGGTGGCCCTTTTTCCTCCTTATCCCATGTTATTTCTATAATGCTGCTACACTTGTTAATTCTGTATGCGGCTCCATGTTGTTCTTTAAAGACATTTTTTTTTTTTTACTGCTTTTTTACTGCTCTCATCAAATGGAGGAAATAAAAGGAAATAAAACTTTTAAGAAATTGAAAGTGCACTCGCTTGACAATTTTCCCTCTTCTCATTGTATTTTCTTGGAAATATAATTCCCATTTAATATTTATGACATGTTAGTAGTATATTCGGTGCTGGTCAGACACATATACACAGAAGTCCCTTTTGTCTAGGAGTTATGACTATAATGCTCATCCATTCTTTGTTTTTTCAATCAAACTAAAATTAACTGTTTAGGGAATATTTCTGGCCCACTTTTAAATTATCTGGAAAAATCATTCCTATAAAGTCCCTTTCCCTGGTTTTTAGCATTTGGTTAAAACTTTAACGCTAAAGGTTCAAGGTTAGATTTTTTTTCATTCTCTACTCCCATCCTTATGTACTAATTCATTAAAAAATTTAATACCTTTTATGTCACTATTATTGGTGCAGTGAGATGGCCTAGAAGTCAGGGGACCTGGATTTTAATTCTGGCTCCATGGTTAAGAAGTGACAAAGTCACATTACTTCTCTTGATTTCATTTTTTGTTGTTGTTGTTGTCTGTAGCATGAAATAGTAGAATAGAATGATCTATTGGGCTCTTTAGAGTTCTATAAATCTTCAATTCCTGTAACAAACAAATAAAAAGAAATACTAAGACAGCAGGCCTTTGTGTTCTATCCTTTCCCCTTTTGGCTGACCCTAAAGCAATTTCAGTCTGGTTTCAAGTTAACCTCCATTGTACTATTCAATTTGTTCTGAGATCAATGACATTCTCCCCTTATCTCCCTACTCCCCACCCCTCGCAACTTACCCCCCTACATACACACAGACAGACATACAAATACATACACAATCAGATCATAGGCAACAACTCAGTTACAAAGCCGTTTTCAAATAATAAAACATAAACAAATACATAACTGAATCTCTTCTTTGGGGTGATTAAACTTAGCTGTCAGTAATTTCCTACACCAACCACAATACTAGAAAACAGAGTGGAAGAGTGGAACATAAATATCAAAAAATTACTTAATGAATACTGGGAAGAAGCTGAGACATCAGCTGAATCAGGAGAATGCATTGCTGATTGCAAATCATTAGACCGCTACTCAACTGAGCATATTATTATATAAGCAATAATTCACAACAGGGAGTACATTTGGTGGCATAACTACTACTGCACCTACACCTTGAACGTGCTGAGGTTTGAAAGGTGCATCCATTGACTGATGTCTACCTACTGTGGAAGTGAATATAGATATGAATGTAGATATAGATAGATATATGCATGTGTATATACGTGACTTCTTTTATTAAGGGTCTATTACATGGCTCATTTAAGGCAAAATTTTAAGGCACACATGAATATTGTTTAGGAATTCATTTCTATTTAAATTGCTAGTTTCTCTAGATCTCAATCTCTTTTAACACGCCATTTGATTAAAAACTAACATTTAAGAATCTTAAATTAAATACCAATTTAAGAAGTTTGACATTTTTCTTCAATAAGAAAACTGTTGGCCTAGAGTTCAGTCTAAAATAGGAAGAAGTCTTTTTTCTTTGATTTTTACTGTTAAAAATTCGAGTACTGTCCTGTTTGAAGTATGCTGACATTTATAGTCTTCTGTCAAATTGCAAGTTCCTTCTGACAGACTATTTCTTCCTGTCCCAGTCTTTTTGTTTTTTTTTTAATGTCAGGAGGAGAGTATTGGTACATCTAATGATGAGCAAATATTATAGGAAGGCCAAGTCCTCTGATTGTAGGGCCCACCACACATTCTATTGCACCATGTTCTTAATAATGGACCAGATTCAAGATTGTTGTTGTTTAGTCATTTCTCAGTGATGTCTGACTCTTCATGACCCTACTTGGGGTATTCTTGGCAAAGATACTATAGTGTTTTGCCATTTCCTTCTCCAGCTCATTTTACATATGAAGAAACCAAGGCAAACAGGGTTAAGTGATTTGCCTAGAGTCAGTTACATTGCTGGTAAGTGTCTGAGGCCAGATTTGAAGTCAGGAAGATGAGTTTTCCTGAATCCAGGCCTGACACTCTAGTCAATATGCCACCTAGTTACTGATAAATTAATGAATCCATACACATATAGTTCTTCAAGATGTATTTAACACACGCAATTAATCACACACACCATATTTAAAGGTAGTTATCTTCATTGATTTTATATGTACAAAAGATAATGTTATATTATATTAAAGACAGTCATTACATTTTTTGGTTGTGTATGTTAGACAAGAGAGAAGAATTGAAGCCCCAGCAAGTTATCACAATAGAGGACCCTCCTACTGAGTGTCAGAATTATACCTATTCCCAGAAACTTAACTAGTATTTTTTTCATCTGATACAAAGATCCCAAATCATTCCCAGAGCAAAGGGTTTAAAAGGTATTTACCTGGAAGGTGGGTGCTATTATTATTCCCATTTTAGAGATGGGGAAACTGAGGGTAATACATCAAACTAATTCAAATAGTATAGAATCGAATTTGGATATTTATACAGTTTTATACATAGGTTCAACAAATTAAATTTCAAAGTTGACAAATGTGGAATGTATGAAAAGAGGAAAGTTCAAACGAGAAAATATTTAGGTTCTTAGGAACTAAAAGCTCAATAGTATTAAACAGGGAGATATTGGTTAAGTAACCTAATGTAAGGGAGGAAAGAGGGAAGAAAAAAGAAAGAAAGTAATAGAGAAAAAGGAAGAAAATAAAGAACAGAAAAAGAAAAAGTAAAAAAGAAAATGGGAGATATATGAAGGAGGAAGGAAGGAAGGAAGGAAGGAAGGAAGGAAGGAAGGAAGGAAGGAAGGAAGGAAGGAAGGAAGGAAGGAAGGAAAATGACCAAAAGTGCATATACAATTCTAGTTATCTGGGTATTTAAATACATTCATAGATGACAGAAATTTTCTGTTTTCATTTTTATGTTTGGAATAACTAAGATAGGCATTGGATGTCCTTCTTTCCCCAGGCTAAACTGTCATTTAAAGGAACAATTGGACAGCCATAGTTTGAGGAATAGACCTGTTTTTATGTGAGACTTAATGGTCCTTTCTTTATTTCAGATTTCAAGGATCTGTGACTTCACCAGTATAGGTACTCCTTTCACTGACACAGATCATAACTCCTCTATGCCTTGTTAGAAGATGTTCATGAGTTACTGAGGTTGATAAATTCTTCACTGTGAAGCCAATCTGCTGATGAGCCACTTCAAACTTAGTTTGGCTGATCCTCAGATGACAATTATAAAGTACATTACTGCTATTCTCAATGCATCATGCAATATTAGAGTTAGGTTTTATATCATATACCACAATAAGATCAAAATGAATAGGGACAGAAATATAAAAGGTCATATCACTTAAAAAATAGAGGAGAATGAATAGTGGTGTATTTCTCAACTGTGATTAGGTCCTTAACCAAATATTAGAGGTTATCATTAAAGGCAGAGTAGACAAATTTGATAACATAACATCTTTTGTACATATAGAAACAATATGGATAGTCTAAGAAGATAAGCTGTCAACTAGGAAAATATTTCTATCAAATATTACTCATAAAGTCATATTCAAAATATATTGTGATTTGATACAAATATGTAAGAACAAGAGTCATTCCCCAATAAGTAAGTGGCTAAAGGTATAAAGAGAATGACAAACTAAAAACTACCAAATGAAATCATGTTCCAAATCATCAATGGTAAGAAGAATAAAAATCAGACAAACAAACAAAAAAAGGTTGTTCTGCTAGCATATTACTAAAGATGATAAAGCATGCAAACAGTTGCCTATGGGAAGGCTTACTAATGCATTGTTGGAGCTATGAATTGGTCTAGTCATTCTGGACACATCTAGAATTATGCAAGAAAAATGAATAAGATGTTCATATTCTTTATCCTAGTAATCACATTATGGGACACAAACCCAAAGAATGCCAAAGACAAAAAAAAGATCTTCTTGTTTAACAAAATATTTATAGCAGCATCTTGTGTGTGTGTGTTTTGGTAAAGAACTGGAAACAAGATGGGTGCCTGACAATTTGGGAATGACTGAGCTATCAGTGACAGATTTCCAATAATAAATGAAGATGAATATTAGAAATTCAAAGAAACACTCAAAGAAAAGTATATATGAGCTAATGTTCCTAAGCCATTATTATTTAAACAGAAAACTGTTTTTATGATCTTTTTAGCCCAACAAAGCTACTTCCAGGAATAGAAAATTTCTTCTGAAAATTTTTGGATGGTACAAATTATAAAATTTCACTATTTTTGAAGGCTTTGAAGATTAAATTTGACACTTTTAGTTGCGTTTGGTAGCTATGTTATATTTCTGTGAAATATCTTGGAAATAAATTTAGAGAGACAGCCTGTAGTGGAGAAAGTATTAGGTTTTAAATCTGAGAGACCTGGATTCAAATCCTACATCTATGACTTAATGAGTTTGTGATCAAAGGGCGTATCCTTGTTAAGGAGGATGATTCAGGACCCATTCCAAGCATAGGCTACACTGTTGTCATCCATTTATATGGTGGTGATATTTCTGTGAGTAGACCATTTAAAAAAGAGGGCAGTTAATGTCACACAGTGTATAGAGTGCTGGTCCTGGAGTCAGGAAGACTCATCTCTCTGAATTAAAATCTGGCCTCAGACACATACTGTCTGTGTGACCTTGGACAAGTCACATCAAGCTGTTTGACACAGTTTCCTCATCTGTAAGATGAGCTGGAGAAGGAAATGGCAAATCACTCCAGTATCTTTGTCAAGAATAGCCCAAATGGGATCACAAAGAGTCAGACATGACTGAAAAATGACTGAACAGCAGCAACAAGAACCATCAAAGTGAGACTAAAATCAGAGCCATAACATGTTGGATAATTACTTTGAAGAAGTAGGAAAAATTATATAAATGTAAGGTCTTATTATATATGTGCAAGCAAACCTTTCCTATTCTTTGTGCTTGACACTTTTTTTCCCTCTGGGCTAATAAACAAAGGGGAAAATATGCTCCGTGGAAGGGAAGGAGCAAGCATTTTTAAAGTGCCCATTTTGTGCCAGGCACTATGCTATGCACTTTATAAATATTCTCTCCTTTGATTTTTGTACAACCTTGTGAGATGAGAACTAATATTTTCCCCCTTTTACACAGTTGAAGAAACAGACAGAGAGAGGTTAAGCGACTTGCTCATGGTCACATAGCTAAGTAAGTGTATGAGGACAAATTTGAACTCCAATATCCCTGACTTTAGGCTACATCTATTGTGTCTCCTAGATGCCACCCACACATTTTTAACCTCCATTTTTATATGTGAAAAGAGGACAAAAAATTTTTAAAAAGAAAAGGAAAGAGGACAGAGTATTCCAAAGTTATCAATATTATTCTTCCACAATTCATGACCAATAGTTAAAACAATGTTCCAAGTAATGCAGTTGTAACTAGGAAAGATGAGGAATTACATAAAGAAAATAGTTGTAACCTGGTTTTTTTCAGGAAAGATGAGGAATCGCATAATGAAAATTAGTGTAATCTTGTTTTTCTCAGGTTATGTTCATGTTATGTGATGTTAGGATAAAACATTGAAATTCAACTCCCCCCCACCTAGTTCTTATATTTCACTCAATTATTCTCACTTTGGTTTTCCTCTATCCTGTTAGTATGGGAATATAATACTCTCTCCATATTTATTTCTCTTCCAGGTTGCTACTGCTGGGGAACTCGGGGAGGTAGGACTTATTTAAACTCTGTGAAAATATTAGAATAAAATGAACACTCAAAGCTTCTTTGCTTGAATTTAATCTTTTGTTCAAATCATTTTACAGAAAATCTTTTTCCAAATGGTTCATATTGCAGAATTTGATGACACTAGTCACCTTTCCTCTACTTTTCCCCATTTAGACTATTGTGGCATGATGATAGATGATAAAATTCACTGAGAAAGTCTGCAGGGGAGGGAACTGCCAATAATTTAAGACTTTTGATGATACAGTATTAACTTTATATTCGAAGCTATCACAACCTATTTTTATCCACCTGCTGTTTTTATGGCTTAGGAATCACAATGTTTGTTTATGATGGTAATTTATTATATGGCAACAATATAGCAAAAGATTTTCAAATTACTGAGCTAAAATGTTAAAGATGTGCTCAGGACCATAAATGAGCAGGGAGGGGTTAGGAGAAAGAAAAGAAGAAGAAAACTCAGTTTCCTTTAGTAAATTATTTTTAAAAGGGTAGGACATGGGGCAGCTAGGTGGTGCAGTGGATAAAACACGGGCTCTGGATTCAAGAGGACCTGAGTTCAAATCTGACCTCAGACACTTGATATGTATTAGCTGTGTGACCCTGGGCAAGCCACTTAACCCCCATTGGCCTGCAAAAAGAAAAAAAATATAAGACACTCAGGAATGGGACTAATTCTGAAACTTTTACTGTAGAAAAGCAATCCACATCTAAAGTTTATGAGAAGCTTAAGTGAGTCTGTTGTTACCAAGGGATATCCCAGAGTTTGCTTTATAATAAGAAGAAACTTTTTTTTTGTTTGTTTTTTGCGGAGCAATGGGGGTTAAGTGACTTGCCCAGGGTCACACAGCTGGTAAGTGTCAAGTGTCTGAGGCCGCATTTGAACTCAGGTACTCCTGAATCCAGGGCCAGTGCTTTATCCACTACGCCACCTAGCCACCCCCAAGAAGAAACTTTTACTGAATGATTTGTGACCAAATTTCTTCTTTTGTAGTTATTTCATACATAGGCAATGTCTCCATGTTTGGGAAAGGAACTGTAACAAAAACAACTGTCATTTGCTTCTATCAATTCTGATCCATGGCAAAGATTGGAAAGTACTGGTTTCTTCAGTAATATTGCTTATGTGCCACAGTCACAAGATTTAAACATTTTTTTGAAATTATTAAAGTTCTATCAAGGGTATGGGTATAGCAATAGTTACACTACATGTTTCAAAGAAATCCTATGTCTTAATTAAATAAGCTATTCTTTCCATCCTTTCTTCAATAGCTAGATGTGGTCAGGTATCTCTTTGTCAATGGGCTTTACTCTGGTATTACCCTAACATGAACTACTCTGTTGAGCCTGTTTCTTAAATCAATTTACTTTGTTTGCTTCTATCAAGAAATTCTAGGAATATCAGAATAAAACAGATATCTGAGTCTCGGCAAATGTGAGTAAAAGAGTAATTAGTTTCCAATAAAGCACTCAAGGTAACAATATATAAAGGGTAAAGGCCATCCTTTATTTTCATCCCATAAATTGAATTCAGATAGTAAAAAGTTACTCATTCAATAACCATTTACTAAGTGCCTACTATGTATCAGGCATTATGCTAAACACTAAAGATGCGAAGAAAGGCAAAAGACACTCTCTGACCTTGAGGAGGTCACAATCTAATGGAGGAAACAAACAAACAAATATATACAAACAGGCTATAAAAGGATAGACAAGAAATGATAGAGGGAAGGCACTAGAATTAAGAAGCATTAGCAGAGGACTCTTAAAGAAGTTGAGATTTTTATCTGGGATTTGAAGGAAGCCAGAGAAGCCAGGAGGCAGAGATAAAGAGGGACAGTATTCCAGGCATTGGAGACAGCCAGAGAAAATTCCTGGAGCTGAGAAATGAAATTAATTCATTCATGGGACAGCAAGGAGGCCAGTGTCATTGGATCAAAGAGTATTTGTCTGCATTCTGTGTGTGTTAATATGTAAAAAAATAAACAAACGTAAAATAACTGGAAAAAAGTGGGGAGGACTAGTTTCAGATTTCATTGAGTCTCAAATGAATGATTTTGTATTTGATTCTGGAGATAAAAGAGTGCCACTGAATTAGATTGAATATGGGGATAACATGTACAAAGACTGACACTTCAGAAAAATTACTTTGGCTATGGAATGGAGGAAGAAGTGGAGTTGTGAGAGGATTATGGCAGTCAGAATAACCAGCAGGTCATGGAAATTGTATTACACATGAGGTAATGAGGTCCTGCACTAGGGTGGTGACAGTAGCAGAAGAGATAAGGGGACTTATTTGAGAAATGTTGCAAAAGTGAAATCAATAGGCATTTGCAACAGATTGGATATGGAGTTAAGAGACAGTAAAGAGTCAACGATAACACCTGGGTTGCAGTTCTGGGGACTGGAAGGATGGTGGTACCCTTGACAGTAATACAGAAGTTTGGAGCTGGGCTGGGGTTTAGAGGGAGAAATGATGAGTTCATTTTTAGATATATTGAGTTTAAGAGGTCCACTGGATATTCAAGTTTGAGATATATGAAAGGTAGTTGGAAATGTGAGACTGGAGGTTAGAAGAAAGGTTAGGGCTGGATAAGTAGATATGAGAATGGTCAACACAGAAATGATAATTAAAACTATGGGAACTGATAAGATCATCAAATGAAGTATAATAGAGTAGGAAGAAAAGAGCCCACAATAGTGTGACCTAGATGAGGATTCAGCAAAGGAGACTAAAAAGGAGTGATTAGATTTATAGGAGGAGAACCAGGAGAGAGTGGTGTGCAAGTCTAGAGAAAAAAGAGTGTTAGGGAAGAGAGAGTGATTGGCAGTATCAATGGCTCTTAATTAATCCATCATCAATTAGTAAAATTTTCATTCCTTTCCAAGAAGTCCAAACCTTGCCCTCTCTTTTTGCCAAGACCTATACAGTTCTTCAAATTCATAATTTTGACACTTCAGAAGTAAAATGGGATCTGGGATTACTACAGACAAAATCTTCTACTTCCATTAACATTTGGGTGAATTCTACCATCACCCTAGCTAAACATACTGATCTCCACATTTGTGGTACTACCCAAAAGGTTTTTGTTCTTCGAGAAAAAAAAACTCAATTTGGGTTTCTAGAGAACCCTCTCTTCTCTCAGAAATGATAGCAGAAGACAAGGTTAAGGTTTTTGCTATTCTGTATTGCTTTTAAATCTTTTCCTATTTCCTTAGCTCTATGGGTCAATTGTTCAATTCTATTCTTTCCAAGATGCTGGTACTGCTTAGGCCCTTCCCATTCCTTCTCTAGAAAGCTTGGTCCTAAAACCCTCTAGAAATTATCCATTATCCAGGAAATTCATGAAGCTGGGAAATGAAGCTCTATCACTACCTGGAGCCCACATAGGTGAGAGGTTCTACCATAGACTCTTGCTGAAACCTCTTAGGCTATGTACTTGAGGATATGTGAAACTCTAGCATTCTTATTCCTCTATCTCATCTAGGTCAATGATTCCTAACCCCCAGGGGAAGAAGTTATAAGTGGCAGAGCTCCATCTCCTCGCTTATCCAGGTTCATGCTGAGATTTTCTATATTTCTGATCTGTGCTCAATTAATTCTCTCTCTGGATCTCTCTAAAAAGCTGTTTACCACACATCTGTGGAATCCTTTTTATAGATCCTAGTATTAGCTCTGATTCAAAACAGTCTGATCAATTAATGAATTGATTCAGTCTAAAGACTGAAGCTTAAGGAGGTGTCTTCAATTCTTTAAAAAAATGCTAATGGCCATGTCCACACATTCCAGAAGATACAGGTAAAGTTCTAAAGAGGTGTTTTCTTTACAAACACAAACTGATCAAGTGGAGATTACCAAATGCAGTCATATATAGATATTTTCTAATTTTAGGATTCTGGATTTAGGCAGAAATAGAAATGAACTGTTACTTTTAAGGGTAGCTAGGTGGCACAGTAGATAGAGTGCTGGGCCAGGAGTCTGGAAGACTCATCTTTCTGAGTTAAAATCTGACCTCAGACACTTATTAGCTGTGTGACCCTGGACAAGTCACTTAACTCTGTTTACCTCAGTTTCCTTATCTGTAAGATGATCTGGGGAAGGAGATGGCAAACCACTCCAATATCTTTGCCAAACAAACAAACAAACAACAACAACAAAACACAAATTGGGTCACAAAGACTAGGACATGATTGAAAACAACTGAAGAACACCACCAATTACTTTCAAGAATCCCATGAAACTAAAAAACAAACAAACAAACACAACACACTGATTTGAGAGCACTGTTTCCATTTCTCTGAGGTACTTGCCATATGTTATTGTATATTAAAAATGTAGCTCTGGAAACATTTAATTCTTGCATTGGGGCCTTTTGAATAGGCCCAGTTTGCCCATTTGTCTTTTTTTTTTTTTTTGGCAGGGCAATGAGGTAACTTGCCTAGAGTCACACAGCTAGTAAGTGTCAAGTGTTTGAGATCAGTTTTGAACTCAGGTCCCCTTGAATTCAGGGCTGGTGCTTTATCTACTGTACCATCTAGCTGCCCCCTCAGTTTGCCCATTTGGCTTTTGTCTTTAAACCTGATAAGACTGAACCATTCTCCCTTTGATCGCACCTCTTTTACACAATCAACTGTGCTCTTTTCAGTGACTCCTATGTGTTTTGCCCAACATGAATGCCAAGAACTGAACCAGTGAGAGGGGAAATTTGCCTCCTCCTATTTGCCTCTTTTTTTACCTGAGGTCCAAGAAATTGGTATGGTGATGTTTATTTTTGTTCCATGTTGTTTGTCTTCAGTTTCAGGTGCTAGATATTATTAGCATAGTACCTAGGAGTTTGAGTCATGGTGACCATGGAGCCAGGAATATACTGAGGACGTCATGCCCACCCCACCCCACATGGAAATTCTAAGAAGTCAGGGTGATGGGGTCTTGAGCCTAAGAAGAGGTTTTTGGACTTGTGCTCTATAGGAACTAAGTTCAAGCTCTGTATCTAATCCTGTTCTCTTACCCAAAGCTAAGTTGGTGCAACAGATAGAGGGAGGAGAATTTTGCTTCCTATGAGTTGGGGATTAAGATTGCTTATTTTTGATGATGCATTCTGAAATAACTATTCCTTTGTAAAAGGTCCTATGTTACACTAATTATTTCTGTCTCTGAAATTCTCTTTTAATGAGTGATATGAGGGCATGGAAGTCATTGTGGGTTGCAGGTTATAAAAGTGGAACACTGGTTCTAACAGGTCATAAATACCCAGTCTTGTATTTGGAAGTCTATTTTTTCCAATTCAAGTAGAAGACTTTATTTATCCCTGCTAAATTTCAAATTACTATATTTGACTCAATACTCTGTCTCAATAGACTGTTAAAGTCTTTTAGACTCCTGATTTGTCCATCCAGTGTCTAGTAATCCTTTCAGCTTTGTATCTTCTCCAATTTGATATGTATATGATTTGTGCCTGTATATAAAATATTGATAAAAAATGTTTAGCTGAGAACCCTAAGGGACTATGTCAGAGACCTGTCAAGTTGACACAATGTCTCTATTTGGCTGACTCTCTTTGGATTTTGCCACCAAACCAGTTCTTATTTCATCTAATTGCACTGTTATATAGCCCAAGTCTCTCCATCTTTTCTAAAGTAATAGCAGAATAGACTTTCTCAAATGGTTTGCTAAATCTAAATAAAGAAATTCTAATTTTAAAAGAGGAGGAAGAAGTGAAATAAATGCAAAATAATTAAATGTAGTAAGACAAAAGCCTTAACAGCCTTAAATGTAAATGGATTAAATTCCATAATAAAATAAAAGAATTTAAAAATTGATAAGGAAAAAAAGCTAGAAAATTTTAAGAAATACATTTAAAAATTAAGTCACATGTAGATCTAAACTGAAAGACTGGAATAAAACTGACCATGTATCAGAGTTTCGAAAAGCAAGAGTAAAAATCATCATTGCTTACAAGGCAGGCACACAAATTTTCAGCGTTAAGAGAAGCACATTTGGAAGGTAAGCTATTTTTAAAAGACTCCCACTCAATGAAGTAAAATACCACATATTAACAAATGACAGAGCACTTAACTCCATATTGGAAAAGTTAGCTTGGATTGCAAACTAATATAGATAGCAACATGAACATTGTAGGAGACTTTAATATTCAGAGCTAGATAAATATAACTAAAAGATAAATGAAAAGGAAATAATAAAGATGAACAGTGTAGAAGATATATACTTTGCATGAGGAAATAATGATACCTTAACAAAAATAATCCATATGCTTTGATATAATTGTCATAAATAAATGTACAAAGTCAGAAATATTAATCATATGTCATACATACCATAATTCATTACATGGTAACTAATATTGGAAAGTTAGGCAAAAGATACAGACCTAAAATGATATGAAGTAACAGCATTCTGAATAATACTAGTTATATCAAAGAGACAAGGATAAGTAATTAATAGGCTGACAGAGACAAAAGTGCTCCTATTTGCAGATTACATGATGTTTTACTTAGAAGACCCAGATAATCAGCAAAGAACCTTATTGAAATGAATAATTCAACAAACCTTAAGCAGTGACAAAAAGTATTTTTAAAAGCAGCAATTATATACAGTATTTTAAAAGAATAAAATGATGGAGAAAGTATATTTAAAATAACTACAAAATTCATAAAATATCAGGGAGTTAAAATAGCAAGAAACAACAAATCCTCATAAGAATACCAAAACAAAACACTCTTTGTAAAAATAAATAAAGAAAAATAACCAAAGAAAAAATTTTATTCGTGGTTAGTCTATGGCAATGTAAAATGTAACATTGCATAGGTCAATATGCAGCATTAGTATAATATAGTTTTAGTGCACACTGTCAATAAGTTATTTTATAAAGCTAGACAAAAATAATGCTAAAAGTCTTTTGGAAGGACAAAATATCTTGAATTATAAGGGAAATAATTTGGAAAAATGAGAAAAGAATTGAGCATTGCTTTAATCTCAAACTACTTTATAACATAGTAATAAAAATATTAATAATCAAAAAATAAAAATACATTAGTGGCGATCACTAAATAACAATTTCCAGAAACAATTTAATAAGTAGTCTATGGATTGGTAAACCCAAGAAAACAAATTATTGTTTTTTGACAAAACTTGATGGAAAAATCAGAAATTAATTTGTCAGAAATTAGGCATAGACAACTAGCTTACACCATACACTACAATACGCTCTAAATCAATGAGTGACCTAAATACATACAGTGCCATCATAAGAAAGGAAATGGAAGAAAGTGTTTTTTCCACCTATTGCTATTGCTAGGTGGAAAACTCTTTTTAAAAGGAATTAAATTGGATCATCAAAAATAAAAATCAGTTTCTTTATAGGATATTATAAAAATGCACAAATAAAATCATCATAGTTAGAAAAAGAGCAAAATCTGTCAGGAACAAATTCTTACCTTAGTATCAAATATTTCATGAATGCATCTATTATTCAAGATTCATGGAAAATTGGTGCACATATAAAAGGAGCCATTCCACTGTAGCAGTATTGATCTCATCAAAGTGATTAAAAGGTATAAACACATTTCAAAAAAAAAAAGTATAAGCTATCAACAACTAAATGAAAAGTTGTTCCAAATCATTACTAAACAAATATAAGAGAAATTTTCAGTTCTTGAATCTGAGGGGCATATAGGACAAAGGAAGATGTTGGAGGAATTATGGGAAGTGTAGCACACTAATACACTGTTGATGATATTGTGGGTTGATTTGACTATTCTGGATAAAATTTTGTAGTTTTTGGTTAGTCATTAAGCATTTATGAAGCTCCTACTTTGTGTCAGGTTCTGTGCTAAGCACTGGTGGCATAAAGAAAGAAAAAAAACAGTTTCTGCTCTCAAAGGAGCTCACAGTCTGATGGAAGAAATGGCATTCGAACAACTGTGTACAAACTACATACAGAATAAATTGGACATAACCAACCCAGGATAGTTATTGGAATTAAGGGAGCTCAGGAATACTCTCTGTAGTGGGCACAATTTTAATTGGGCCTTGAAGGAAGCCAGGGAAATCAGGAAAGGCATAGATGAAGAGATGAGAATTCCAGGCACAGGGGACAGTCAGTGAAAATGCTCAGAGTTGTAAGTTGGAGCATATTGAGAAAGAAATAGCAAGGAGGTCAATGACACTGATGTAAGTGTAAGCAGATTGGAAAAATAGGAGGGCTCCAGGTTATGAATGTAGAACAATGGACTTTATATTGGATCCTAGACGTGTTAGGGAGCCATTGGAGTTTATTGACTGGGGAGTGACATGGACAGAAATGTGCTTTATGAAGATCAATTTGACAATTGAAAAGATACTATGAAAAGATACTCCAGGTAATGAGGGCTCTCACTAGAGTGGCGGTAATGTGAGAGGAGAGAAGGGAACACATACAAGAGATGTTATAAAGGTAAAATAGGCAGGTATTGGCAACAGGTATGGGGGGGGTGAGAATCAGTAAGGAGTTAAGGATAACATCTATGTTGTGATTCAAGGTGACTGGGAAGATGATGATACTCTCAACTGAAGTTTAGAAGAGAGGAGACTTTTGATGAAAAGATAATGAGTTTCTGGTTTAGGCATGTTGAGTTTAAGATGCCTATGGTATATCCAGTTCTAGATATCCAATAGGCAGTTGCAGATGACAGTTAAGAGGTTAGAAGAGGATATGGTTGGATAAATAGATTTGTGAATTAGTAGGCTAGAGTTTATAATTGAATCCATGGGAACTGAGGAGATCACTAAGTGAAATAATATCAGTGGAGAAGAAGCATTCTGGGAACACCACTTTTAGCAAACATGAACTGGATGAAGAGCCAGTAAAGGAGACTGAAAAGGAATGGTCAGATAGGTAGAAGGAGAACCAGGGTGGAACAGTGTTATAGAAAATTTAACTGAAGAGAGCATCAAAGAGAGGATGATGATCCAGAGAGGTCAAGAAGGATAAAAATTAAGAAAAGGTCCTTCAATTTGGCAAGTAAAAGAACATTGATAACTCTTGAGAGATAACCCAGAGATAACTGTTTCAGTTGCATGATGAGGGCAGGAACCAGACTACTGAAAGTTAATAA
Source organism: Dromiciops gliroides (assembly GCF_019393635.1). Taxonomy (NCBI): domain Eukaryota; kingdom Metazoa; phylum Chordata; class Mammalia; order Microbiotheria; family Microbiotheriidae; genus Dromiciops; species Dromiciops gliroides. Next base: position 578,967,726 of record NC_057862.1, read on the forward strand.
GATAGTGAAAGAAAAGAAGTGGATTCATCCTTATAGACAGCATGTTCATAAGGAGTTGATCCACTAAAGGGAAGGGAGATACAGGGTAGATCAAATGAAGGGGTTTTGAATTTGGGGAAAACATGAACATATTTGTAAGCAATAAGGAGTATTGAGGAGACAAGGAGAGACAATATAAGAGAGTGGGGAGATCCACAGTTATTTGAATGGTCTGTTCTCCATTTTAATGACTCAATACTGTTACACTAAACCTTTCAAAATCAATAGTCAGAGGATTAGTTTAAAAAATCAAAATCAACATCAAATTAATCAATCAACAAGCATTTTATTAAGTGCTTACTACATGTCAAATTCTGTCCTAAGCACTGGAGATACAAAGAAAGGAAAAAAAAACCAGTCCCTGCCCTCAAAGAGTATACATTCTAATAGGGGAGGTAACATGAAAGAAACTATGTATATAATATATAACATACATATATAAAGTGCATATTATAGATTGATTTGTTGATTGATAGATATGCATATAACCCATCTTCTATAGGAAACCTTTCATAATTCAGATCAGGAAAAATTTCCTACATAGTATAGGACTGTATCTAAGATTTGAGAAAAGCCAAAGGAAATCAAGAGAGGGAGATGAGGAGGGACAGTATTTAAAAGTGGTTCAGCAGATAGAGCACTGGACAAGGAATCAGGAAGACATCTTCCTGACTTCAAATCTGGCCTCATACACTTACTAGCTGTGCGACCCTGGACAAATCATTTAACCCTGTTTGCCTCAGTTTCCTCATCTGTAAAATGAGCTGGCAAAGAAAATAACAAACAACTCCAGTATCTTTGCCCAGAGAACCCAAAATGGAGTCATAAAGAATTAGACATGACTGAAATGACTCAATGACAAGGATAGCCAGCTAATATGCATTGAGTTGGGAAATGGAATATCTTATGTGAGGAAGAGCAAGGAGGCCAGTATATGTGGATAGTAGAGTACATGGGAGGAATAAAATGCAACAAGATGGGAAATGTAGGAAAGGGACCAGGTTATGAGAAATGTGGTAAAAATAATGGAATTTGGTAGATGCCTAGGGGTCTCACCTGAATGATCTAGTAGTGTTTGGAAAACTGGCTAAGGATGATTCGATATGGGCCACACCTGGCCTGCCCTGAGTGACATATGCTGCTGATGTCAGCAGTGTAACCACTCTCCACAGGCAATTTGAAGGACCTCCCTTTTGGGGGAGGGAGAGTAAATGCTTGCTAAAGGGAGTTCTGTCTTTTTCCAGAGGGTGAGCTTCTGGGAGCGGACGAGAGAGCTTTTTCCTGAGGGTTTTGTCCTGTGGGCCTTGGCTGCACAGCTGTCTCCCATTGAAACTATGGACCCCAGGTGGTGAGTTAATAAAACAAGCCCGGATCTTTGAATTAGCTGAACTGGAAGTGAGTTTGGGGATTGTATAGACCTTTGTTATAGTTAGGGGGAATTATCCATTTTTCTTTTTCTCTATTCCCTTGTCCTTGACTTTATTAATTTTGTCTTTGATGTGTATTTTATTCCCATTAATAAAACCTGATTCATTTGTGGAAAAGAGGCTGTTAAGCTCCTTTCTTATTAGCCCGGGAGAAATATCTAAAAAGGTAGTTTGGAGGGGAGGAAGATTTGGACCTAGAAGTCCCTCATTATTTTCTGAACCCCAATATTATAGCGAGCCACCCAATTAACTTTCCACATATTAAATTTGGCCCCTACAGAATAAAATGAGAAGTTACTGTGTTCAATGTTAACAGTCAAAACACAACTTGTTTTAAGTGTAAGGACATAAATTTAGAACTGAAGGGGACATTAAAGGCCACAATGCCTTTGAAAATTTAGAAATCGATAAAGGTAAAGACTTTGAATGTATTATTATCATTTTTCAGAGTTGTTTAATGTATGTAAAACACCACAATGAGGATAGCTAAAGACTTAGAAACCATTTTTTTTTTACTTTTGCCATTCTTTATATACCCAACATTAGCACATATTCCTAGGGCATAGTAAGTGCTTCGTAAATGCTTTCTGTCTGTTGACTGACTGGTTTAGAATATAAGCTTATTTACAAAAAATATGGAGGAGGATAGTGAGAGATTAAGAATAGCAAAGAGAAGCAGAGCAAGAAGAAGAAGCAGAAGAAGCAGAAGAAGCAGAAGAAGCAGAAGAAGGAGGAGGAGGAGGAGGAGGAGGAGGAGGAGGAGGAGGAGGAGAAGGAGAAGGAGAAGGAGAAGGAGAAGGAGAAGGAGAAGGAGAAGGAGAAGGAGAAGGAGAAGGAGAAGGAGAAGGAGAAGGAGAAGGAGAAGAAGAAGAAGAAGAAGATGAAGAAGAAGAAGAAGAAGAAGAGAAGAGGAGGAGGAGGAGAAAGAATGAAGAAAGCATTCAGTTGTTATCATGAAGAATATGGCATGACCATGGTCACAATGCTCTCAAGATAATACAGTCAATAAAGAAATGCATGTAGGTCTTTATTTTCCCCCTTTCTTTGTAATGGAAAGAGTGCATGAATTTTGATTCAGTAGGGTTTCAAATAGAACCCTAGACATGCTTATTAGTTTTATAGAAATGGGCAAATCACTTAACCTGTTTGAGTCTCAGTTTCTTCATCTATAAAATGTGCATAGCAATAGCACTCACCTCAGAGAATTATCATAAGCATCAACTGAAATTGTGTGTATAAAGCTTTATAAACCCTAAAATACCTTCATGAATAATAATTATTGTTAACATAAAGAAGTAAGCATAATCAGGAAAAGAATGTACATAATGCCTATAGTAATATAAAAGGAAAGAACAATGAAAAACAATGGAAAGTAAACCACGGAATTCTAATAACTTATTTCTAGAACTGGGATAGTATGAATGTGGACACTGCATATAACATTATAGTATTTCTATATGTTGGTTAGTTTTGCTGAACTTTTCCCCTCTCTTTTTTATTATAGGAGATCACTATGAGAGGAATAGTAAGGAGTTATACACTGAGAAATTCAGATGGTATGAAAAACAAAGATATCACTAAAATGTATTTTGAAAAGAAGTAATCACATTCAACCAACAACAATTTTATTCTTTTTATTTTTTAATTTCTTAATTTTAATTTTTGTCATAAAAGTATTTTATTATTTATCAGCTACATGTAAAGATAGTTTTCAAAATTTGTTTTTATGATTCTTAGTTCCAAATTTTTCTCTCTCCACCCCTTCCCTCTTCTCTCCCCAAGACAGAAAACAATCTTATATAGGTTATGTATATATAATCACATTAAACATATTTCTACATTAGTCATGCTGTGAAAGAAGAATCAGAACAAAAGGGAAAAACTTCCAAAAATAAAAAAACAACAAAAAAAAATAGAAACAGTGTGACTCAATTTTATTCTTTGTAAATTCCACTGTACTTTTTTAATATTTTTGCTAAAATAAAATTAAGTATATTAGAGGGGGGAAAGGGGAAGGTTTTTACTTGTTAAAATGGAAGGCCCACTCTACTGAATGAGTAACATGATTTTTTATCCTCCTCACCCATAATATTCAAACATCCTTGAACTGACTTCTCTTAAGAGAGAAGTATAATCTCAACACCCATTGAATTCTTGTTGACTTTTGACCTTAACTGCCATTTGGGAGGGGAATAAATCCATATTCTCAACCTTAACCAACTGGGAATTGTAGGTAAGCATAGACTGTTTAGTCCCTCAGATACACTGACAGAGTGTAGTTTGTATATAGAAAAAAAATGGTTATAGAGTTAGATAAAATAAAGCAAGTGGTTTCCAATACCCAGAATAAAACATATGACAGCTATATAGTGTGAATAGACTCCATTACCTTTCAACAAACAATAGGGGCTCATCAAATAAAAATTAATGATTTTAATGAAGAATCATTGGAACTTATTGTTACTAGAGAAAGACAGGTGTGTTGATTGATGCACAGAGCAACAGCCCCTGAAAAATGACCACATTCAGTCTTTACTCTCCTCAAATGATATGCAAGCTGTAATAAAGTTTTTTACTGTTATTCAATATGCAGGATGGCATTAGCAATATAGTATGAAATGTTAGCTGGAGAAGGAGCCAAAATAAAGATTATGCAATATTGTTGTTGGGCTTCATATTTTAAAATTGCAGCTCAAATTATCTACATCAAGGAATTACTAGAGAGAAAAAATGGAGAGAAATTTGTGGGGGTGGGGAGTGTGTTTGAAAAACTCACATTTTCTCTCATGTCTATCTGAATAAAACTGAAAAAGTCAATTTAGTTTTTGCAATGGTATATAACATTTTGGGACACATTCTCTTTATCAAAATTAAGACATTGTTTATACAAGAAGATCCAGGTGGCATCCTTTAACATCCCTATTAAATTTCCTTCATTGCCATGATTGATTATAAAAGTCACTTTTTTTTCTAAAAGAAGGGGGAGGGGAAGTGTCATTCTTTCCACAACCTCATACATTAAGTTAAGTTTCTGCACATCACACATAACTGAAGCTTGCAGATGTTTTCTGGAGGAGGCCATCTCTACTTCCTCCTGGAATTTCTGATCACTGACCCCTGTTGTAAAATGATCCATAGTCCACCTGGATTGTGCTATGTCTTAAGTTCTAAAGTACCATGGAATTACTCCAACCCATAAGGGCACTGGAATGTTTGAACTGAAATGGCTGAAGCTGAAATGAACTGAAATGAAGGATGAATGACTCACTAATTGATTGAAGTTATCTTTGTGTGTGCTGCCCCCCCTTTTTTCTGAATCTAAACATTTTGCACCCAAAGACTTTTCCCCACAAAGGAGAGATGTCCAAACCAAATACTTTCTTGAACCACTTACTCAGTTTCATTCAAGTCTAATTCCATTGAACCTTTCTCTGTTTGATGGTTGTCACTTGCCAAAAGGATAATTTAGCCCAACACTCATTCCAGAATTTAAGCTATTGAAGGGCAGGGACTATTTGTTTGCTTGCTTGTTTTTGTTTGTTTGTTTTTGTTTTGCTGTTGTTGTTGTTCTTAGTTATTGTCTTTGTATTCTTAGCACCTGGATGATGCAATATAACAAACACTCAAGTGTTTGTTTGGTCGGAATATGTGAAAGGTGGCTAAAGTTTTCATTGCTAAACCACAAGGATTGGAAAGAGAATTTAAAGAGCCACATTGAATTTCCATGTGTATTTATCATTACAAATACTGCTAAGAACTCATAAACTTTTTAGTTCTCATAGCCTCATTAGTTCTTGATAAAGGCCAATTGACTCTTTCTTGATCTCCAGAATAGAGGTTATCATAAGTTCTCACAATGATGAGATCCTCTACCTGGCTAGTAAATGTGATTACCATAAAATGGCAACTCAAAGAAAGGAAACAGGGACCAGATACTTTCACAAAGTCATGAATAGAATTGTAGAATGACAGCATGGAAGGAATGGTCATCCAAAAAGTCATCAGATCCAGTACCCTATGACTAAGTGAGACAAGATAGTTATTTGAGCCTTTCCTATTATTAGAGCTATGAAAGAAAACATTATATAATCAATCTTGGTAGCTTATGTGATGATATGGTTACTCTGAGGCAGATTAATCTTTTTTTTTTTTTAAAGAGGCAATCAGGCTTAAGTGACTTGCCCAGGGTCACACAGCTAATACACGTCTGAGGCTGCATTTAAACTCAGGTCTTCCTGACTCCAGGCTAGTATTCTATCCCCTAGATCACATGGCTGTCCCAATAGGAAGGCAAATCTAAAAGCTAGTTTTTAACCTCTCCCTCTGGCAGTCTTATGTTGTTATCTGATTCTCTAAGACCCCATTTGGGACTTTTTTGGTAAAGATACTAGAGTGGTTGCCCATTTCTTTCTTCAGTTTATTTTATAGATGAGAAACTCAGGCAAACAGGGATAAGTGACTTGTCCAGGGTCATAAAGCTAGTATTTTAGGCTAGTTTTGAACTGGAGTACTTTTTCCAGGGCTACCACTCTATCCACTGTGATGGCTGCTCCTAGACTTATACTAGTACTGTTTATTATGGGGATAGATAATTAGGAGAAATAATGTTGAATCATTTTAGCTATCATTTAGGAGGTTTTTCAGTGTTCTGGGGTTTGAGTAAACCAGCATGATGTCATACACAACTGGTAATAAATATCTGGAGGATTGGACCATCTACAGAGAATCTTTCCTTGACTTGGACTCTGCACTGGGTCTCCACTGCAGCATTGGTGATTACCTTTGGGGGACTGGTGGAAGTGAAGAATAAGCATTTATTTGGTGCCTGCTACATGCCAGGCACTGTACTACGCGCTTTGTGAATATAATCTTCTTTGATCCTCACAACCACCTGGCCCAGGGTATCAAAGTTATGTGTCTGAGGCAGAATTTGAATTTAGGTCTTTCTGCACCTGAATTTTATCAATTGTGCCACCTAGCTGCCTCTCAAGCTGTCTCTGGCAATCATGTTTTGCTGTCCTATAACCCTCATTTGATATTAATGATCAGAGTAATTAAACAGTATTATCTATTTGCAGATCCTTCAAGGAATCTTGTACAATTTTGGCATATAAAGAGTAGAGATACCTTTCTGGAGCACAGCTTTCAAGTCTCCACTTTGCTCCATCAAATCAAATACTTTTCAGTAGTCTCTAATAAATAAAGTGGAAATCTTACGTTACATGATATTCAGTCAGTTACATGAAGAATATACTATGGAACATTACTTACAAGAGCCTATCTGGCTTTTTTTTAATAGTGCATTCTTTGAGGGTTTTTTATTTTCTTTCATTTCTTTATTTCCTAGCACTATGCCTGGTTTAAAGTAGGCACTTAATAAATGCTTGTTTGCTAGATTGATATATAATTTCTCATGGAAATTTTATACAGATGATAGAGTAAGCATTTGGCTGATAATGTTCTTTCAGTTGACTTTTCTGAGGAATAATATCTGGCATTTTTCCATGCTTTTCCTAATTTTGCTTCTTTTGGATACCTTAAGTAGCATTCCTTCAATCTCTTCACAATAGTGTCACCTCCAACACAGACCTCCTCTGTGTACATTCAGCCTGGCCCCAGCTGCTTTTCCCATCATTGCTTTCTTGGACTGTTTTGTGATATTCCAAACATGTTGGCTTTGCCATCATTAATAAAGGAAAGATTTTGTCATAAAAAATTTGGCAGATTTTTTCCATTTTTATGTTGATTATCCTTGATTGTATTTTATCCTTAAAAATCTAGGAAATACTTTACTTATGAAGCCCTTAAAACCTCTCTAGAATCTGATCCCAACTCTCACTTTCACTAATAGATTACGTCCCCAGAGCCTACTACATCTTGCCCTCAGATTTCTAGGGGGTATATCTGAGGAGATGAGAAGGTAATTTTCTTTTTCTTTGATTTTTTTTTTACAAGGCAATGAGGGTTAAGTGACTTGCCCAAGGTCATACAGCTAAGTGTTAAGTGTCTGAGGCTGGGTTTGAACTCAGGTCCTTCTGAATCCAGGGCCAGCGCTCTATCCACTGCACCACCTAGCTGCCCCCAAGAAGGTAATTTTCTAATGTCATCTGCTCAGGTCCCCAGTAGATGATCTTTTTTTTTTTTTTTTGGTGGGGCAATGAGGGTTAAATGACTTGGCCAGAGCCACACAGCTAGTGTCAAGTGTCTGAGACCAGATTTGAACTCAGGTGCTCCTGAATCCAGGGCCAGTGCTCTATCCACTGTGACACCTAGCTGCCCCTCGATTATTATTATTATTTAAATAAAACTATTTTATTATTTTCCAGTTACATGTAGAGATAGTTTTCAACATTTGTTTATATAGGATTTCCAATTTCAAATTGTTCTCCCTCCCTCCCCCCTCCCCTAGACAGCAGGTAATCTGATATAGATTTTATATATATATATATATATTTTATACATATATATAATTAAACATTTCTGAATTAGTCATGTTATAAGAGACGAATCAGAGTAATAAGGAAAAACCTCAAAATAGAAAAACAACAGCACCAAAAACAAAAGAAATTGTATGGTTCAATCAGCATCCATATTCCACAGTTCTTTTTCCCCAATTATCTTTTGAAAATTATTTTAGTCATCCATCCCCCAGTACCTTTCAGAAAGTCAAATTTATGAAGCTGGTACAAGTTTGTAGAACAACTCCTGACAGTGGCAGCTGTCCTCAGCTTTGCAAGTCACTAAGTATCAAAGTACCTGTTGGTTTAATTTGGAGGGTCCTGTCATGTTCTTCATATATACTCTCTACCTCTTCATTCTCTCTAATAGATGGTGGTACATAAACTGCAATTATTGCATGGTGGCATTTTTGCAAATGTTTATCATCAGAATTCAAGGAGGGCAGAAATTCAGTGGAGTGATGTTTCTCATTTCATTTGGATACATGATAAGACCAAATCTTTCCATCTTTTATCATTTTTTTTCAAAGAGACTCTGTGAACCATCCATTGAACTGCAACTATATATATATATATATATTTGGTGAAGCAATTGGGGTTAAGTGACTTGCCCAGGGTCACACAGCTAGTAAGTGGTGAGTGTCTAAGGCCTGATTTGAACTCAGGTCCTCCTGAATCCAGGGCCTGTGCTTTATCCACTGCGCCATCTAGCTGCCCCTGCAACTATTTTTTAAAAAATGAGAATGATATAAATGCCTTGATTGCTTAGAGTCAGATTGTTAGGAAGGATCCAATTCAGTCTCCTCAAATTGCTGGACAGGCATCTCACATTTAGAGTGATAGCAACTAAATTAATATTTTAGATAATTTAAGAATAAGTGCCTTTAGCATCCCCTACCTCCTTTTCTACCCCTCCAACACCATCACTGCAGAAGCAAGAGGAAATACATGAGACTTTGGACAATTTTGTATTTTTACTCATTTCATGGGTGTATGAAGACAAAGAATTGATTACAAAGTATCCAGCCAACTGGTAATGAGCCTCCCCATACTTAGCTAGGCTGTTCCTTCCAAAGCAAGTGGAGTCTGTTGCTGGCACTGTGTTCGAAGCCTTTCCAGCATAGTGGAATGAGCCATAGTTATTCTAAGAATAAATAGCTGTTCGACATTTAAAGACTGCTGTGAGGGGGATTTGCCAACAACTCATGGATTAACTTCCTGTCTCTGTTATCATGTAGACACTGAATCAGCATATAGGCATTGCTAAGCTATTCCTTACATTGCCAGGGCCCATAAGAATTCTAACAGGAGAGAGTTTCCACCCACATTGCTGAGTGGTAAAGAATCAAGTCCATCAAGTTTGAAAAAAAAAAGTTTTCCCTAAAATAATACATGTCAATTCTTTTGGTAGAAATTGCTGCTGAAATATTTTCCCTTTTTACTATTTTAAAAAAAAGTTTTCCCTAAAATAATACGTCAATTCTTTTGGTAGAAATTGCTGCTGAAATATTTTCCCTTTGTACTATTTTTCTTCTACTTTTCATTCCCCAGTCCACACTTGAGAGTTTATTTTTATGTCAATGAAGCTTCTGAGTAAAATTTGAGTATCCACTTAAGTCTTCATGTTTTCTTGTCAATACCATACTTTCTTTCGTATTAACTGAGTTATCTCCCCCTACCCTAAAACAAAAACAAATCTTAGTAACTTTGGAATTAGTATGCATGCTGAATTTATATAAATTTAAAATTTCAACAAATTCCTATATAACATTTCAGGAGGATAGAATTCTGGGACATTATCCTTGCCTCCTTTCAAGTACAATCTTTCCTTCCAATATAAATTAAGTCAACAAACTGAGTTACAGTCATATTTCCTGGCAGGAAGATGCAATTAAATTGTGTGGGCCTGAGTTGGTAGTGATTTCACAATTGGATTGGACCACAGACCATGCTGTTCCAAGCAAATGATCAGAAAAGACCAACCTGCCCTTTGAAGTGGGAGACTCCATGGAAAAGAGTTTGTGCTCTCTACCAAAACTCCATTTATAGTTAACTATGTTCTTTTGGTCCTGACGCTTTCTCCTGACACTGGGATTCCCTTTACTAAATTTACTAGGAAGCTGCTTCTTCAATAGAGCACAGCAGAGTATTTTAATTCTAACCACATATTGATTCATCTAATTTCATAGTTGAATGGTCATAATTTATCAAATTTATGGAGTTCTAGATGTTCAGTTTATGTGGTCTATTTATTTTATAGTTGGAATCTTCTCTTCTCTCTAAATGGGGTATCCCACTAAAAATCTTGGTTAATATGCTCCAGCACTTTCCCAGAATACCCTGTGTGCTATGTCTTGGATGGTTTTGATTTAATCAAGAGGAAGATGAAAGTGGGTGTTCATTCCTTTCAACTCCTTAGCTCGCTCACCATCCATCTTAGTCAATGTGTGGTTCTCTGGGACGCAGCATTAATGATAGCTGTCAAAATAATAGTCTGAAGGTTAAAGGTTGAGAAAAATATGTAAAAGACTTCAGGGTGAACCAGATGATAAAGTAGCTCATTTAGCCCATTAAATACTAGAATAGTATGGACTTGATGGGTTCAGGGGTTAGTAGAAGCAAGAAGAGTAAATGGGGACATCTTCAAGTAGTTTACTCTTGTTAAAAGATGAAAAAAAAAGATGATAATAACATTGCCAAACAAGCACACTAAAGGCAATTTTCTTAATTACATTGCTGACCTAGCAATGCACACAGAGCCATCTTGTTATTGGAATGGAAGCTTTTACTTTCAAGCAATATTAACCCTTCTTGGTACTGTATGTCTTAATTAAGATAATTCCTGGAAGTGTGACAGCTGTCAGCCGTTTCATATTTCTGTTTGTGTTTATGAGTCTGTTGTGAGAAAAACAGGCTGAGGTCTTGGCAAAAGGTCCTGAGTGACTGTCTCCATTTGACAAACTTTCTCACTGAATCCAAATGAAAAAATAGCCCAGTGTTCATTCAGATCTGGGAGAAGATGTATCAGTACAGTTACTTAATGCCACATATTCCTAAAATTACTGTACATGTATTACTAGAATGCAGAAAAAAATTAAGTTTGGAAAAAGAACAGTGTGGTGCTTTTTCCTGTGTCTCATAAAATTGCCCTTGGATAGCAAACATTCTTTCAAATAGTCCATGGAAAAATGCATTGGCTGGGATAAAAGACAAACTTCTCTTTGACGTTGTGAACTTGTAGGGAAAATGACAGACAATGAATGGCAGCAGATAAGCATCATGGGAAATATTAAAATGATAGCTAATCTCAAAAACAATGAAAATAAAATCATCGCCATTAAAACACACCAGGTTAATTTCATACCTTCAGCAACTTTTGTTTTATCAAGAAAAAAGTCTCTGTTGAGTCCAACAATTTTCTATGAAATTGTATTGTATCCAGAAGATCTGATGATGGCCCTGTTTTTCATTTTTGTTTTAGATTCCCAGAACCAAGGCAGTGCAATGCGTGTAGTAGGCATTTAGTTAACGTTTGTTGAATTGAATCAGATTGCCCTGTGGCTATTTCCCGACTTGTTCTGGGTAAAAATGTGAGTGACCTCCCTGGGAAAATTCATGTTCTGTTCAGGTGGCAGCTACATCTGGCACCAAATAAAAGAGAAACTCACAGTTATTTAATAGATTGGAACTACACAGCTGGTAGAACATTCAGCTGGTTCCCAGTTTTTTAGGTTGGATATCTATGATGTCACCATTCACTATGTAATTTTTCAATCCCCCCCTTTTCTTGATTCAATGGATGTCTGACCAGAGAGTGAGGGGATGGAATTTTCTCATACTAATTTAAGTAGGTCCATTCCACATTGATTATATGATTACATACAAATATGTATATATAGAACACAGATATGTATTCTTATATACACATAATAGAATAGTTACACACGGGTGTATGTATGCACATGTGTTTATATACATACACATATCTACACATATCTATTTTCTAGCTAATCAATGGAGAATGGACCAAAGGGTTTCCCCAAATTAGTCTGTTTTGGAAGTAATTTTAGAAGCAATTTAGTCCAATCCCTCATTTTATAAATGAGGAAACCTAGTTCCAGAAATGCTAAAAGTAAGGTTACACCCAGGATGTAAGTAGAATAACTGGAATTCAGTACTTCTACTTCAAATACTGTACTCTTTACAGGGCAGCACATGGCCTCCTTGTTTATACATTTAAAAAATAGTATGGATAATTGTGAAATTTTACAGAGGAAGGAAATATAGTACAATCTTTTAGAAATAGCACTGGACTTTAAGTAAGGAGTCCTCTATTCAAGTTCTGGCTCTACAACTTGTACATTATATATAAGACAAATTGCTTTACCCCCCCCCCCCCCAGCTTCAATTTCCTTGAATATAAAATGAGGTCAATCATATCTGGGCTACCAACCTTTTGATATTCTTGTGGTCTCTTTGTCAACTTGGTAGTATTATTAAATGGGAGTTATCATTATTAGCTCAAAAAGATACGTTTTGATTTCTATTAAGTTTGTTTTTACACTTCAAAACTCCAAGAAGGATAGTTCATATGAAGGCATTTTGCATCTTGAGTTTCTTTCCCTGAGGTGAAGCAGGAAAAAACCTAATTATTCTATTTTGTCTTATTTGAGACATTACACTTTACAAAAGAATTTACCCCTTTTATAATGGCTAGAATTATTCTTTTCATGCTGGAGTTTTCTGTTAAGAGTTCAACGGTGGCTACTGCCACTTCATGACCTAAGGACATAAGTCTCTTGACTATGACATCAGAGCTGGTAGATAATTGCCCTGGCTTTTAATTACATAAATGCACCCAGAAGTCAGAAATAGCTGTAGATTTGGAGCAAATGGAAAACTAGTGACATTCACTATGAAGCAAACTTTTCTTTTAGTGCAAATGCTTTTAATTTTTTTAAGAGCAAAGAATAAATTATTTTTGATGAAAGAATAGTACCTTTGGGCTTTCAGGGAATATTCGGGCTGCCCATAAATTCATAAAGAATTTGGACATGGTATAACATTTAAATTGGAGAGATAGAAATAATATTGGTGATTATGATGGACCAGGATGGACTACAAAAGGATAAAAAATAATTCAGTCGTAAAGATATTTCTGAATATTACCTTGACAATACATAGCTATACTTTAATCGTTTCTCTTTAACTTGTGCAATAGGCCATATTATCACAAAGTAGAGAGAGGGCTGAAATAGGCAGCAGGAAGACCTGGCTTGGAAAGCCCTCTTGATTAGTTGTGTGATCCTGGGAAATTGACTAAACTTTTTTCTGCTTTGGTTTTTCTCATTTGCAAAATAGGGATAAGAGTAGCATCTCATAGGATTAGGTAGGATCCAATGAGCTAATGTATGTAGAATACTGTATAAACCTTAAAGCTCTATGAAAATTCGTTCATTTAGGAGAGGTATAGTGCTATTGATTATGTGTTGGGGGACTCCCTAAACCCAGTCTTTTTGCTTTTGCAAGATACAATAACAGATGCTTTTGGATGTGAGTGTTATTATCTATCCTATAGTAAGGACTGAAGCAGAAACATAATGCCAGGTGCAATGCCAGGAGTATCACAACCAAAAAGAGTCTAGGGGTGGAACAACTCTTTTGGACAATAAACATTTCTGAACTGATAATGATATCTGAATGTCAAGAATTATTGTCTCTTGCAGGGCACAAATTACAGGTCAGTTTTAGGGATATTTTTTTCTTTTCTTTTTGGAAGATGATAGGGAAAGAGGAGAGAGGGAAAGAAGTTTTGCTTATGGTGTAATAAATACATGCATTTTAATGTGATTATTTAAGGATATTTAAATTCCACTTTCCTTCCCTTTACAGAAAGAAAGCTGCATGACTTGGCACAAAGGACAAAGACCTGAAAATATTCCAGATCATCTCTCTATGGTGCATCTGTGTGATGGGGACAATTCCCTCAACTTTCAGGGCCTCACTTCCCTCACTTGCAAAGTAAGGATCTTAGATCAGATGATCTCTATGGTTACTACCAGCTCTAAATATTCAATCCTGTGATTACTCTGGGTTTACATTGAGAAGATCCAATATGTTTTTTGAATAATAAAGAACTGAAAGGAAGAACTCAAGTAAGGTAAAAATTTGATATAACTGAGAAATTCAACTAGTCTTAACTAATAGTTTTCTAATGTTTAGTTCTACTAACTTTTCCCTGGTTTGATAGAGGATACAATTGTTGATGCTTATCTTACTTTGGGAGCAGCTAAATGGTACAATGGATAGAGTCAGAAAGATGCATCTCCCTGAGTTCAAATCTGGCCCCAGACACTTATTAGCTATGTGACCCTGGGCATCACTTAGCACTGTTTGCCTCAGTTTCCTTGTTTATCAAATAAGCTGGAAAAGGAAATGGCAAACTATTGTAGTATATTTGCCAAGAAAAACCCAAATAGGATTATGAAGAGGGGATTGTAGAACAAGAATACCTTACTTGACTTTGCAAGACTGAATTTTATGTGATATCTTCCACCAATCCATGCTTAGTGTCTAATCCAGGTTAAGTCATCTAGCTATGTGGACCCAGGGTGAATCACCACACCTCTATAGGCCTCAGTTTCCTCATTCATAAAATGAAGGGATTAATCTAATTAATTCCAAAATAGTTTAAGTTGTCACTTATAGTGTGCAAGAGGCAGCTATGTATTGAATTGTACCTGGATTAAGGAAGATGAGTTCAAATTCAGCCTGATGTTTGCTAGCTGGGTGTATATGGACAAATCACTTAACCTTCGTCTGCCTTAGTCTTCAACTGCAAAATGGAGATAACAATTGCATCTGCCTCACAGGGCTATTGTGAGGAACATATGATATAATATTTGTAAAGCATTTAGTACAGTGACTGGCATATAATAGGCACTTAATAAATACTTGTTCCCTTTTCTTTGCTTTTATGATCTAAGTTGAAGAAAATATACAAGACAAACTTTTGTATGTTAGGGGTAGGTGGAGATTCTACCTAAAACAGCACAAATAATAATGTTTGGTGAAGTTAGAGCTCAAAATAATTATACCTATAATATGATGGAAATCTCCTGGTTCTCAGTCTTTATGAAAACATTAAGAACATTTTCACAGAAAATGCATCTTTCACAGTTGAATGTTTCCTTTCCTGGTACTTGGGTTTTTTCGTTTGTTTGTTTTGGTTTTGGTTTTGTGTTTTGTTTTATTTTGGCAGGGCAATGCGGGTTAATTGATTTACCCAGAATCACATAGCCAATAAGTGTCAAGTGTCTGAGGCAGGATTTGAACTCAGGTCCTCCTGAATCCAGGGCCAGTGCTTTATCCATTGTGCCACCTAGCTGCCCCCTCCTGGTACTTGTTTTACTGGACTGGAAAGCTTCATCTGAGCATCACTCCTGAGAGCAGGTGACAAGGTTAGTTTATTTCCTTTTCAGTTAGAGGAGTGATTATAAGCACTGGCACTATCTGCCTGGTGAAATAAGGGCCAAGAAAAGGAATTGGAAGTTGAGGGGATGCCCATCAATTGGGGAATGGCTGGACAAGTTGTGGTATATGAATGTAATGGAATACTATTGTGTTGTAAGAAACGATGAGCAGGAGGAGTTCAGAGAAACCTGGAGGGTCTTGCATGGGCTGATGATGAGTGAGATGACCAGAACCAGAAGAACATTGTACGCGGTATCATCAACATTGTGTGTTGATCTACTGTGATGGACTATATTTTTCTCACCAGTGCAATGGTACAGAAGAGTTTCAGGGAACTTGTCATAAAAGAGGATCTCCAAATCCAGGAAAAAAAACAAAACTGTGGAGTATAGATGCTGAATGAACCATACTCTTTCTTTTGTTTTTGGTGCTGTTGTTTTTTCTATTTTGAGGTTGTTTGTCATTGCTCTGATTTTTCTCTTATAACATGACTAATGCAGAAATATGTTTAGTGTTATTATGTGTATATATATATATATATATATATATATATATATATATATATAACCTATATCAGATTACCTGCTGTCTAGGGGAGGGGGGAGGGAGGGGAGGGAGGGAGGGAGGGAGAAAAATCTGAAATTGGAAAGATTGTATAAACAAAAGTTGAGAACTATCTTTACATGTAGCAGGAAAAAAATAAAATACTTTATTAAAAAAAAGGAAAATAAATAAGGGCCAAGAAGATGAGGGCACATTCACCTAACAGTGATGCCTACTGAAGAAAGATAAAGTTTGCATCGCTGTTAGGGGTTATTCTTATATAGCTTGGTAAAGAAATATTGGGAAAATGTTATATAATAAATTAATAATGATTTATGGAAAAAAAGGCTGCAAAGAAATTAACTCCTTATGTATGGAAACACTGTCCCTGTTCAATTTAGCATAATTTAATACATATTTTTAAATGAACTATGATAGACTAAAAATTCAAAGATCCTATAGTCCCTGATTACATGGAACTGAACATCTATTGTTTTATTGTTGTTGTTGTTTTTAGTGAGGCAATTGGGGTTAAGTGACTTGCCCAGGGTCACACAGCTAGTTAGTTTCAAGTGTCTGAGGCCGGATTTGAACTCAGGTACTCCTGACTCCAGGGCTGGTGCTCTATCTACTGTGCCACCCAGCTGCCCCTAAATTTTTTTTGTGTGGGGCAATGAGGGTTAAGTGACTTGCCCAGGGTCACACAACTAGTTAGTGTCCAGTGTCTGAGGCCAGATTTGAACTCAGGTACTCCTGACTCCAGGGCCGGTGCTCTATCCACTGTGCCCCTAGATGCCCCTACTGAACATCTATTAAACACTGTAGTAACAAGGTGCAGAGAAAAGACAGGAACTCTCCTTGAAGTCTCCTAAATTTTCCTTCAAACAATTTAAAAATAATGCCCTCAAAATGAATTCTTGAGTGGCAGAAATGACAAAAAAGACTGGAAGTAAACCATTTTAATAGTCCCAGATAACTTAGCAAGTTGGTAAGAGTGCAGTCCTCATGCAATACACAGCAAGCCAGCATCAGGCCACAAGTTTTAAAGTCAGCAGGCAGACCTGGGGGTATTGAATTGGTAGCAGTGGCTTCCAGAAACTTTCAGCTCACAGGTAGTAAAGGGGTTAGACAATAGGTCAGGAGATTATAGGGTCCCTTTGTTGGCCACTGGGTGCAAGATTCTGTTTTACTGCCCATATATGGATCTCGATCTCAGGCCCCAGGCAAGGAAAGAACATTAGCAACAAAAGGAGCTTGTGGCCTCAGGGGACCAGGGATCCAGGGCACAGCTTAAAGATGGAAAAGAGTGCTTGTGGTCATTCACCTATTAGAAAACAGGCCAAGAGAGTAGTGACTACTTTTCTCCTTAGTTCAGACCACACTGGAAAAGCTGAAATTTACACACCTCCGATACAACTTTGAAAATAGCTTCACAAAAACCTGACGCTTGGGGAACGTGGTCCCTCCACCCCAGAAGGAGAGCCCAACTTAACATAAAGTTAAAAGTAAAAAAAAAATGGGCTGGGAAAATGAGCAAACAAATGATGACAAGAAAAACAACAAAAATAACACCAACAACAAATGAACCTGATCATAGAAATGTTACTATGGTTACAGGGAAGATAATTTCGTGATGAAAACAATAAAGTCAAAATTGAAATATCCTAAACCTCCAAAAAAAAATGTGAATTGGTCTCAGGCCCCAAAAGAATTCCTGAAGGCTTAAAAAGCATTTTAAAAAATTAAATTAAAAAAAATAGAGAACATTTGGGAAAATAAGGTTAGAGTGATGCAAAAAGATATTTTTAAAAAGCTTGGTAAAGGAGGCACACAACAAGTTCTGACGAAAATAATACCTAAAAAGCAGATTAGAACCAAATGGTAAAAGAGGCACAAAAATCCACTGAAGAGAAGAATTCTTAAAAGCAGAATTGGACAAATGTTTTTAAGAGTGCAAAAAATTCATTGAAGAGAAGAACGTTCTTAAAAAAGACAAATTGGCCAAATTGTGTTGGGTGGATAGATACAAAAGCTTATGTGAAGAAATAATTTCTTCTTTTTCTTTTTTCTTTTTCTTTTCTTTTTGTGGGGCAATGGGGGTTTAAGTGACTTGGCCCAGGGGTCACACAGCTAGCAAGGTCAAGTGTCTGAGGCGGATTTGAACTCAGGTAGCTCCTGAATCCCAGGCGCCAGTGCTTATCCACTGCACCACCTAGCTGCCCCAAGGAAATAATTTTCTTACTAATTAGAATTGGACAAAGTGGAAACTAGTGACTACAACAAGACAATCAAAAAACAAACACAATTTTTAAAAAAAGAAAAAACTAGAAGAAAATGTGAAATATTTCGTTTGAAAAACAACTGATCTAGAAATAAGTCTCTGGTAGATCATTTAAGAATTATTTGACTACCTGCAAGCTATGATCAAAAAAGAGCTTAGACATCATCTCACAAGAAATTACCAAGGAAAATTGCCCCAATATCTTATAATTAGTGGGTAAGAGAAATTGAAAGAATCTACCCATTACTTCTTTTTTTTTTTTTTTTAGTGAGGCAATTGGGGTTAAGTGACTTGCCCAGGGTCACAGAGCTAGTAAGTGTTTAGTGTCTGAGGCCGGATTTGAACGCAGGTACTTCCTGACCTCCAGGGCCGGTGCTCTATCCACTGAGCCACCCTAGCCTGCCCCCCCCATTACTTCTTGAAAGAGATCCCCCATGAAAACTTCAAGTCATTAGAGTCAAATTTTAAAGCTCCAAGGTCCAGGAGAAAAATATTGCAAGC
This sequence comes from Dromiciops gliroides, assembly GCF_019393635.1. Taxonomy (NCBI): domain Eukaryota; kingdom Metazoa; phylum Chordata; class Mammalia; order Microbiotheria; family Microbiotheriidae; genus Dromiciops; species Dromiciops gliroides. Next base: position 578,986,448 of record NC_057862.1, read on the forward strand.
AGCCAGAAAGAAAACAATTCAAATATCATAAAATCATAGTCAGGAAAACACACATTTAACAGCATCTATGTTAAAGGATCAGAGAGATTGGAATATGATATTCTGGAGTGCAAAGGAGATAGGATTACAACCAGAATCACTTATGCAGCAAAATGGTGTAATCACTTAGGAAAATGGAGTTTCATGAAATAAGTTTAAACAGTTTACATTCCTACATGGGAAGATGATATTGTAACTCCTAAGAACTTTCTCACGTTTAAGACAGTTGGGGGGCAGCTAGTTGGTGCAGTGGATAAAGCAGTGGGCCCTGGATTCAGGAGGACCTCAGTTCAAATCTAGCCTCAGACCTTTGAGACTTACTAGCTGTGTGACCCTGGGCTATGTCTCTTAACTCTCGATTGCCTTGCAAAAAAAAAAAAAAGAAGAAGAAGTATACATAAGACAGAGGGTACAGTATGAATTGAACATGATGGGATGATATCTAAAAAATAAAATTAAGGGGTGAGATAGAGGAATGTATTGGTGGATGGAGGAAGGGAGAGCGGAATGGACTAAAGTATTTCATGTAATAAAAGCACAAAAGAGCTTTTAAAGTGGAGGGGAACATTGGAGCCTATTGGAAAGGCAGCTCTTGAACTTTACTGTCATCATAATTGGCTCAAAAAGGGAATCATATACAAGATCAGTTGGGTATAGAAATCTGTCTACCCTACAGGAAAGTAAGAGGGGAAGGGCACAAGAAAAGGTGGGTGATTATAGAAAGGAGGGTAGACTGGGAAAGGTGGTAGTCAGAAGCAAAGCACCCTTTGAGGGTGGGCAAAGTGACAGGAAAGACAGTAAGATAAATAGAGACAAAATAGAAGGGAGGAAATAAGCTGTAATCATAACCTGCAAAAATTATATATAGCAAGTTTCTTTGATTTAAAGGCCTCATTTCTCAAATATATGGATAAACTAAGTCAAATTCATCAAAATATAAGACATTCCCAGTTGGTAAATGTTGATAAGGATTGGAACAGTCAGCTTTCAGATTAAATAATCAATAATAATATGAAAAAGTCCTTTAATCACTCTTGATGAGAGAAATGCAAATAAACAACTCTGAGGCACCCTATACATTATCAGATTGACTAATATGACAGAACAGGGAAATGACAAATGTTAGAAGGGGATGTGGGAAAATTGGGACATGAATGTACTATTTGTTAGTGGATTTGTGAATTTATTCAATAATTCTGGAGAGTAATTTGGAACTATGACAAAGGGCTCTAAAACCACCAGAAAATAATCACTAATAGGTATATATCCCAAAGAGAAAAAAAAAGGAAAGGGAAACTATATATACAAAATATATCTATAGAAGTTCTTTTTGTGGTGGCAAAGATTGGAAATTAAGGAGTTTCCCATCAATTGAGGAATGGGAAAATAACTTGTGGTATATTGATTATAATGGAATACTATTGTGGTATAAGGATGAGCAGGGATGCTTTCAGAAAAACCTGGTAAGAACTTACATGAATTGATGCAAAGTAAAATAAGCAGAACCAGAAGAATATTGTACACCAGTAGCAATAGTATTGTATGATGATCAAGTGTGGATGACTTATCTATTCTCAGCAATACAATGATATAAGAACAATTCCAAGGGACTCATGAAAAATGCTATCCACAGGACAGAAAGAATTGCTAGAGTTACAATGCAGATCAAAGAACACTTTTTTTAAAAAAAATATTTATTTATCTATCTATCTATCTATCTATCTATCTATCTATCTATCTATCTATCTATCTATCTATCTATTTATTTAATTGAAGCAATGGGGGTTAAGTGACTTGCCCAGGGTCACACAGCTAGTAAGTGTTAGGTGTCTGAGGTCGGATTTGAACTCAGGTACTCCTGACTCCAGGGGCCAGTGCTCTATCCACTGCACCACCCAAAGAATACTTGTAAAAACTTGTTTTTTCTTGGTTTTGTTTTGTCTTTTGTTTGTTGTTATTCTGTGCTTTTTTTCTCAACATTACTTCTATGGAAATATGTTTTGCATGACTGCACATGTAACCTATATCAAATTGCTTGCCTTCTAATGAAGGGTAAGGGAAGAGAATTTGAACAGTTTTTAAAAAATGAATGTTAAAATATTTTACATGTAATTGGGAAAATGTAATATTAAATATTTTTTTAAATTGTGTTATCATGGAGAGAGCATTAAACTTACATGAAGGCCAGGAGACCTGGGTTCAAACTCTAGCTTGTGCCATTTTCTACCTGTATGACCTTGGGTTAGTCACTTACTATTCTATATCTCAATTTCTTCATCTACAAAAACTGGGAGAGTAATTGTACTATATACTTCACAGGCTTGTTATGGCAAAGTGCTTTGCAAACCTTAATGTCCTGTAGAAATGGGAGTTATTATTACAACCTAGTAGAGAGATAAGATGCATGCATACGATAAATATGGGAAAATTATGAATGATGAGTACATTAGAGAAATAGCAAAATAAGCGCTACCACAAGGGATCTGGAGGAGGTAGTTAATGACAGGGGGGATCAGGAAAGGCTTCATGAAGATTGTAGCACTTGAGTTAGTCTTTAAGGATGTGTAGGAATTCAGGAGACAATGAAGAGAGAGAGAGGAATATTCCCTGTGTTTACTGTCTAGTGGGGGAGATATGATACTATATGCAAATGAAACAACATAAATAAACTATAATACAAAAAATACACAAGAGGAGTATCAGTGAAAGCTACATGGAGGAGCTGGGCTTTTAAGGTTGGGTAGAACTTTTAATAGATGTAAAGGGGACATGAGCAATTTAGACACAGGAATGGAGGCTAGAAAATGTTGTGTGTATACTAGAAACAGAGTATTCTAGTCCATCCTGTATATTGATAATTTATTAAGGAGTATTATGAGATAGGGACACTAAATTTTCCTGATCTTTCATATTTGAAGTGTTAGTCTGCCTATGAAGTAACACTTTATACATCTCCCCCTCAGTACAGTGCATATTGAAGAGGATTTTGACTAAAGAATAGAGCTCATAAATAAATTGTGTTAGATTTAAAACAACAACAACAACAAACTAGACCTATGGCTTCAATCAATATAAGGAAATTCTAGATGAAGAAACTCCTACTATTGCAAGTTGGCACTTTCTCTGCATTTTAGAGTCTAAAGAGTTGTCTTTTAGAGGCAATACTTGCATACAAGTATTCTTAGGTTGGAGACAAACTTTTCACTCATAGAATCATATTAAAACATATTTTTTTAGAGGGCACAAAAGTAGCTTAAAGGCTTGAGGACAATTCAAAATAAATTCAATTCAATAGACATTTATTTAAAGCACTTATTAAGTGCAAGTTACTGGTCAAGATGCTAGAAATTTACAAAGAAAACAAAACAATCCCTACCATCGAGAATTTTACATTCTAATGGAGGGACATAAAATTTACAAAATAATTTAATAATTTCCAGGAGAGACAGTCATAATTGAATGAATAGGGAATTGGCCTTAAAGCTGAGGTAAGAGGGTAGCTAGGTGGCACAGTGGATAAAGCACCAGTCCTGGATTCAGGAGGACCTGAGTTTAAATCCAGCCTGAGACACTTGACACTTACTAGCTGTGTGACCCTGGGCAAGTCACTTAACCCTCATTGTTCCCCCCCCCAACAAAAAAAGATAAATAAAATATATTTAAAACTGAGGTAACCTAGGTTCAAATCTTGCCCTGATACTTGCCATTTTTATGACCCTGGACAAGTGACTTAACTTTCCTGAGCTCTAGGCTGTTTGGAAGTCATCTTTTATTTTAACAAACTGAAGAAAGGTGAACCTAGGCTTGTTGGCCAGGCTATATTCAAAGGCACATAGGTGACATATAAAATATTTTGTATGGGGGGCATTAAGCAAGTTGGTTTTATGTGTGCTTATTCTTCTGAAAGGACCTGGACATTTTTTTCAGACAGCAAGTTTTTAAAATGGATGACCCTGGAGGGTATCAGCATCATTTCTTGTAGGTCCATCTGCTTAGGCTGATCTAGTACAATTCGATGATTCTCAATCTTCTTACAATTCAATAATTATTTGTGACCTTGGGGAAAAAAACTGACTTTAATTTTTTAAGTGTATGCTTACTGAGAACCTACTATTTGACCAGCATGGAAAGATTTCAAGGAAATTCATCAGTCTATCAGGAGGGAAATATTATTTAACTATGCCTCATCCTTTTAACTATTTAACTATTACCTCATCCTTTCATTTCAATTCTGTCTGTGAGGTGTAGAGGTTAGAAAAAAACAAAAACATTTTGTTTTCTATTCCAGACAGTCTATTGTATTCATAGAATCATAGAATGGAAAGGACCTCAGTGATTTGAACACACAGTAATTATCTAATCCAACTCCCTCTCTCTCTCTCTCTCTCTGTGTGTGTTTGTGTCTGTCTTTGTATCTGTCTCTCTGTCTCTGTCTTTGTTTCTGTCTCTGTGTCTCTGTCTCTCTCCTCTTCTCTCTCATGTCTCTCTCTCTGTCTCTGTGTCTCTCTGTGTCTGTGTCTGTCTCTCTGTGTCTGTGTCTGCCTCTCTGTGTCTGTCTGTCTCTCTGTCTCTTTGTGTGTGGGTGTGTGCGTCTGTCTGTCTCTCTATCTCTCTCTCCAACTCCCATATCTCCACCCTTACCAATCCTCACCCCCAACAAAGTTTATTAAAGGCTGCTTCTATCTATCTGTAGTTTAAATCGACAGACCTTCCAGGCAACTAAGTCATATTTGAATTCTCTCTCTACCATATTAGTTGAGTGATCATGGTGAAGTCCCCTAACTAATCTTTCTCAGTCTCAATGTCCTCCTCTATAAAATGAAACTAAATAATACCTAAATTACTTTCTCATAGGATTGTTGTTATAATGATCTACTGACAAAATGGTAGCTATTGTGGTGTGGTGGGTTTTACCCAGATAAATTATGTATATCCACATAGGTTTGTCTAGATATGGCTGATAGGTAGTCATGAAGAGATATCGCTAGTCTCCTTCATGCTCTCTTTTCCAAGTGAAACTTTGATTCTTTTCAGGAGAGGAAGTAGGAGGTTAGGGCCATAGGCTGATCACTCTGCTTTCCTCAGAGAAAGGGAAAGAAGCTAGGGTTATATCCCTGCTTCCCCCTGCCCCCCAATATTGTTAGTACAGGAGAAATCATCATTTTTATGCTCAAACTGAATTCTTGACTGCTATCCTTTAATGGCATAGGAGTGCCCAAAGATATATATCCAGGACTTGCCTCCCTTCCCTTTAAATGCTAGTTCCATAATCAACACAGGCAGCAAAAAGCAAATAAGTTTATTTATCCAAGGTGATAGCAAACAGAAATCAGAGAAGACAGGCAAACAATACATGGAATAGATGATCTTTCTCATTAGGGGTGAATAAACAAAAGTGCAGTAAAGCTCAACTAAGAGAAAGGAGACAGAAAAATAGAAAGACAGAGACAGAGTCTTCCATATTACCCAACAGGAATCTCTACTGTAGCAAAACAGGAATAGACACCTGACTGAGGTGCAGGCTCCTTTACAGGTTAACTCCTCAGTCTTTTTCTTCAGGGACCTGAAGAAAATCAAGCATCTCAGGTCTTCTCGTTCAAAGCAAAAAGCCCTGACTCTAGGATCTGTCTTCTAAACGCTCACCAATTCCATCCTTCATGCAGCTCAGAGAATTGAATAATCAATCTCCACCAGTAAGGAGAGTTTTCCACAAATGAACTCTGAGCTGCAGATACACTTTGGAAATTCTGAAGTACTTTATCAGTATCTGCAATGATGTTTAGAATAGCCTGGGTTAGAAGTCAGAGGCCATCAGTACAAATTCTGGCCATGCTACCTTAAGTCCTGTTTCTGGGCTTCAGTTTTTTATTCTCTAAAATTCAGGTGTGGTTCGAGATGGTTTCTTAGTCCCTTTTTAACTTTAATGATTTTTTATCTTTGGTGTATAGCCTAATGCCACTGAAGAGCAGAGGTACGTTTGAGAAGAGCGGAAGAACATACTAATCAGAAAAAAATGTATCAATCTTGTCTTGGTGCCTCCTTTTTTGGTGGAATGCAACATGACTTAGATAACATAGCATCAACTCATTTTCAAATTGACTTCCCAGTCTCTCTATTTGAAGGAATATTTATCTTTAATCTCCTGTTCCCTCCTCTTAAAAGAGGCAGTGGTGAGAGTTGTATTATTGTAAGAGACCTTAACTGATTCCCCTTATTTTTAATCTCTCCCTCTCACATTCAGTCCATCACTTTGTATATATACTGTTATCACTTATGAAACTATGTTGTATTTCCACCCCTCCCCCAATAAAGTATAATTTCATTGAAGTGAGGGATTGTCTCACTCAGACTCTTGCACAGCAGGTGACACATAGTAGGTTCTTAATTAACATGTGTTGATTGAGCGATCCATTCATTATAAAAAAAAATATACAATTTTCTCCACTCATACTTCTAGTTTTCTCCTTGTCTCACCTTCATAAGACTTAATGTTAGTCACAGCAGAGAATTGAAAGGCTTCCCTTGCCTGTCCTGGTTTGCAGATATTACTTGCTGACCCGGCAGAGAACATCACAATGGCTAATGGAAACTTTCTCTTCAGCATTAATGGTACAGTCCTCTAATTTGTTTAGCTAAACTGCATTAGTCATACTGAAAGTTTTATTATCATAGTCAAATACAGGAAGCTGAAATGGACATGCTGTATTTTAAAAAATTAAAGCATTTTTAAAAATAAGCTTGGCATATTGATTAGCTAATTTTCTAAACAAGAGCCTCATTTCTTTTAATCCTAGACATTACTACAAATTCTATTTCCATCCATGTTTCATACAGACAAGAGTGGAATGTAAAAGAAAATCTGCATGGAATTATTTATCTACATGGAATTATTTGTTCTTATTATTGTCAGGAGACTTTTTTAATTGGGTGGGAGAAGCACAGACACAGGTGAATTTCATCAGGAGGTGGCAGGAATGGATTGGAAGTCATTAGTAGGGTTGAAACTAATGCTTCTGAGTAGCCACAGGGTTCGTTTGTTTTATTCAGTTTTATTCTTTAGATGTTTTACCAATAGTTTAAAGCAATCAAATATGTACAAGTGCTCAGCCATTACATGAAGATCATTGCATTTCATCTACTTTTCCTGCACACCCAACCTTCACTAGAATTCTGCCCTTGAGAATTGTTTTTTTTTTTTTTTTCCAGGGCAATGGGGGTTAAGTGACTTGCCCAGAGTCACACAGCTAGCAAGTGTCAAGTGTCTGAGGTCGCATTTGAGCTCAGGTCCTCCTGAATCCAAGGACGGTGCTTTATCCACTGTGCCACCTAGCTGCCCACCTTGAACATTTCTTTGCTCCTTTTTTTTAAAGGAGTTGGGAAAAATACCTGGTCTTTGTCACAGCCATTGACTCAGGGGCTAACAGTTTTGTGAAGCAATTATTTTTAGTGGCAGCCTAGCATTATGGATATTGAGCTCTGATACAAACTGTGTGACTCCTATCAAGTCACTTACCCTCTCTGTGCCTCACTTCTATAACTATAAAATGAGGTGGTCAGTCTAGATGGATTCTGTTATTTCTTCCAGCTCTAAATCTATAGCTTCATTAACAAGAAAGATACAGTAGAGTTGATCTTAGTAAGGAAGATCTGAGTTTGAGCTATCCCTCTGACACATAATATCTGTGCAACCCCAAGGAAGTCACTTAACGGTTTTGGTTACCAAGACTCTACCTGGAAAAGAAGCCCTTAATTTGTAGTAGTAAAGGAAGTCCCTTATCCCAGCGTTCCTACGCTGTTTTTACCTTTCTCTGTTTCTCCAGAACAAAATACAGTACTTGAGTGGTAGCAATTGTAATGTTTTGCACATTAATATGTGACTTGTTAACTGGCTGACTTGTTCAATACACCAATGGAGCCAAATTCAAATAGAAATGGATCGTTGCAGCTATAGTTTGACAGAAAAATAGAAATATCAATGCGATATCGTATTTTTTATTTATTTTTGTCAAATATTACAATTATATTTTTACATGGTTTGGTCCAAATTAGGGAGATTTTCTGACTACAGGCAAGTTTAACACCTCATGACTACACCAATGAATTAATAGATCTTGCTAAGTAGATAAACACATACATGTAAATAAATAAATGAACTAACAAATGAATGAATGAATGGAAAAAGGAATAATTAAATAGATAGACATTCAATAGACTATAAAGGACTTAGAAGGTATTTATGTATGTCTTATTTATTTTTTCTTTTTTTGTGGGGCATTGGGGGTTAAGTGACTTGCCCAGGGTCACATAGCTAGTAAGTGTCAAATGTCTGAGGCCAGATTTGAACTCAGGTATTCCTGAATCCAAGGCCGGTGCTTTATTCACTGTACCACCTAGCTGACCCCTTATATATGTCTTATTTTTCTCCCTACTGCCAAGTATAGTGCCTTGCACATAGTAGGCAAGAAACATGATTTTTGTTTTGGGTTAGAATAGAGAATAAGCTAATGATTCTAATGTTCTAGGGGTCCAAGAGGGGCAATGATTCTTTTCAAATCTCTTTCTGTCTATTAAAATGAATACTCAAATGAGTTATATGGTGGTCTCTCAGTTTTCTTTTGCATAAGACAATTTGAGTCAAAACCAACTAATCATCATGGCTTACAAGGGACATTCTTTGTTTTCCTCACTCAGTCAGGGTGGTTGGAAGCATTTGTTCAAGGCATATTGTATTAATATCAAAGAAGGCATGAAACCAAAGGTATTTGTGACTGTTATAGAGGCTGTCTACCACAGAGTCCAAGTTGAAGAGAGACTCTTTCTCAATAATGAAGTCCTTTGAGATGTTTCTTTTGCCTGATGACATTGTGCTGATTACATCAAATCTAGGCATATTGATGATCACTTTAAAAGATTTCACCTAATTATTCACAGAGTATTAAAAACTTGACGAAAAATGCCTATTTCCTCACCTATGATAGGCAGTTAGTTGAATAACTTGAAGAGATGATAAATATACTTTATTTTTTTAAAAATTTTTATTTATTTATTTATTTATTTTTTGGTGAGGCAATTGGGGTTAAGTGACTTGCTGAGGGTCACACAGCTAGTAAGTATCAAGTGTCTGAGGCCGGATTTGAACTCAGGTACTCCTGACTCCAGGGCCGGTGCTCTATCCACTTTGCCACCTAGCTGTCCCGATAAATATACTTTAGGCAGACAATACAAATGGACAATGAGCTGGGCCTAGAACTTTATAAGAGGAAAACAGGTTGGATTGCTTTGGGGAAATTACAAATTTCTTTAAAAAAACAATCTTTTCCCTAAAATAAAGATCCATCTTTTTAACATCAATGTTCCTTCAAATTTGTATGGCTACTAGTCTCCAATGAATTGAATTTGAGGATTCTGTAAAGAGCAATGGAATGGAGAATGTGAGATGTATGTAGGTTGCTAGACATTGTAAAAGAAGAATTACATAAGAGAAGAGGTATAGAGAAATGATAAAATTTACTGGAAAAAACCCATAAGTTGAACCATTCATACAGCTGGTGAAAGTAAAGGTTGATAATTCATGGTCTCCACTTCTAAGTTAAGATTAATAGAAGAAGTAAGCATGTTGAGTGGATCCCCTTTGGTAGATGTATGGAAGGAAATGCATGAGAAATGACAACATGGGAAAACAGGTGTATTGAGGGAATAACTGTGTTGATGAGATATCATCACAGATCCAGATTCAATGAAATGTCAGAAAATTTTATACAACTTCTACATAAGAGATATAATTTAACTCATAGAAAATGAAAACAAAGGCAGGAATTCTCAACTAAGTTACAAAAGAGCAAAATCTCGTCCTAGCTGCTCAAGTACTTCATCTAAGATCAAGTCATCAGCCTTTTCCTAGGTTGAGCTAGCAAGCTGATTCTAAATAAGCTTGTTAGACTACTTGTAGAATAAAAAATAGTAAATCCTTTAATACAAACTTGTAAATCACAAGCACTCAAAAAGTATCAAAAAGAAAGAAAGGTTAAAGGGAATCCTTTGGGGAAAAATATTCATCAGTCAGGGACTTTTCTTCAGTTTTTGCCATTGTTCAATATAAGATAAGTTTCATTTAATTCATACATCTTTTTATCCAGTATTTATTGAACACCTACAAGAAATTGTATTTTTCCCCCAAGGGTTCCCAATATCCGGTCTTTCTTTTGAATACTTCTTGAGTGCTTTTGACATACATAGCAATTAGTAGGTACTTAGAGGAATACACAGATCAATAAGACATAAGACTTGACTACAAATAACTTACAGTTTGCTTTGAGAATTGTATACAGACAAACATAATATAATTTCAAATGCTTTCCATGGCTATGTATGGTAGTATATGACTATGCTCTCTGATGGCAATGAGGCTGAGGCTGGTGGGCTACTTGACTTGGTGAATTCTGAGTTGCAGAAAGCTAAAACCTATTGTGTGTCTGAGTTGTCTGGCATGAATCTGATGAGCCTCCAATATCAGGGGGTGTGAGGAGGAGTGAACCAGACCAGGTAAAAAATGGAGCAGATCAAAACCTCCATGATAATTATTAGTGAAGTCAGGTCCATAGGTAGCCTGGGTGAGAGAGAGAGGCAGTTAAAAAATGTAATAAGGTACTTAAATGGCACAGTGGATAGAACATTGGAATTTGAAATAGGAAGAAATGAGTTTAAGTCTGGCATCTGCTGTTTACTAGCTGTATGACATTGGGCAAGAAACTTATCTTTTCCCTTTTTCAGTTTCTTCATCTGTAAAATGGGCCTAAAATACCATGTAGGGTGGTTGTGAAGATAAAATGAGACAATGTTTATAAAATATTTTATAAACCTTAAAGCACTACATAATTGATAGGTATTATTGTTATTATTATTATATAAATGAGGTTAACAAGAATTGTTATTTGAGCTGAACTTTGAAGAAAAGGTATAAGGTATAATATAAACAAATATAATTTGAGGAATGAGAGCATGGCCAATGGTATGGGCAAAGATAAAGTAAGGTTCAAGATGCGTTTGAGAAATCTGCTTTGATTGGAACTTTGATACATGAAGAGGAATTGAGTCAGTAAGGCAGAGACTGTAAGGTGGAGCCATATTGCAGATAATCTTGAATCCTGGGCTATAAAATCTGGGCTTTGTCTGGTTGACAATGCAGAGTCAATGACAGTTGTTGAACAGGAGAATGACTTGATCAAAGCTATATGTTGTGAAGATTTGCCTATCAGCAGTTTTCGGGGTGGAATAAAGGGGGTAGAAACTGAATTCAGGGAAACTAGATGGAAGGCTAGTAAAATCTTTAACTGGCTCCCAAAAGCCACTAAATTGTGCATGCCCTTTGACTCAGCTATACTACCATTAAACCTATTTCCACAAAGAAATAAATGAAAGAGGAAAATATGTATAAGAATATAGCAGCTCTTTTTGTAATAGCAAAGAATTATAAACTAAGAGGGTTTACCATCCATTGGGGAATGGCTAAACAAATAATGTACCTTAATAAATGATGAAATGGATAGTTTCATTCAAAGGGAAAGCCTCTCTGAACAAATGCAAAGTGAAGTGAACAGAACTGGGAAACAATTCATAAAATAAAAGCAATGTAAAAGAAAAATAACTTGAATGACTTAACAAACTTTGGTCCAATTCAATGTCTAATCACTACTTTAAGGATTGGTATTGATGCATGCTACCCATATGTTGATAGAAAGGTGATGGACTCAAGATACAGAATAAGACACACATTATTGGACATGAATGCATAGAAATCAATTGTAAATGGGCAACATGAAAAGAAGAAATGGAAGAGAATTATTTAAGGTTTATGTAACATTTAACTGAAATGATTCAAATAGGAAATCAACCATGTTATATTTTGTCCCCAAATCCTTTGGGAGTAAATGATTTTGCCTAGTATACTTTGCTTCATTGCTTAGATAACTGTATGTGGTATTTGCAAATGACCCAAGGAATGTAAATCATTCTCCTTCCTGAGCTTTGCACCTGAGCATTAAAAATAGATTCCCTAGACATAAATGGGTAAGGAAGCCTCAATGGAGCAGTTGGAATATATGGCTCTTTGTAATTTTAAATTCTAAGTTCTATGTTCCAGTGCTTCTATTTGTCCTTTCAGTCAAATTAAAATGTATATTTTTGAAGCTAATCTAAGTTTCTTTATCCATCCACTTAACATCATCCTATTTCTCCCCTCTCCCCAATATATCTTTTTTCTTTTTTACATGACTGTTATGAATAATCAAATGATTATTATGTATTTTGATACTCTCATATACAAAACTTTCATTATATGTCTAGATATTATTAGTATAATTAGGGAACATGTTTTTCTTATATATTTGGTTGATGGGATGTGGCCACATCAGACTCCTCCCACTGGCCTTTGAAGCAAAGTGAAATTAGAGTCTTAAAAAGAAGGGAACAAGCTTAATAATTTCAAGTCACAGTGCATTGCACATGCCCAGAAAAGCCTAGATCATTTCCAAATTCAAGGACTAATAAAAATTGGAAGCACTCCAGTAATTTTAAATTGCTTTGCACGTTGAAGAGTGATTTAAAACCATTGAAGTGATTCAATTTTTTTTTTATATATGCACTTCAATTTGGAAGTGAGTCAGACAGACAGCATCATAGCATAGAGGTTCAAGACTTATTGAACTAATGGAAAAAAAGTTAGGACTGAGTATGCTAATAGAAAGCTAGAGAACCCTTGAAAGTCATCATCACTAGTCATAAACAGTACCATTAGGAAAGAAAAACAGTTGATAAAAGCTCCAATGTGAACAATGAAGAGGCAGCATAGAATTATGGACATGAGAGTGGAATTAGAGTCAGGCCTAGTTTAAACCCTGGATCCATCACTTATTAGTTATGTAACTACATGCAAGTTATATCTCTGAGCCTCAATTTTCCATATGGAAAATGAAGATATTAATGTGTGACCTACCTCTCAAGACTCTTTGGAGGGAAGGACTTAATAAAAGACCCGATTTTTAATAAGAACAAGAATAATTATTACCATTTTCTTACCTTATGTCAGCCATGACCAAGATGAAAAACACTCACCAAAAAAACCAAACCATACAAAAACAAAACAAAAAACCACATCAGAACAGGTGAAGAAGTAGGAGATTCATTAAGATTCATTAAGGAGATTAAGTAGAAGATTCATGCTGAATGTATGGGATCACCTTTATCATTCTGGTTTTCAAAAGGCATAGCATCTTCTATTTGTCATACTTGTTATGCAATTAATCCTATGTTGCTTTGTGACACTATATTGCTTTGTGACATCTTGTTGTTGAGTCATTTTTCTGTTGTGTCCAACTCTTTGTAATCACATTTGGGTTTTTCTTGGTGGTTTGTTACTTCCTTCTCCAGCTCAATTTACAGATGAAGAAACTGAGGCAAACAATAAGTGATTTTTCTCAGGGTCACACAGCTAGTAAGTATCTGATGCCATATTTGAACTCAGATCTTCGGACTCCAGACCCAGACCTCTATCCATGATCACCCTAGCTGGTCTTCCTGTTATTATTTAACCCATATTACTGCAATTTAATTTTTCTCTTTCATTCATGCTCTTATCTTCAGTTGGAGAATAATGTTCTTGAGAGCAGGGACTATATATTTTTGTTTGTTTGTTTGTTTTTTGCCGGGCAATGAGGGTTAAATGACTTGCCCAGGGTCACACAGCTAGTTAAGTGTCAAGTGTCTGACGTCGGATTTGAATTCAGGTCCTCCTGAATCCAGGCCCGGTGCTTTATCCATTGTGCCAACTAGCTGCCCCACAGGGACTATATCTTATAAACATTTACAAAGCACATAGTACCTTGAGCTGTGCTTTTCAAACAGTAGGAAGACAGTGTGTATTTGTTGATGGATTGTATTGGAAGTATACTTCTTTTATATAGGTCTAGATTATCTCCTCTTGATGTCAAAACTGTGTTATTTTTATATTTGTATCCCTATAACCTAAACATAATTGTCTTGCACAGGTAGTAGAAGCATGAAATGTAGTTTTTAAATGCAAGTAAGTGGTTTTGCTATGTTCATTCAAGAGTCTACCTTTATGAATTTATAAACCAACACTGCTGGGTGATCAAATAAAATGTCCCAGAAATCATTGAAAAAAACTGAATGTAGGTTGACAGTAACTAGTCTGAATTGAAGATGCAATTAAAACAATAAATTGACATATGTTATTTTTAGCACATGGACCCAGGTTTAGATATCTATGCATATCTATGTATAGACCTATTCACTATAATTTTTTAAAGGAATATGTTACAGCAAATTTCTGGTGCCAAATAGTTCAATAGTGCCAATAGGTACATCTAAGGAAAATTAATCTCATTATCTCAAGAAAGGTTCTGGCACATGTGTTTTCCTGCAAGGTTATGATACTACTACAGAATGGAGTACACTTTGATGGCATTTTTTTTTTATTACCTCACTTACCAAAGCTTTAAACTTTGTTAATAATGAAGATGTGGAATAATAACAAAAATTAGAATTACGTAATAGCTTCATCATAAGGAAGGCAAGTAGTTTAATTTGACACAGAGAGCAAAGAAAGGATGTATAAGGTCATTTGATGAATAGATATAAATGGATAGAATTTAATATTCTTTGAACATTTCCATGAAACACAATGCTTATGGGCCTAAATAAGTATTTTACATATATACCCATTTCTTAAGCTCTTATTACATATATTAGGCCCTGCTAAGTACTGGGATACAGAAAAAAGCAAAAGAGAGTCCCAGTTCTCAAAGAACTCACAACATAATAGAGGCAAATAAATATATAGAAACAAGGTATGTGGAGGATAAAAAGATAATAACAGAGGGAAGGCTCTAGAATTAAGAGAGGTTGGAAGAGATGCTTCCTGTAGAAAGTGGGATTTTAGTTGAGACTTGAAGGAAGCCAAGGAATCCAGGAAGTAAAAATGAAGAGGGAAAGTAGGGACTAGAGAAAATGCCTAGAGCTTAAAGATGGAGTATCTTATCTGTGGGATGGCAAGGAGGCCAGTGTCACTGGGTCAGAGCATGTAATAAGAGTGAGGTATAAGAAGACTAGAAAGGTAAGGGGTACGAAGGGTTGTGAAGGGTTTTGAATCCAAAATGGAAGATAGCTATTTCATCCTGGAGGTGATATGGAGGGTGGAAAATGGTTATGTTTGAAGAAGGATGAAAAGGTTTGGAAGAGCTTTTTTTTTTCCTTTTCTCTGCAGGACAACGAGGGTTAAGTGACTTGCCAGGGTCACACAGCTAGCACGTGTCAAGTGTTGATGCTGGATTTTGAACTCAGGTCCCTCCTGAATCCAAGGGGTGGTACTTTATCCACTGTGCCACTTAGCTTCCCCTGGAAGAACTTTGGTGGAGAGTGAGCTAATGAGTTGATAAGATAGGTTTAGAAGAATGGCCTAGCAGCAGCAAGGACCCTGTCAGGATTGTGTAACATAAATCTGTACTAGACCCCCAGTCGACATAGGTTGCATACTTTTCTCTACATTGCTCATTAAAGAGTATGGGACGCGAAAGTCTCGGCAGTGATCAAGTGTGAGTCTTGGCAGGGAGGAATTGGTCACTATAAAGGAGCCATGGCTTGAAAGAGATGAAGATCTTGGAGATCTGAAACTGCTGATAATGGAAGCAGAGGGTAAGGAAAGTTTATGCAATTGTTGTGGAGCTGTTAACTGATCCAACCCATTCTGGAGAGCAATTGGAATTATGCCCAAAGGGCCGATAAATCTGTGCATATCCTTTGACCCAGCAATTCCACTTTTGGGTCTTTTTCCCATAGAAATCATGGAAAGGGGAAAGGAACCCACATGTACAAAAATATTTATAGCTGCTTTTTATGTGGTGGCAAGGAATTAGAAGTTGAGGGGATTCCCATCAATTGGGGAATGGCTGGACAAGTTGTGGTATATGAATACAATGGAATACTATTGTGCTGTAAGAAACGATTGAGCAGGAGGAGTTCAGAGAAACCTGGAGGGTCTTGCATGGCCTGATGATGAGTGAGATGAGCAGAACCAGAAGAACATTGTACACTGTATCATCAACATTGAGTGTAGATCTACTGTGATGGACTATATTCTTCTCACCAGTGCAATGATACAGAAGAGTTCCAGGGAACTCATGATAGAAGAGGATCTCCAAATCCAAGAAAAAAAAAAAAAGAACTGTGGAGTATAGATGCTGAATGAACCATACTATTTCTTTTGTTTTTGGTGCTGTTGTTTTTTCTATTTTGAGGTTTTTCATCATTGCTCTGATTTTTCTCTTATAACATGACTAATGCAGAAATAGGATTAATGTTATTTTATATATATATATATATATATATATATAACCTATATCAGATTACCTGCTGTCTAGGGGAGGGGGGGAGGGAGGGGAGGGAGGGGAGGGAGGGAGAAAAATCTGAAATTGGAAAGCCTGTATAAACAAAAGTTGAGAACTATCTTTACATGTAACGGGAAAAAAAAGAATATCTAAGAATCAGGTTGGCGATTTGTTCTTAAAGGTGTGTATTATATGCACACTTGGATTAATAAAGTCTGATTGCATAGAAAAAAAAAAGAAACTGAAAAGATTCTTTTTTTTTTTTTTGGTTAATAGTCCCTGATCAGCAAAACAAAGTGATTTATTTATTAATAATACATATTCCTTACTGACATTCATAACTATGAAATTGCAATGTTTGTTCATCCATAATGCAACTTAATAAGAGGGTAAATGACATTCCAAAGAAATGTTGAGTAATATCAGTATTAAATACAAAACATAAAGTTACTCATGTTAAAAATTAAAAAAAAAAAGTTTATGCAATTTGCCCAGGTTCACACAGCCTATGTAAATACTAAGGCAGAATCTAAACTCAGGTCTTCCTGACACCATGTCCAACATCATCCAATGAAACAACTGAGCGATATGAGGTTTTTTGGGTTTGCTTTTACTATATTTTGCAAAGGTACATAATTGCAAGCAGACAAGTCAACCAGCCCTTTAATATTTTTGCTTCTACCTTTGTCTAAGAATGGTTATTTATTTGTTTATTTATTTTTAGTGAGGCAATTGGGGTTAAGTGACTTGCCCAGGGTCATACAGTTAGTAAGTGTTAAGTGTCTGAGGCTGGATTTGAACTCAGGTACTCCTGACTCCAGGGCCAGTGCTCTATCCACTGCGCCACCTAGCTGCTCCCAAGAATAGTTATTTTTAATGTCATAAAGTAGCTTTCCAGATAAAGTTTCCATAAGGGCTAACAACGAATTGTGGTCACAAATTCTACACATATATTGTGGTCCCTGATCCTTCCTTCATTATTCCGCATTTCTTTATTTCTTTATTTTTTTTTTAGTGAGGCAATTGCGGTTAAGTGACTTGCCCAGGGTCACACAGCTAGTGTTAAGCCTCTGAGGCTGGATTTGACTCAGGTACTCCTGACTCCAGGGCCAGTGCTCTATCTACTACACCACCTAGCTGCCCCTATTCCCCATTTCTTAATGGAAATAGACAATTTGAAAAGATTTGTCACTAATAAACTCATACATTGGGGTTTTTTTTGGTGTTTTGGTTATTTGTTTTATTTTTATTTTGTTTTGTTTTATTATATTTTTTATTTTGTTGTTATCTAAATCTTAACACATATTATTACTTTTTTTTTTTTTTTTGGTGAGGCAATTGGGGTTAAGTGACTTGCCCAGGGTCACACAGCCAGTAAGTGTTAAGTGTCTGAGGCCAGATTTGAACTCAGGTACTCCTGACTCCAGGGCCAGTGCTCTATCCACTGAGCCATCTAGCTGCCCCTTAACACATATTATTAAAACATTCCAGGAAGAGACCATTTTCCTGATTGATTCCTTGACTAATATGCATTGGCCTTTAAATCAACTATCTTGGAAAATGTGAGATGTAGGATATTTTCATTACCCAGAATTTCTTTTTTTCCCTTTTTTCCTGATTGTTATTATTGTTAGTAGCAGCAGTCATCGCCACACTGACATTTAAATAGTGCTTTAAAGTTTGAAAAATTCTTTGTATATATCATATGCTTAAATCCTTAGAAATCTATAAAGTCAAATTGAAAAAAAGATGATTGTATATGAAATTGTAAATCTATTACATATAACTTGTTATTCTTTTAAAATATATAGTAAAGTTACCATTTAAATATCTTCCTCCCTCATACTATAAATGGTTACAATTAGACACAAATGTGTGCATGTGTATACACACAAATATGTAAAATCATTCTACAAATATTTCTATTTACCAGTTCTTTCTCTGGATAATTTCTTTTTATTCTACTATATTATGGAGATGTTTCTTTTATTTCAGAAGTTAAAAAGAAAATAAATAAAAGAAAAAAGAAACCTATGGAGGTAATGGTGGTGGTGGTGGTGGTGGTGATGATGATGTGATCTTCAAGGGAAGGAAGCTCAGAATCTTTGTGAAGATTCTAGTCATAGCAAATTGACAATTACCTGAGGAAACAGAAGTCAAATTACTGGCCAAGGGTCAAAGAGCTAGTATATATGTAAGTGTCAGGATTTGATAAATATGTATATATGCCTCTCTAATAAAATGCATCAAGATGAAATCTGTGCAACATTGTATTTTAAATACACTCAACTTTAAAATAATTTTTTTTAACATTTCACCAAAGAGAGTTTCTGAGCAAATTCCATCTGATTTATAATAAAGTCTAGGTGGAAACCACTTGAGACATGGTGGTTTTGATTTATTTTTGCTTTGAATTTTTTCAAACCCACACAAAACTTTGGTTTTATCATTGAAGTTTATTGAGGGTGGGGATAGGAAATCTCACTGTTGCAGATATGGTATCTTTGTCCCTCTAACTTCCCTAACCTTTTTAGGGAATGAATGTAGGCATAGGTAACAAGAGAGATAGATAGATAGGAAAATAAAAGAACTTTAGAAAGAGTGAGGGAAATATGGAGTAGCTTATGTGAAGGAGAGGAAGACAGATTGTTGTTTTTTAAAGTTAAAGTAAATGTAATGGGGCAGGTAGGTGGTGCAGTGGATAGAGCACCGGCCCTGGATTCAGGAGGACCTGAGTTCAAATCCGGCCTCAGACACTTAACACTTGCTAGCTGTGTGACCCTGGGCAAGTCACTTAACCCCAATTGCCTCACCAAAAAAAAATAATAAAAACATAAAGTAAATGTAACTCTTATGCCATCTTCTCCTGGAAAAATGGGTTTGGATGAAATTTTAGGAGTTGTCATATTTGGCCCCCAAAGGGTACCTGGAGAAAATGGCTTAATTGGTCAATTTTCATCACATTAACAGACCCACTTTAAAAAATAATTTAATTTAATAAGTATTTTAATTTAATATAATTTCATTAAAATTATTAGTGGGGAAGAATTCAAATAACTTTGCAAATTATATGGCAGATAGATTATAGTGTTGTTTAAGCTCCATGGAGTCTCAAAACAGATTTTTTCCCAAAAAACAAGTGCAAGAATGTCATGACCAGAACGCCAGTCTAGTCCTTCATTGTTGCTCTTAGGCCTGCTATGAAGCTATCCTCTCCAATGAAACTCCTCCTCTTATAGCTCACTGGCCACATTCTGTTGCTTCCCTCCTCCACTAAGGAGGTTGTCTCCTGGGGCAACCTACCCTGACAACTAACATTCTGCAGACTCTAGTTTCTCTTCCTACTGCTTCAGGTTTTCTGATCTTACTGAAACTCATCAGGAAATACAGATAATGGACACTTAGAGGGGTTATCTCCTGATCTGGTTGCTGACCATTACCAGACATGTTATTGCCGCTTTCCACTGGAGTTTTCTAAAGTCTCTGGATACCTTAGAATTCTTTCTCAAACAAGTTTCAATCACTTCAGAAAGTAGATGTCACTTTTTTCTCTCTATCTGAAAAGCTCAATCCTTCAGTTACCAAAGTGTCTATGACAAAAGATCCTTATATATATGAACATATGTGAACACACACATGTTCATATATAAATCCATATGTGTATGTTCAATATATCGTTTACACATATATGTGTATATATAATTATATATGTTTATATAAAATTATATATATTTAACATGATTTTTATCCTATTTCTATGGTAACCTACTCTCTATTTGGATTTCCCTCAAAGGTACAAGAGCCCTCTATACATACTGATTAATTCCTGATTCACATCCCTGCTACTGGCTGGGATTATGTAAGATTCATATGAGATTTTTAAAAGAGCTTAAACCCCCCTGGGCCTCAGTTTCCTCATATGTAAATTCTGAGGAATTCACTAGACAGCATCTGAGGATGCTTCTGTCTTTTGATCTATAATCCTATGAGACTATAATACTACAGATTAATAGATGGACAAAGCATTTATTTAGCACCCATCTTGACCATGGAAAGTTCCCAGTCACAACCAGCAGATGGCTAATATAACAGGAACAGAGAGGTACTACTAAACTAGACACACACACACACACACACACAGAGGAACTGGATAGGAAATGGACCTGTGATTTCATTGGTATAAGGATTCTCAGTTAAGAAAAAACTTTCTACTCACTGCCAATTTAAAATTTGATTATTGTTTAAGCCCTTTGGGATCTGCAAACAGAAATTTTCACCTGGTCCCTTATTTGTATTTGTGTATTTGTGTGTGTGTGTGTGTGTGTATAAAATATGTATATGCATCCATAAGATAACATACATACATCTGTCACAAAGATGTCTATACATGGCTCAGCAGATAAGTGCAGGAAGACCTGAACTCATCTCCTGCCTCAGATACTTATTAGCTGACCCTGGGCAAATTACTCAACTTCTCCATACCTCAGTAACTCACATTTCTCCTCTTTAAAATAGGGATAATAATGGCACCTCCTTCAGAGGATTATTGATCAAAATGAACTAACATATATAATCAAAAAGTGCTCTCTAAATGATAACTAGCCCATTATATCAATACATGGATATAACAGTTTGCCACACAATGCCAAGAGAATCAGAGGAGGACTTCTTGGCATGGGAGCCTGGACTATTTGTGGCCAACTTAAGGAAAATGTATAAAAAAAGTCACACGAGATAGGGAGAAAAGGATGAGTTATGATCTGCATCAATGAAGGGAACACTGATGTGATATGAATGAGTCTGGAGAATAAATCATCACAATTACAATAATGGTAGCATTTATTTAAAAAGCTTTAAGGTTTGCAAAATGTTTTACATATTTAATCTCATTTAATTATGACAATAATCCAGGTGGTAGGTGACTTTATCATCACCATTTTACATAAGAAACTTGAGGTACAAACACCTTAAGTAAATCGTTCTGGGTTATATAGATAAAAAGTGTCTAAAGCTAGATTTGAACTCAAGTGCTTTCTCTAAGGTGTATTGCAGTATACCTGAACTTAAAACAGCTATATACACACGTTCCCCTTTTGTTGCCCCAAACAAACAGAAGTATTTTAAATTTTCAGGAAAAGCAGAGAAAATTAAACACAACATAAATGAGCTGTCCACAGTGATGGAAAAGCATATTATAAAGAGCAATGGGAAGCTTGCCTCATTTTCTTTCCCAAGAAATGATATCATGATTATTCCAAGATGCATCAGAGCTGAGGTATCTTAAGCATTTTCCCTCTAGTCACTGAAGATCTTTTTTATGCAATGTAACATCTTTACAATTACAAATTTAGGCTCTTTTGATGGGAAAGATGCTCTCTTTATCACCATTTGTAGGTTAGTTTATTTTTTGAAGAGTTATTCTGTAGCCACAGGATCACCACCTTGTATAATAAAAAATAATAGTAATAACAACAACAGTATCTAGAATTTATATAGTATTTCATGATTTGCAAAAATCTTGTCACGTATTCTTTCATTTTATCCTCACAACAACCTTGGGAGGTGGCTGTTATTATTATTACCAATTTGTAGATGAGGAAACTATAGCATAGAACAATTAAATGACTTTCTTAGGGTCACAGAGAAAATGTGTCTGAGACTGGATTTGAAGTCAAGACTTGCTGTTCTACACTATTCATAGTACCACCTAACTGCCCAAACACATTTCTTTCCTTTCCTTTCCTTTCTTTCTTTCTTCCTTTTTTTAGGCAATTGGGGTTAAGTGACTTACCCAGGGTCACACAGCTAGTAAGTGTCAAGTGTCTGAGGCCAGATTTGAACTCAGGTCCTCCTGACTCCAGGGCTGGTGCTCTATCCCCTGCCCACCTAGCTGCCCTGCACATTTCTTAATATCACCAGGTCCAGCTACTTTTTCTGAAGTTATGGACTGACCAGGGAGCCATATTTAAAAATATGCCTTCCCCATTAATAACACTTGTAATTTCTTGTCACTTTCAAAAGTCTCTAAGGCTTTGAAGAACTCTTTCTTTATTTATATCACATTGCATACCATATTGCAAAAGAATTAGCTCTTAGACACTACCATAATTATTGACTTCCATAATGGCCACTTTAATTGAAATCATTTGGGATTTTCCAAAGGTAGCCAAATGGTATATTAAAAAAATGATCTGTTAGCAGAGTTTGAATGCTAAACATTTTCAGAAGAGGAATTCCCCTCGACCAGTCTTCTAACTAAAATATTAAATCATTCAAAGAAGACAAAATCAGTTTGCTTTAATTATCACTTCTACTAAAACTTAGATTGACCATAACTTAAGAAAAAAATAACCCACCAAGTCATGCTTTATATCAGGTCTATTGTGGGAAATATTACACATGTTACTTGTACTAGACTAAAAATTAATCCAGTTGAATAGGTTAAGTTAAAAATCTATGTATAGCACTATAGATTTAGAAGTGGAAGACATCTTAGTGGTTCTTTAGCTGAGCCCCCTCATTTTACAAATGAGAAAAATGAAGCTAAGAAGTGTTAAGTGACTTACCCAAGGTCAAATAGGAGTAAGGAGCAGAGATTCAGAATAGTTGTCAGGAAATCCCCATAAAAAGATAAAGAAGAGGGGCGGCTAGGTGGCGCAGTGGATAGAGCACCGGCCCTGGAGTCAGGAGTACCTGAGTTCAAATCCGGCCTCAGACACTTAACACTTACTAGCTGTGTGACCCTGGGCAAGTCACTTAACCCCAATTGCCTCACTAAAAAAAATTTAAAAAAAAAAAAAAAAAAAAAAAAAAAAAAAAGATAAAGAAGAACAAGAAGGGACCTTAGAGATCATCTGGTTCAACTTTCTCATTTCCAAAACATCACCATGCATAATTCACTTTGACACTAGATGGTGTTAGACAAGTACTCATTTGCCTCGTGATTTTTTTTAATAGGGATCTGGAGCAGTTATAGTCAAATGTCAGCAAACTGGATTATCACTAATTAGAGCTTTTGATATAAAAATTTGGGAGTTGGTCTTACTCATGGAATAATAGAATAAGTCACAAATAAATGAGTTTTCTATTAGGGATTTATTAGAAGGAAAAACAAATCCAGGGGATATCTCAATGATAATTTATACATGCAAATGAGAATATAAGTGGATATTTATGCATATGTATCATTTTATGAATATATATCCATATTTTCATGTTTCCATACATGTGTATATATGTATGCATGGAAGATAGATAGATAGATAGATCGATAGATAGATAGACAGACAGACACCCAGGTATGTGTAAATAAACAGTGCCTTATTTGTCTTTTTATATATAGCATTCTGCTAAGTGAAAACTCATGTGAGGTATGATGCTCATGAAGAACTGCACAATCTCCAATCATCACAAAAGACAGAGTTTATATGGTTGGTATACTCAGCATTAGCAGAAAAGTGACATAGTGGCTGCTCTTTGAGTCAGAAAGTCCTGGGCTCAAGTTCTACTTTGGATACATATAAGGTGTGTAACCCTTGGCATGTTACTTAACCTCTCATTTCCTCAGGACAACTCTCTAGTACTCAGTTGCATCCAAGCTGTCAGTCTGCATAGATGGACAGGGTTTTTACAGTTGGAGTTTATTACACAGATGTAATCATAGGTCTACATAAAAAAACTTTTCAGAGAAGTGGGGGAGATTTGACAATAAAGGATAAGGCAAAAAAACCCCTAGTTTTTTGGCTAATTCTGAGTTTGGTAAATATGTACATGGAGCAAATATATGTATTTGTGAATGGATGACTGGTTGGATGGATGGATACTTGGATAGATATGTACATATATATACATATACACATATGTATATATGCACATATATACACAGATATGTACATATATTCAGAAACCCTGATATCCAGAGTTTGGGGGCTACTGAGTTGTTTGTGTTTGTTTTTGTTTATGGTTACAGAAGACCTAAATTAAATATGACAGTATAGACCTTACATTTGCTGCAATGTAGAATTGAAAATGGATTTGAAACAAGGATAAGATATAAGGTAATGAAGCCCTTTGAGTCTAGGTATGCAAGCAAGCAGCTGCTTTATTATAATGAAAAGAATATAGTTCTCAAGTGATTGTATAAGCATCCATGGTAAGTGTAGCTTCCTGCTGTCTTTCTTGCTCTCTTGTGAAGCAATATTTGGTTACCCCAGGTAGAGGTGGCATGCATAGAGATAGGGGGTAGCATCAGGTCTTAGAAGCTGGCATACAATATGTTGGGTAGCCATTATATATTATATACTTTCCTGAACAGATAGCTAAAGATTTTTTCTTGTGCCCTAGGTTAGCTGGGGAAAGATCTTATTAGTTTTTATCAGATGAGTCCATGTCTTCCTGACTGGGAGACAGACTAACTCAACACTTAGTTTACCACGAAAGGCTTCAGTTAATTGTTTTTGTAGTTAATTTTACCTATCCTTTGTCTTCCTCTTTCCAGTGGTGTTTCCATCCCTTTATATAGTTATATATACTACCTCTTAACTTCAACATATAACATTTAAATCCCCCTTTCTGGTCTCAATACCTGTACATAAATTTTTTTTTCAACTTGCTATTTATAAAGGAAACAAATAAAAAAAGGAAGATTGAAAGGATTGGGCCTATACCACTCAAATAATTTCTATAGTATTTCCACACATTCAAACAGGCAAGATGGTCTGCTGCTCAGAAACCACAGGATCATAAAATCACAGCAATGTTCACAGCCAGGAGGGAGTTTGCGGCTTAGAACTCCTCTGAATTTTCTGGGATTTGTCAGTGTAAACCAGCCTTGTGATATTATGTTAACATCATTTTCTGCATTTAATAAATATTATTCCTATATACTTGGTATTAGAACCTGCATACCTTCTCATGGCTATGTGTATATGTGTGTTTTGTTTTGAACAGCAGCAGATAGGATCTCCTTCCAAAACAGAAAAGGAAGATTTCAACTCTGCTTCTTTTATTGTATTGCTATTGTGTGTTTATCTCCCATTAGCCATTGTTATCCCTGTGGTTTCTGAAACCTTCTTCCAAACATCATAGATTTATGTACAGGCTCTGGGCACTGTGAGCAATGAACACAGGATTTATTCTCACTCCCATTATCATTTGTTATAGGTCTCATGGAACATTCATTCTCTGTGTTAATTTTATAACACTCTGACTTCGTCTTTTCTATAGCCCTACTATCAAATCTGTTTGATTAGGAGGTTGAAAGGAAATATCAAACTTTTAAAAATGAGAAAGTATTTAAGAACATCCCAGGCCTTGTTCAGAGAGAAAATATGGAAGGATTATCCAAATCTGTGGTCAATTCTTTAATTGTAAATTGGATTATAGAATGTATATCTGATTTCAAAAAGAAACACTGATTCAGCATGATTGTGCAGATATGTATGTAGAGCTCCTTAAGAATGGGGTGTGTAGGTTTCTGAGGAGACCACTGATGACAGGGATGTTCAAACAAAAGGGAGAAAGATTATATGTAGCATCAAAAAATGCTTCCTAAAAGATAGGAGGCCACCTCCCAGAATCACATGGTTATGCTTACCTCACTACAAAGTCATTAGAAACTGAAGAGGATGGTGGGAAAGTACTGAAAGGTGCCTTGATGTATTTGTAGAATCACAGAAATTTTGAGATTGAAGAAATCTCAAAGATCTGCTAGTCCATCCTCCTAATCAGGGATAGAATTTTCTCCATGTTAATCTTGACATGTTGTTGAAGAAAGGCTAAGAATTTCATAGATGGGTTATCCAACATTATTAGAAGATTGTGGACTGTCTTTTGCATAAAATTATTAAAACTTGACCTTAGACAAGACATTCATATCCCAACATGAACACTTTCGTACTACAAATAAGGATTTATCTCTGAATTTTCATCTTCTGGACTGAATTAAGGAACTGATGAAGGAGAAGAGACTTTAATGTATTTGGAACTCGGATAAAAATTCTAAGTATGTAAACAAAAGAATTCTGTTTCTGAGGGACAAGAAAAGGTGAAAATGTTGATTTATGGGAGAAGAGTTATTTCTATAGCACTCCCAAAATAGCAATTTTGCTATTTAATTTGCTAAGGTTTCTTTCAGAGGGTGATAACCATTCTGAACACAGAAAAAAATGTTGCTGATATGGTAGATATTCTTTTTACTGAGTAGATAAATCAATACCTGCATAAAGTCTGAGTAACTTGTTGGCACTAAGAGGAATGACCTTATTTTCATTAAAATTTATCAAGATTCAAACTGATGTTTTAAAGGGGACATTTTAAAATTGTGGTTTAACAAAGAATCAATACAAACAAGCACACAATAAAAGGACTTACTTTATATTCAATGCTTTGGTTTTAAAAATGTACATATTAGACATTTCCTGGAAAAGTTCAAAGCCAAAAAAAAGATTGCGATTGAGAAACAGCTTCCTCCTTTGCAACCCATATGTGAGGGGGCTCCTTCCTATATACACAGTCTGTGAGTACTTTGGAAAATCCTGAAAGCAAACTATAGTCTTAAATCAGGCATACAGCCAATTGTGGATTTAAGTATGGGATAGCTGGGTCATTTTCCTATGAGTTCCTTTACAGTTCAGACTCTTTTCCTGGTATTAATGCTTTTACTGCCATTGGGTGAAGGGGAGGGGAAGCTTAGACTCCCCTGCCCAAGGGCCTCCTAAGCTGTACATCTGTCATGGATCATGTCATTGAACAGAAATGTTTGTTTTTGCTCCTATTCATTTCCACTGGCAGCCAGTTATTATTAGAATGAAAAATTAAGCTATTATGCTGTAGAAACCTTGCTGGTTCTATCAAATTTATGGACTTAATACAACAAAATTATCCTTTATAGCTGATAAAAGCAGCTGTACATAGAATATAAGCCCCTTATTGATTGAGGCCAAATACAAAATGGTGGTCATGTTGGGGATCACTACTACCCCAAGTCAGAGATTCCATTGGTCAGTAACTAAATTGGAGAAAATATGACTACATTCTTCTTATGCAAATGAAGTATATTCTAAGCAAAGATTTTGTCTTCCTTTTTCTTCTTATGGGATAAAGACAAAATCTAAATGTTCCAGTACTCCAAAAATAGTCAGCAGCATTTACTAGCATTGTTATTTATAGGCTTGCTTTTTCTGTTATTTAGTGAATGTTTCAATTAACATTTCTGCTATAAAAATAACCCTGTAGTTATTCCAGTTTTTCAGAAAACCAATGAATTGCAAATCTAGCTACTTCCTATTTATAAGCCAATCTTCTAATATCTTCAGAAGCTGTTCAACCCTTGGAAGTTTTAAATAATGAAATATGCAAGGTGCAGTATACACTAATGTGGTGCGTTTTTATTTCCAGAGCTCTATAACATTAACTCATTCTTTCCATCATAACAAACAAATAAGTAATACCATCTAACTGACAAAATGAAAATGCTGACTTTTGATAGAAGAGAACCTTCAAAGCCAAACCTGATCCAGGTCTTCTTACCAGATAGCAGAATCCTTTATAAATTTACTTATTGTTACAACCAACTTTCCTGGTCTCATGTCTTCATTTAGCAACTATCTCTAAATGTACAGGATTTGATTTCAGATAGAACTGGAAAGGACTAGTGATTCACCCAATAGCCAAGACTTGCCAGGATATGATTTTTCTACTGTTTTTATGGCTTGTTTTTCCCCCATCAGGAATACTTTTTTTCTTCCCAGCTTTCAAGGAAGTCAAGCCAATATGCCACACTATATCACTGCTGGTTAGCTCTTTAAGTAAGATACTAGGAGATATGCCTTTGTTTTTTTTGCAGGACAATGAAGGTTAAGTGACTTTTCCAGGGTCACACAGCTAGTAAGTGTCAAGTGTCTGAGGCCAGATTTGAACTCAGCTCTTCCTGAATCCAGAGCTGATGCTCTATCTACTCAGAGATCCACCTTTATTAAGGAAAATTGAACTTAATGGTATATTCAACCTTATGATAAAATTGCCTGAGAAGTTTCCTGTTTAAACATTACTAGACTATGTAGAGCTACTTTGAATAATTTTTAAAGCTATAAATCTTCATACCATCTTCATCATAAGAAAACATTTAATTTCTTTTTTATTTGGGGTATTGCAAAAGAACTTTTAACCTATGAGAATCATTGTGTTCTAGGAGTTTATAGTGTAAGATGATACAATCAATAGACATATAGAGATAGGTAGGTGTCATAGTGGACAGAGTGCTGGACTAGGAGTTAGGGACACCTGAGTTCAAGTCCTACTAGTTAGATTCTGGAAAAGTCATTTAATTTTTGTCTTCCTCAGTTCTTTCTCTGTAAGAAATGGGGATTATATTACGACTTACCTCTAAGGGCTGTTGTGAGGATAAAATGAGATAATATTTGTAAAATACTTTGTAAACCATATAGTGCTATATAAATAGTAGTTTGTTAGTGTTAATTATTGTTATTATTTTAATAATCCTCACACAAGACATTTAGAGAAAACAAAAAACAATATTAAATCTAGATATGTATGGATATTAAGTATATGTTCCATCTATATTTACAAATGAAATTTCTCAAAATGTTTACAACAGAGTTCTGACCAAATCTCTTCCTTGAGAAAAAAATCTTCAGGATCTTCCTATGACTTCTAATATAAAATATAAATTGTCTGCCTGTCATTTTTTAAACCTTCTGGAGTTTTGATCCTATTTGCCTTTCCAGACTTATTTCATATTAGTACCTTTCATGGACTATATACTCCAGTCAAATCAGCCTTGCTAACTGTTTCTTGAACTTAGAATTGTATTACCCACCATTAGATGGTTCTCATACCTGGAGTTCATACTCTTTTCATTTCTATCTTTTAGCATCAGGGCTCAGCAGATGCTAGCTCTTGAGTGAAGACTTTCTTTATCTCCTCATATATTAGTGTTCTCTCCTTCATGAATCCACTTTGTATATCTGTACGTATGTTGTCTTATTCCAGTAAAATGTGAATTCTGTGAAAAGTATTTCTTTTTTCTTTTTCTTGGTCTATTTGGTATATTTTCCAGAATAGGTGCTTAATAAATGTTGTAATGGGAGAAAGAAAGGAACAAGCATTTTTAAGCACTCACTATGTGCAAGATATTGTACCTAAGGGCTTTACAGATATCTCATTTGAGAATTTTAGGCTTATTGGTAAGAGGAAACATAAATTTGGATACATAGGGAAATTCCATGTTGAGTGCTTGAAGGTAAATAATTATGTCATCTTTGTTTACATTTTCTATTCTATATCATAAATGCCTTCAGGAGAGGGACCTCACATTATTTACCTTTAAATCTCCCTCAATGCCCAGCATGGCACATGACACACAGTAGGTATTCAAAATATCTTTATTTAATGAATGACCAGTTTTCCTGGAGGAAGCAGAATTTCTGAAACTATTTACATAGGAAAGCAAAGTAGTTGCATTTTTTTTTACTAAAATCTGGAGAAATTCAAATGTCAACCTTCTATTTTATATTTCTAAATTGTGTTGTATTATTTTAAACATTATGGGTGGAAAAAAAATAACTTTGTTATGAGATGAGGCATGTAAAGACCTAACTTAAATTTTTTCCCAGAAGTTTAGATGAACAGGAATGACAAGAAGATATTATGTTGAAAACTACTTTAGAATCCAGTTTTTGCATTTAAAATATAATTCATGTATAGCAATTATACTCAGAGAATATAGTGAGCTATGGCAATAAGCAGGGATGAATGACTTTTTTAAAGGTATTTACTAAAGAGGCAGTTAGAATGAGATGCCAGGGGCAGCTAGGTGGCACAGTGGATAGAGCACCGGCCCTGGATTCAGGAGTACCTGAGTTCAAATCCGGCCTCAGACACTTAACACTTACTAGCTGTGTGACCCTGGGCAAGTCACTTAACCCCAATTGCCTCACTAAAAAAAAAAAAAAGAAAAAAAAAGAATGAGATGCCATGATACTTTCTTAAAAACATCTTTATTTAACAGACATTCATTGAGCTTTTAGGGAGTAAACAATCAAAGGCTATTTTCATGAACCCAAAGCTAGTGATTTTTTTAAAGAAAAAAATTGCACTGAAACATTTAGGACAATTGGGGAGGAAAGTATTTTAAAACACATTACTTAGTGAATAACTTTATACATAAATTTGAAATACATCTATATGTAAACATATTCATACATATATGTATATATAAGAAACCCAATTTAAGTCTATAAATAACCACAACTTTTGTTTATATGGTATCAAATAACTTGGTTAGCTGAATTTTCCACTTTTCAACCAATTCCTTTTTGTTTTTTTCTGGTTATTGTCAGTGTTTCATCATATACTGTCATCATGTAGAAAAGTGACTATGGATAACATCCTGATCAAACTGAAATGGACCAGGATGAGACTGACCTTGTGATACATTGGTGAGCTTATACTAAAATTTCAGAAGCATAATACTTAGGTTGCACTGTGAAGTATGTAATATTATTTTAATAGCGGATATGCTGCAAGACCACAAATCTTCGGGAGATGTTAGGCAGCCTTGCTCAAGTTTCATAAATCCTGCAGCATATCAGGCCAGTGTAAACATGTCCAAAGTAAATATTCTACAGCATTAAAAGTGAAAGATCACTTGTGACCTAATTGCAGAACATTAGATCTCTCTGCAAATGTATTGTCCTCCCTTTAAACAAAACAAAACAGCTCACTACACACTAATTTCTATTGATTCTAGATGAAGCTTTTTGTGAACAAAATGCAGAACCCCAAACATTCTGATATTAGGGTATTTAATTGTTTGAACAACAACCAAAATGGAGAGAGAACCATGAAAGATCAGAAAGGAATGCCAATCTTGGGAATTGAAGGAAGACCATAAATTCTCTAGGTTCAGTTACCTCTGGCTCAACATATTCCAGCTTCTTATGCTGATTGGATATTTCTAGGTGTTCTTCCTCCCCACATTAGTCTATTAATCTCATTGCACTTATCTCTCTTGACACTAAACTATTAGAAATGTAGTGAAATGCAGCAAAGGTAGCAGATGCTTGGGTGTCCCTTTGTAATTCCATGAGAGCTGCTTTTGTCATTGTTTAGAAATTTTCAAATTATGTGTAAAAGCAAATTTTGACATCAATTTTTTAAAACTTTGTGTTCCAACTTCTCTTCCTCCTTTCCTTCCCATCCCTCACCCCCAAAACTCAAACAATTGTAAATTATACATGCGTAGTCATGGAAAATATCTCTACAGAGTTATATTGGATCATTACCTGTTTTTAAGCAGAACTTATTCTCTATTACTGTTTAAATTCAAGACAGTATCATCTGCCTCTGGGACTGCTTTAGATTCAGAAATCTTATGGGAAGAAGGGATACATTTCTTCAGTGTCTTCATACAGAATTACATATGACTAATTAAGGTCAGGTTCTTGAACAAATCCTTATACATAAAAGGCATTAAAAACCAATAACAACAATAATAATAATTATAATTTTATGTAGTAATTAAAGGATTGCAAAGCAACTACTTAGTCCTTTAGGCAGATAGTAGCACAGTGGATAAAGTCAGGAAGATCTGAATTTGAATCTGGCCTTAGATAATTACTAGGAATGTGACCCTGGGCAAGTCATTTAACCTATGTTTGCCTCAGTTTTCTCATTTGTGAAATGGGGATAATAAATAGCACCTCCTATCCAGATTTATGAGTATAAAATGAGATAATAGCTGTAAAGAACTTAGCATAGTGGCTGACACATAGTAAACCACTATATAATGGTTAGCTACAACTGTTATCATCACTTTGCATATGTTCTCTCTTTTGTTTTTTTTTTTAATAATTTTATTTTCCCAAATTACATGTAAATACAAATGTTGACCTCGTTTTTTTTTAAAACTGTGTTCCAAATTCTTTTCCTTTTTCCCTCCCCCAAACCCCCCAAGAACTCAAGCAATTAAATATAGGCAATACATGAGTAGTCGTGAAAAACATTTTCACATTAGCCAGGTTGTGAAAGAAAACAGACAAAAATAAAACTTCTGATAAAGGAACTAACAACAACAAAAATTATTCTTCAATCTGTATTCAGATACCATCAGTTCTCTCTCTGTAGATGGACTACATTTTTCATAGGACCTTCAGAGTTGTTTTGGATTACTGCATTGCTGAAAATAGCCAAGTCATTCATGGCAGATCATCTTATAGTATTACTGTTATTTTGTATACAATACATTTCACATTGCATCAGCTCATGTAGGTCTTTCCAGGTTTTTATGATAACATCCTGCTCATCATTTTGTTTATAGTAAACTACATTTATATAGTACTTTATTTATTTTTTTATTTGGTGAAGCAATTGGGGTTAAGTGACTTGCCCAGGGTCACACAGCTAGTAAGTGTTGTGTCTGAGGCTGGATTTGAACTCAGATCTTCCTGAATCCAGGGCTGGTGCTCTATCCACTGTGCCACCTAGCTGTCCATATATCGTACTTTAAAGAGAGATTTCCTTACA